>NC_090925.1:706529732-706888482 GCF_040938575.1 Ambystoma mexicanum
TGTTATGAAGTTAACATATGATACACCAGGGGCAGTGTGAGGTTCCAGACCATTGCTTTCAGTTTTCCATTCATCCTTCTTTAGAGCAGGTTCCTGGGAGTTCAGAGGTTCTGTGGGAGCAGCAACCAGTGGCCTCTTCTAAATCATGCAGGATACATTCATTGACCAGGCCAAGGCTATACTCAGAGCTGAGGATAGTTCAACGGAGGGGGGAATGTAACCCCCAGGTCAGGAGAGTGGAGAAAGGATCCCCATGTGTGAAAGTGCGCTCGGGATCCCAAAAAATGGAAAATCAGATCCCCAGCGCAGGATACACTGGGGACCTGTGGATGGGGAAAAGTTAGAGTAATGGATCCTTGCGCGTGCACACGCAAGGGTACCATTGTTCTAATCATTTTCAATAAACTGTCACTGGCATGAGTGGAGCACCGGTTGACAGTTGCAAAACCCTTCACAGTGGTTTAGCAGGTGCTCTGCTCCATGCCATTGGCACCGCTGCAACCTAGGCAGGCAGGGGAGTGCCTGATAAGCCTCTCGGCCACCCCCCCCCCAGGTGTCACATCTACCGCTGATGGGCCCTGCCCAATGTTTTACAGCATTCCCCATCCATGGGGAGTGCCCAATGTGTGTTTAAACCCTGGGGCTGTCAGTTAAATCGAGGGGCCATCGCCTGTCAGTTGGTCCACCAATTGGCAGATGTGGCCCTGCTGGAGTGAGCTGTGTGGGAGCTGATCACGCTACAAGTGAGTGCTGGGCTGCATCTTGTCAAGCAGCCCAGCCCAAGTAAAACTTTGGGGCCTTCTTCCTTGCTACTGCTGCCTGCTGCCGTCATCTGCCACAGAAGAGCCACCACAGGAGAGCTCAGAGAGAGAGGAACTTTGAGAGCAGCAGCCAGAGACCCCGAGACAGCCCTGGCCAGGTTGTCTTACAAATAAGGTTTTTCTAAATAGTTTTTTAATATAGTGCAATGTATAGACTTTGTATATATTCTTAAAGACTCTTATATTTTTAATATTTAAAGAACTCTTTTTATATTTTTTGCTTTTTATTCTTTAGTTATGCAGCTGCTAGGTTTATTATAAGTCGTATATAGTGTCTTGTGTTTGCCCCTTTTATGCAAAAACTCACAAAACCCTGCTGGCCTACCGGAAAAGAAATAGAAAGAACCGTACACCAGCATTCCTTTTGTCCAGCTCTCCTTTTATGCTCCAGTTACTCTAACCTTGTGTTTTTCCCTCAAGTGTTTATTGGGATACTGCCCTTCTGATTTCCCTACACTCACCATTGTCTTATTGACGTACACCAGGATGATCTTGAACTCAGGAGAGCAGGGTCTGGAGATGGGCAAGAAGTGGGTCAAGTTAAAAGTAAGGTTTAAAAGATCTACTGTGTGCCCAGCTACACCTGTCTTCCAATAAGGTGCGTTGGATGATCACCCCGCTACACAGGGGCAATAAATTAATAATGTTTGGGAATTTCTGTGCAAGGAAATTAATAAGATGGGTTTTTGAGTTTGGTTTATATTTTTTTATTTATTAAGAAAGATATATGGTTGGACGAGGTGGACTAAGGGAAAAGAGAGAAGATATTTCAGAAGAAGCGATGATTGCAGCAATACGTCTTGCTAGTGGGGCGCGTAGCGAAAGAAGGGAAGAAGTAGACACAAGTATGGATGGTGTCGTTGAGCACCAAGAGAGATGGCGACCTGCTCGAAGCACAGCTTCGGTAGAGGTTTTGTTGGCAGTATTGATGTGTTTCCCTCCCTGCGGCAGGGCAACTACAGTTTCAAAAGAGATGGGGAATGAAGTATGGATCAAAAGGTGGAAAGGACATCAAGGAAAAAGGGGCCAGAGGACATAATTGGAAAAGTGGGAGTTTGGAGAGAAAATGAACAGTTGGAGAAGAACGTTTAGAGGACGGGGCAGAGCGGCGAGAGACTCCCAGGAAGTCAGAAAGATTTGCAGTAAAGCTGAAGAAATGCAGCATAGGCTTCAGGAGAAGGTTCAGGAAACTCTGATGGGTAAAGGGAGAGCAATGCAGAGGACAAAGAAAGGTTGCAACTGCAGAAAAGGCAGTCAGAAAGAGAGACATGTTGGATAAAGAAGTTATGGAGCAAAACCTTTGGAGCGAGAAGCAGTGGGGCAAGAGCGTTGGAAAGGGGAGTGAATCCAGACCCATCCAGAATGACGATGAAAGTGCTGGATCGAGAGAAGAGGGGTAACTGTGGAGAAGGGGAAAATAGAGTAGAAAGAATTGCAGCCTGCAATACCATTTGGGAGAAATAAAGAAATAGAATGGGTTAGGGCGTGTTCTAAGATTTTTTGGGGTGGTGGTAGACATAAGGATTAAGGGTGATCAGGAAGAAGAATATGGCAGATGAGGGGGTTTGTCCTGGATGAAGATCTAGAAAGATACAGTGAAGGGAAGAAGCAGTTTAATGGGGAGCACCCAGTACAGCCCAAGAAAGGTTTGAGGAGCATGTTGAGGTGTGAAGGAGTAGAGGGAACAGGGGGCAAGAGCAGGGATGAGAGAGTGGTATGAGTGAGAGGAGATTGGGGCCCAGTGCAGCCAGTAAGACATGGCTAGTGGATGTAAAGTCAAAGAGACATTGCACAGAGGAACGGGTTTTGGCACTAGTAGGAAGGGGATAAAGGGTAAGGAGGAATGGGGAAGACTGGGCCCAGGATGGCTTTATGTGGGGATATGGTAAGGGATAGAGAATGAACATATGGAGCCTACGGTTGGAGAGGTTTAGGGGCTTGGTTACAAGCACCACGGTACACAAGGAAAGAAGATCTCAGCCTAGTCCTTTAGGTACCCGAGGGGGGTGCTGAGCATGTACCCATGTGGTGCTCAGGAAGAAGTGGATGGACTGGTGGTGGCCCACGCATCAAGAAAATGAATAGGTTTGTAGTTGGCAGTGGTACTGTGTCAGCATCATCATGAGAGGAGATGAGTGGTCAAGAGAGACCTGTAAGTTTACAGGAGGAACATTCACAAGTGTGTGTAGGTTGCCATCACAATGAAAGGTACAACCATCAAGTTGAAAGTACTGGATGGGAAACTGTGGAGATGGTATGGCCAGAAGAAGGGTCCTAGGAAATGGTGGGGGGCAAAGGAAATGGCACTTGGGGGAAAAGAGAGAGAGAGTAGGGAGAGTGAAGTTGGTCATAGCAATAAAAAGCAAAACTAATCTACAAAGTCATTCACAACAGAAGTCCATTGAGAGATTCGACGGGTTGAGCAGGACGGGGAAGGACCAGTTCAGGAGAGCGGCGTAAATTGTGAGCAGATTGCCTAGAGGTGAGGTGTGTGGAATGTGAGTATCTGTGTGGAAAAGGAACAAGCAGAAGGGAAGCATAAAACACAGTGAGAGGGTAATTCGAGGGTATGGACAGGGAAAAGGATGAGATCAGTACGTGATGGACGAGGAGGGTAAAAGTGGATAAGTGTATAGGTACATAATGGGAAGATGCTGTGGGACTGTCATAAAGCGGTGGGTTGCATTATAAGGTGACTAGTGTACATGGGCCAAAGTGCAGGTTTTCATTAACATAATAGGACCACTATAGAGCCTAAGCCTACAGCTGCCTCTAGCGGTGACAACAGGCAAAGCTATGCAAATTGGAGCACTGTATAGCCTAATGCAACAGCTCCCTCTAGCAGAGCATTCTGTGTGCTCGGGCAGCCTCTACGCATGACGGCATCGGATAAACATACATCAGGCCATGTACTATATAGTAAGATAGGGGGGGGCGCATGAACACTCCATCAGTGCAGGCATTTCTTGAGTAAAGGTTTGGATTGTTGTTTATTGATCAAATAGGGTTTGCACAGCGGGTTTGGATAATGAAAGAGGATTGGTTATTCCTTTCCAGTTATGGGGAAGCGAGTTAAACAGAGGGGGTGTAAAAGGAAGCACAGGAGAGAACAGTTTTGAAGAAGAAAAACTTTGAAATGTATTTATTGGGGAACAAAGGAGAAGAGGGAGGGTTTGATGAAGGGTGGGTTCTTCAGCGAAGGTGAAGGGGTAGAAATGCAGCAGCACATTTATAGAGCACTAGTATGTTAATGGTAGCAGGCCAGGCTATCGTTGTTTGTGAGCTTTGACCTGTCACATTAAAACAACCTTTTTTCATGCAACCAATGGTATTCGTTTTCATTGCGCCATTTTGACAAGGTTACCACGTGAGATGGATGCAGTAGTCTCCCACTGGGATATATAGTGCTAACCCAGCTTGGGGGTAGGGGCAGCTTGCCCATAATGGATGACGGACTGTTGACCAACCCATTGTGGACAAGCTGCCACCAAGCGACCCCAGAATAATCTCTGAGCATTCCCTCGGCTGCAACAAGCAGCTGAGAGTGCGCTCCTGTGCTGGCTTCTTATTCGTACCCCTACCCACATGTCCAATGGGCCATGCAAGGCTGGGGCCATTTGCCTCCTAAGTCTTGCTGTGCACAGTGGGGATGCAGGCTAGCGTATTGCAGCTCGGAATGTGCAAGGGGGCACCCCTGTGTCTCCCTGACATACAGAACTGTCAGGTGTCCTCCAGGTCACGCTACGGTTCCTAAACGCATGTGCAGGAACCAGCAAGCGCTCCCTGGTTCCTCGTCATGTTGAACAGAGCCAGCCATTGTGGGACCTGGAGGAGCAGATTCTAGACCGGGATGCTTGCATGAAATATGTGTGTGGTTACATGTATGGTGAATGAGTGTATGTTGCATGGTTGCGGGTGTGAATAAAAAGGTATGCATATGGATGTGTGAGTGTACGTGTATGAATGTGTGAAAAAAATGCACCCCCTCCCCACGCACCCCCAAAGCTCTAATTTATGGGTGTAGGGTGTGGGGGTTCCCCCCCAAATCAGAGGCCCATGTACCAGCAAGGTGAGTGGCGCTCAACTGTGCTGGTGAGCAGGTCCCTTTTATGTAATGAAGCAAAGCACAGACCTGCTGGTGAGTGGGTCTGTGCTTTGATTAATTCATTCAAAGGCCCGCTCAGCAGCACGGCACAGCAGGCCTCTTGCAGAGACCCACTGGTGAGCGAGTCTCTGCTTTGATTTATTAAGTCAACGGCCTGCTGGCTTTTTTCGTTAAATCAAACGCCCACTCGCCAGCACAGCGAGCGGCTCTCACAGAGCTGGTGAGCGGGTCTCTGAAAACTGAGACCCAGTCATCAGCATGGTGAGCACCGCTCATCATGCTGGTGAGCGGGCCCTTGATTTGAGAATGAATCATGAGGCCCGCTTATCAGTACACTGTGTGGGCCTCTGATTTGGGGGCTCCCCCTTACCGTGTACTCCCAAATGATAAGGGAATGCAGGAGAAGGGGGTACATTTTATACTGGACATCAATGTTAAAGCAAACATGAATGTTTGCTCTAACAAAGGCAAAAAGCATAACCAGACTGGATGCAGCAACGCAGTGTAACAGCACTTATAATGTTTGCATGTTTCTCAGCCTTCGAAACCAGGGAACAATCCATGAACCTGGACCTGCTTGACGCATATACAAGAATGGATGAGAGAAAGTGTTGGGATGGAAATGAGTATATCCCAGCCCCCTAAGTGCTTTCAGGTGAGGTGAATCCCCTATGAGATAGGGTAGCGCATAACGCAGGAGAAACGCACACTATGAAACTCAGTGCGACAAGCAATGTAGCGCGAACCGTATATGCATGGCTTTAGGAGACACATAGAAAGAAAACGCCCTTTTGTATTCATGACGAAAGCACAGGCTTGCATGACCGCGGTGCACCAGCCGAGCTCCATGAAAAGATTTCACCAGGTCCAACATCATAAAGACAGAATGAATCTGCACCGTCAGTTCTCACGGAAGTCCACCTCCCCCCATGTCCCTTCACTGTTGCAAATACTTAGTATCATTCAGTCAGAGGAACGCACCTTGCAAGAGCGCGAGACAGCACCAGACTCTGCGCACTGTTCAAACAGTGGCACCAGTATTTACTGTATGCGATGACACCACACTGCTTTTTAAGCTTCTGCTTGTTCTTAGACTAACCTGAACATTCGCAAGCAGCAGAGTCCTTTACTGATATTTGGATTTGTTGTCCTTACAACCCTATCTCATGGCCTATTCCTCTAGCGGGGTGTGTTCACACTGGAGTGTGCGGAAAAAGGGACTTACCTTCAAATGACGGCGCTGCCTGAGTGAGAATGGTGCTAAAGTAGCGATCTTGTTACTCACAAACAAACGTAATCTGGTTTGCTACTCTTAACAGACCAATGCCATATACACTAGATATACATTTAACTCCTTCCTTTCGTAGAACATTCACTCTTGATCTCACCCTCCCCTTTTCCTTTCTTCAAGCCTGTTCCCTCTTGTCCTGCCTTTTATGCCCCTTCAATGGCTTCCATGTGATTTTAGTGAATATCCCAAAAAAGAATGAAATAATAACAAATACAAAAAATACAGAATGTTTGAATTTTTAATTTGGGTCCCGCCCCCCCAAACCCTCCATTTTCCCACGCTTTTAACACCACCCTGAACCACCCCTCACACGTTTTAACCCCTTACCCTCACCCCCCATATATTTATTTTTCGGTATTTTTTCATTATTATTGCATTTGTTGTTGTTTCCTTGGTATAATCACTGCCTACCCTTCAATGTAACTCTCTCCCTCCAAGTATTACCCCGGCCGGCCAATGCCAAACCCAGAAAGCACTATCTTTCCACCCTCAGGTCCAACCCAATCTAAACTATAAACAATTATGCATTCTTTAACAGCTGGCAAATAGCGGCATTACCCAAATGCCTGCCTTCCTTGCTGCCAAACATACGTCCTCTGGTGGAACATACACTTCCAGGAGCAAGACCATGCGCTGGGCTTCAAATGAAACTGGCATGCAAGGAGAAGACCAGGAAACAGTCCTTCGCCCGCTATGCCCCAGCATATTGAAGTCACTGTTGCGTTCATGACCGACCCAATGCTCCTGCAGTTCAGAAAAGAACTTAAGACCATACTTTTTAGAGAATCCCTAGGTCTGATTTAGGATCCACTGTCCCCATATTACCATGGCTCTGAGATTGTTTTGTAAATGTACCCATCTGTTCTCTCGGTGAAATGTACTGTGTTCTGTTGCTCCCAAGCAGTGGAGGCTGGTGATTTTTTTTATTGGAGTGGCGTAAATATTTGACACAAATATGCGTGAGCGCCGAGCATAGCAAGGGCGTCCAACCCAACCAAGAGGGGTTCGGGAGGGTTCTCCCTGCACAAATTCTTTTTGGGGAATAATGAGTTAAAATTAGACATTATACAGCACACTTTCTGTGAAAAATTGGGTATAAAAGCAGACAGTTTGCATTCATTTTGCACGGTAATGCATTACCAAATCCAATAAATGCAAGTCACCAACAGTGCCGAGGAGCATTTCCCAGTGCATTTTCATAATGCCCTTCCCCACAATATATGCCAGTATGAAAACATTTTCATGCTGGCTGTACCCATATGTTTCCATGCTAGCTGTTGGAATTAAAAATACCATGCCATAATATGAAAAAGTTTCCACCATGTAGTTCTGAAGAAACATATTACATTGCAAAACGATGTTGATCAGGGGAAGCATAAAACCATTGAAAAGTCATGAGGAAAGACAGGATCCTTTAATTAAGTGCTAAGGGTGTCTATGTTTGTCCTGAATTCCCATCACTTATTAAGGGGCTTAATAGGTATGTCTGAAAAGGGCTGTCCTGGCTTTTTGTTTTCAGAGCGCCCCTTTTCCACATGATGCAAGCAATGTGCTGGCCTGTTCCAAAGGTGCCCCCGTATGCCTGCAGCGATGGAGTACATGGTGGTGGGTGTAGTAGAGGAGGAGGGAGCATTAAGACCACAAGGTGATCTTTGTTGAAGGATATCAGCTCCTGTCTCATGCCATTAATAAGGAGTATTACCCAAGGAGGGGTCTGAACCTCAAACATAAGGGACATGTCGATGCTCCACTGCTGTGAATGACTAGTGATGACCGTTTCTGGAATTTCTGCTTCATTTTTGGGGTTCTCTTGTTTGTTGAACAGATCATTTAAATCTGAATTGGGGCTTTCTTTAGCAGGTGCAGAGAGTTACTAAAACCTTCTTAATTGTGCTTGATACGCCACCTTGATCTAGAGATACGTCAATCGTTGCGAGGGCGGAGAGGCGCTTTATACAGCTTGTGGGGAAAGGAGGAGCTGGGGTAGATGCACCAGTTTGATGAGGGAGTCGCCTGTCACTCGAGTGAATGTCGTGAAAGAAGCTTCACCCTGGAGGGTGGGGCTTTGGGATTCTATGCACGAGATCCGATGGCCCTGTTTTGCTTGATGGGTGTTCAGGATAAATATCTACTATGCAATGAATTCATCTCCAGATTCTCTGTACACAAATGCATGTTCTGTTGATCACCAGGGAGCAGATTGCGCTCTTACAACCTGGATGTGGGGATCTCCGATATAATGCTTAAAGTGGCAAAGCCAACCTGCGATTCGGTGTGGCTGCTTGCATTGCTTCCTGGGCTTTCCTTTCAATCCCGCAACTCTTGCCAAGTGTCTGTTCCTAAATGTACACCCAGTTGTAGCCATCAAGTACACTGCACTTAATCTACAGGTTTGAGTAGTGGTTTAAGGCCCTAAAGCACCATACACGTGGACTCCATTGCTGGTGCATCAAAGAAGGAGTCTTGAGAGAACAGCTACAAAGTCTTACTTAGCTTTGGCCCTATCAGAATATCAGAGGTCACAACAGAATCTCATTGAACAGGTCTTAGATTTTTTTCAGTCAAACCATCATGGTATGGGGTGCTCTGTAATGGTCGCTCTCCCACTGGTATCTCAGGCTAGCCACCCCTTGCTAACTCAAAGCCTCTTCCTTGGTGTCTCAGACTCTCTCCCTGTTGGTAACCCAAACTCTTCAACAGATCCCTCTGGTACTGCCCAGAGGTGCCCGCACTCTCCGCCCCCAATTGGCTACTATCTCACCTGGATCACTAGCTTGGTGAAGGGCTCGGTCAGGATCTTCAGAAGGTCCGGGGCATCCTTGCCACTCTCAATCTTAAACGTGGCCACCACCAGCCTGGTAACATGATGCAGGTAGCCGGTGGCCACCTCCAGCGGCAGCAGAATGAGTACCGAGAGCCAGTTGAAGCAGTCGTGCACGGTCGCTCCAGCAAATGCCCTGTGGAGGCGAGAAGTAAAACATGATATGAAAACTAGCAATATTCGGAGTATCATATGCCTCTCCCTTTCTCTCTCTCTCTCTGTCTTCGTTCCTTTCTCTCTCTCTCTGAAAGGGCCCTGTGTTCAGTTTGGGAACTACAATGTTACAGGCAGTTCAAGATCACAGAATGATTGGTTAGGAGAAAGGAAGAAGCTCGGAGAAATGGCAGTGTGTGTCTGGCAGGTAACCAGGTGGAGAAAGGATGCGTGGACCGCAGTGGAATACAGACTGAGGTGGGAGAAAACGCACATGGAGCCTGCGGATAGAGGGGAGTCTTAGCAGTGACATCACATAAACTGGTAAAGGGGCAGCAGAGCTCCAGCAAATGGGCACAACTAAGCCCATGGGGGCCCACCCGTAACTTCAAGCAGGGATGTTCCAAGTGTGCAGGTATATATCCACTTCCCACAAGGAGATAAGGATGGCGCACTGGGGCATCGCAGGGGTAGTGGGCCCAAAGTCGCTCCAGCGAAGGATCCCTACGTCAGTTCGAATGGATGGGATAGGGGAATACTGGATGCATAGCCACACAGGGAGGGAGCAAGCAAGACTGCTGGAGATGGATTTCAAGCAAGGTCTTCAGATCCATAGGAAGGGACCACAAGTGGAGAAATGAGAGAACAATTTGGAATCAACTGAACAACTCCCAAATATGGTGATGCCTAAGAGCGCAGCGGAGACCTTATTTGCAGATTTAATGATATGGCGGTTTGGGTGGTTTCTCAAGAAGGCCTAGGAAACACCCCAGTTGCTCCATCGTTTATTCTGGTTGGAAGGGGGCAGTGAATGACCTCCCCGAAAGGCAGCAGTATAATTTTCTCTGATGTAGACAAGGTGATCACCACGGGCAATGTGCCAGGGAGTGGAAAGGGCTGAATGGGACGTCAAGTCAGCCTTGCTTCTCATTCTTGTACACCCATGTGATTTTTGTTTTCTGCTGGGACTACACTTCATGGGGTTGGTATTTGTTGACAAGGCAATGTCATTCGGATTTTCCATTTCATGTGCCTGGTTCATGGCGTTTAGTAGGATCAGGTGCTGGTCTGCTTTCTCTGTATGGGAATGGCAGAGGAGAAAGAGGAATGCAAGAGACTTGTGGAGGACTTCGAAGGTATGAGCCAAGGACTTTGGGGATCCATTTGCACCAGAAAAAAACAGAAGGGATCGATACTTGCCTGCCTTTTTGGGGGGATTCAATTGATCTTGCTGACGGTGCTGCCAGGTGACAAAGTGGTCAAGCCACAGAGTTGTGTGCGGGCAATCATGGTGGCATATCTCATTCATGTGCAACTAAACTATCTTGCACAATGTCAATGGGCCTTCAATCTGTGCAACCTAACACAGATCCCACGTCTTCCTGAACACCACTTACCTAGCCCCACTGCTTTCCTTTTAGACATGCAGATCTCCACCCCTCCGGCTGCGGCCCCACCCCTAAAGAATGAGTGCCATAATCTGGGGTTCCACACATGCCTGTCACAAGCACTTGCATTTTGTATTATGTCGTGGTCACGGGCAGGGCTTTCTGCAGTAACAGGACATTTGCATAGGGGCGTGGGGTGGTATAGAAGCTTCACCACAGGATCAGGATCACATGCAGGGTCAGGGACATCATGGCAGTGTAGGGATAATTTTTGGCCAAATACAATGGGGTCACGATATGACTGATGATGGAACACGTACTAATTGGATGCAATAGGTTCTACTGGGTTCAGGTTGTTCTGGGAAGTATCATGGCTGAGTGGTCAACAGTCAACTCAACGCACAAGAGATGTGGGTTAATGTTACAACAAAAACAAGCCCAAGGGATTCCAATGATTAACTCCAGGCCTCGAGGGCCGGATCCATGCTGGGTTTTCAGGATACCCCTCATTAATATTCATGAGATACATTTGCATACAGTGATTCTAAATGTATGCAACTATTTCCTTAAAAATATATATGAGGGCTAGCTGGAAAATGTTGTCAGGATTCCGGCCCTCGAGGCCCCTAGTTGGACAACCCTGCATGAGTGCAGGGATATCAAAGGAAAGTAAAAGGAACATTTCCAGATTTCTTGAGGACCGCATTCCATCCTTCCATACCGAGGCCTCCCCCTAAAGGCAGTAAAAAAAAAAATAGCTCACAGTCAAGTGTACAGTGCATTTCTTTGTTGGATTAGTTGGTTTGTCTCATTGTCATTGCTGTGGTCAGGATGATGTGTTCTTTCTAGGTTCTCCTCCCAACCTGCTGGACTAATGGCCCCGGGCTTGTGTCAGGTCCTGTCACCATATAGGGAATTGCAAGCTTCATCAGAAAAAGAAACTCCTTTGCACTTGGCACAGTCGCTAGCACTGTGTTCCACGACATGCCGTGGGTCGGTGCATCATTCCGACCGGTCCTGTGGGCAAACGTCCTGTGAGTCAATCAACCATCCAAAGGAAGTAACTTGCAGTCCTTCTAATGTGGGAGCAATGTTTATGATAGTTGTTTGTAAACAGTAGGACCCCGCTGCTGGGCATTCTCCAGAGGTAATGTTGGTATGAGATGGTTCTTTGATGCATCAGGGAAATATTGAAATGTACAACAAGCCTCTCAGGCCTAATGAAGTTGTGGGGGGTAGGTTACTGTAGCCCCTACAAAACTGAATAAACATCAAGGTTCTGGGCAGGCAGGGAATTAGTCCTACTTTGTAGGCGTGGGCTATAAGGGAAGGGTCCGAATAATAGGAGGGAAACCACAGGTTAGAGAATGAATGGGGAACCTAGGGACGCTTCTTACTCCTCCTATAGGCCCTACATCATGTAGGGCGTTGTAGTGCCAGGCCATCATGGTCTTCCCAGATCAATCTATTAACCCAAGACATAGGACTTCATCACAGAAGATAGACGCTGTGCCATGAAATGGCCTCAGGAATAGTTCTCACAGCAAATGCTTCAAGGCCTATGCTGTGGTTGTCAGTTGGGGGACATGTGTTGGACAACACGAGGGCGACTTTCCTTATAAATGACAAGGAAGGAGTATCAATCATTAAATGGCAGACAGCCAGTCTCTCTTGAGTATTACAGATTGTGCAGGTATTTGTTTTTGCTGCTCACATAGCTGGCCTTGGCAAGAATATTCCAGATGCATTGACTCATTCACAGTGGTCAAGATTCTGTGGGATGGCACCTGACATGGAGGCGCTGCCTGAGCCAAAGTGATCTGTGGGCCTTGGGCATGCCAACTTATTCTTCTTATTCCTCCTTGCTTGCCACTTGCTGGCTGCACTATCCATGTTTGTTGCCTTTATTATTTATTTATGTATTATTATTTATCTGCTTTTCTCCTTTGATCCGCACTTTCCACTCCACCCCCCAGGCACTTTTCCCGTCCCCCTCTCCCACCTCTCCCATGCACTTGTGCGTTCTCAATGTCACTGGGCCTAGTAAGATCATTGTTTTGTTCTCCCCTGTTCCCCTCCCTTGCCTTGTCGCGCTCTGAAACACTTGTGTACAAGCGCGATATAAATAAAATATCAAAATCAATATCAATGCCATGGCCATATGTTTAATAGTGGATGGGGTGCCGGCTTTAAAGAAACTAACCTGCAGACAGGCATAAGAGAGGTTTCTGGGTGGGGGCCCTATGTAAGAGAGGAACAGTGGCAGAGATGGACAATAAAACAGGAAATGTGGTGAAAATAAAGCCTACTTTTGGCCTTGGATCGTAAGGGAAAGATTCCAGAGATGTCACTTACAGTATAGTTGGGGATTTAATTTCCTGTGCGTCTGGAGCATCCATTACATACATCCAAGGCCAAAAGTAAGCTTCTATTTTCATAAAACCTTATAGAAATGTAGTTTCTATATATTGTTATCTCACATGCAGATATAAATTGGATATGAACAGAAACACAACCTAACTGAACATTAAAACATAAGATGAGATTTCACAACCACACTCTAAGATTGGTGAGTAGTTTTTGGTTAGCAATGTCAACAATATTCTAGGGCTAGCAACTAAAATTAGCGTTGACGCCGTTCACTTCATTTTTCACAGGATTGGTGATGCAGACGGTATTCGGAAATGCTTTCAAACAGCCTAATCAGGCTCAAATAATGGCAATCAGGTGTCGGTAAAGCTTCCATGACTAATATCCAGGGTAAGGTTGTAATTTCCTCGTTTTATGGTCTCACCTTACCAAAATTACTAATCAGAGTTTTCCATCTTTTTCTCCTTTACTTCCCTCCGTTACTTCTCTTGGATGAGTTCCAATGTATTTAACTCTAGATCTTCTCTTAAATGTAACCATCGGAGCATTTTCTATTTTCCCACATGCTTGATCACTCTCATATCAGGAGCACATTAAATTAGGGGCATCTGTATCAATCAATTTAAATAATGCATTCAAAGACTATTTTGATTTCCACAGTACAATACTCACTCCAGCCTTGAAAAAGCATTACGCAGGCAATGCATGTTGGCTGCCTAGTGTTTTGAAGAATTATTATTGGACAGGTGAGATGGATAACGAGTACTTAAATGAAATCCATTGAAGAATATTGTGGATATGAGACAACATTGAAAAGATATTCTTCCAGGTCCCAAATGATTTACTTTTGTATTGTTGAAATGAGATCAAATTGGTTATGTTGCTTCACAAACATACTGATTAAAAAGATGACTTTGTTGAATAATGTGCACTCATATGATGCAATCACAATACAAAAATATATGTTGATGTTCCATATATGTTACTGAAGAATACTTTTTGCAGTTGCGGTTTCATTGATTTCTTTGGTATTTTGGAGCGAAATTACACAATAGTAAAGGCCACACAAATTCCTGCGCAAAAGCACAGAAAATTGAATATAACCAAGGAGTTAGAAATAAATGAGATTCTTAAAACTAGGAGTGGCGCGCATGAGCCTTAGAACTTTTTCTTGTTAGTTAACAGTTTTCGGCTGGGTTTTTTATGAAACTTCCAAGGGTCTGTAGTCATTCTCGACAAATACTCCAATCGAAACTAGAGCCAGTGGCACACCAGCAGGCGTTCACACCCAACGTTCATACATAGACTGTTTGCAAAAATGTTGGCACTGACAACTAATGCTTCCAAGTTGGTCTGAGTTGTTTCGTATGGGAGAGCGTTCTGAAGATATAAGCCCAATCGTGAGGACGTGAGGAGGAGGAGCACGCTTGAAGGTTGGGCCATGCCGTGTAGTCGAAGAACAGACAGGAGCAAGGCGGTGACGATGGAGTGGTAAACGAGATTGGTGGACCGTTTGCCCAGAGGGGTGGGGGATTTAAAGTTTGAGGTGACCATTTTTAAAGCTGTGTTTTTTAATTATGTTTAAAGGGCCTTGTTTCAAAGTAAAAAAGCGAGTAAACAAGGGGTATTAGTAGTATAGGAGATGGCAATGGGAAGGGACGCTGTGTGTTGGCGGATTGCCTGGTTGATAGTAGATCAGAAAGGGGGCCTTTGGTAGTGCTGAGTAGCATGTGCCTTCTCAGGGGTATCTGGTGTTTCCATCGAAAAGGCTTCCAACAAAACCTTTTCCATCGAAACATATCCATTGAAAATATACGCATCGAATGCATATATGTATAGGGTAAAGGGTTAATTTTCGTTGGGGTGGGTTTTTAAGGGTAAAAAACAGGGGGTTGTTGGGGGACCGCACCTCCCCACCCCCCAAAATATATACAAAAAAATGCATTTGATGCAAATATTTTCGATGGATGGGTTTTGATGCAAAAAACTTTCATTGGAAAGTTTTAGTTGGAAAGACCATAAACCCTTCTCAGGGCTGGGAGGATAGCTCAGGGGCAACGCGTTTATTTTGGAAACAAGACAAGACATACCATCACAGGTTCAAATCCTGTTCTTGCGTTTAGAAACTGGTCTCTGGTATTAAGTGAGGGATTCCATGTCTGATCAGTGGTAGGAATAGGTGCAGTGGAGCTCTGTATTCCCCGGAAGGAGAATTTGGTAAAGCGCGCACAGGTGACGAGGGCAACGAGAAGTAAGTGCTTGTGACAGACGTGTGTGGAACCCAGGGATAATGGCTCTCATCCTTTCAGGGTAGGGGCTGACACAGGAAAGGTGGAGATGGGCATGTTTAAAGAAGAGCTATTGGACTGAATAGGTGTCACTCAGAGGGATTTAGGATCTACATTAGGGTGCACAGGTTCAAGGCCCATTTACATTGTACAAGATAGTTAAATGTTTTTGTTGTAGTTTGTTGGTCTGGTTTTCCTTTATTGGACATGAAACAACCGGCTACAGATGCCAAGGCGTGTGGATGTATGACGATTCTTTCATGCAGTTTATGGGGAAAAGCAGTCGTGTAGACATCAGGTGGGTTTCAATGGGTAGACGGTTGGGGGAAAATGGTCAAGAGATGGGACCAGGAAATATCACTGTTGAATGAAACCAGAGGCCAAGAGAGGGTCACAACATGGAATCCTGATCCATGGAGTGGATAACGACTTGGTCTCGGGATGATAGCTCAGGGGCAACGCAATAGCCTTAGAAGCAAGACGACGCAGAGCAACACAGGTTTGATCCCCGGGTCCACGCTTAGAAACCTCTGGGTATTAAACAAATAAACAATCAATCAATCGGTCCAGGAGACGGACCTCAGCCTTATTAAGGATACCACGAGGGACTTGGTGGAGGTGTAGAGGACTTATTCGGATTTCAAGGTAGTGTGGTCGCACTATTACCAAACAGGGGCCTGGAGAGGGGCCAGGACCCCTTATATTGCCCTCACCACAAATGTGCTGTTTTAGGAGCGTATAAAGCGGAATGCTCGTTCAATGTCTAAATGTTTTGATATGATTTGATATCGTATGGCATTCATAACGCGCCGATACACAAGTATTTTGTGCGGAGTACTTAAATAGCAGGGAGGGGTTACATAGAGTGAACAAATAGGAAGTGTGTATGTGTTTTCTGAAAAAGATAGTGGCCTCTAGTTCATCCCATGTCTTAAGGAAGCAAATTCCCTTTTTGTTTGGGAGCTGCCAGGAATGAAGGAGAGTACATTTCTCCTGGTGTTCTACTGAATTCTAGGTACAGACAACTGGTGAAGGTCTTGGGACCCCGAGGTGCTGATTGGCTCATCATTTGGTAATATCTCTGAAATGAAGCCCTAGGATAGATTTGCACATCACAATGAGAACCTTGAATAGGAATCTTTCGGGGATTGGCATCCGGTGTAAAGTTTCCAAAGCCCCTCTGCCCTTATTTCAGTTTGTCGGTATTACCTTTGGAAATACTCACAAACTCTTTCACCATTACTGCAGGTGCTTACTTACAAGGGTTCCATGATACGAAGTCAGATACTCATCGTTGTGAAATGCGTTGTGAAATGCGGTATGTGATATTACCGCAACCGGTAATGCTGAATTTGGCGGTGCTGTATTAGTGGCGATAATCAGCTAACCACACATTTTTTAGCGCACCACAAAATGCTTATTGAGACCTCAAGCAATTCAAACCATATCCCTAAGCATGCCGGATGAGCGTAGTCGATGCGCAAGACCATTAGTACAGCGGGGGTAGTGGAGCGCTGTGGTATGTTTGTGTATTTATTTAAGATCTCGCGGGTCCTTCAGTGGAGTCAACAGCATTGCTCTAAACGCTATTTTCTCTCTCCTTCGGGGCAGTATTAGCAACCAGTGCAGGGGTGGACTGGCCTATAGGGAACTCTGAAGATTTGCCAGTAAGCCACAGCACCCTGGGCCTCTTTTGTGTGGTAACCTTTTTTATTTTCACATTTTCTCATAGGAAAAGGCTTGAGCTTGCTGAAAATGTGTAATGTGGGGTCACTTGAAAAATATTTCCAGGGCCTCTTTTGGTTCCCAGTCCACGCCTGAACCAGTGTAACATTAAAAAGATACTTTTGTCCCCCACGCCCCCTGCTTACTCCTCTTTCACACTTTGCTTTCCACATCTGTTTTTTGCACCCTGAAGCCCGACTGGGAACTAATGGGTGACTGGAATTATAATGGCTTTACGGGCCCTACAAGCTGATCAAGGTGACACCGTTCCAATAGCGCCTGAAAGGTTTTGGGTGCAAAATGAATTAGCAATTGTTTGCCGGAACGGTATCCAGTTTAAACAAAACTTCGTCAAAAGTGTTATAAAGCACAATGTTGCCCATGTCTTGTTAAACAAATAAAAAACTTTAGCCTGTAGTGGCTACAGCCGCAGCATCAGCGCAAAGGTTAACATAATACCACCCGTTGAGCATTTGCGGCGCAAAGACACAGAGAAATTAACAGAGAGGGTGCTAAACAGCATGACAGCAGCGGGCTCTGCATAATGTTTGATCCAATGAAGCGCTTCCCTAAACAATGATTTGCTGGATACAGGAATGCAAGTTGCCACTACTTGCGAAGAATCAACAACGCTGCACTTGATAGAGTTGTCACCAGGGTTTTAAGTGGGCCAGGGCTATCTCTCAACGCTTTAATTGAGCTGCCAGGGCTGCCACCAGCCCAATAGCAACCCCATAGTTAGGAAAACCACTCTTTTATTTTTTATTTTACCCATCCTGGGGATTCGATCATAAGCCCTGCTGGTTGCAATCCACTGTCATATTGCACCATGCTGTTGCAGTAATGCTGGACTGCTATTGTTTCATTCAATAGACTGCTTGACACATTTGTACCAAGCAGTATATTGAATGAAACAAAATACAATTACCACCTACGAAGTAGCACAGTGCAATGTGACACTGGATTGCCACAGCAGGGCTTGTGTTCAAGTTCAAATCCCCAAGGGAAAAGGAAAAAAAGTGGCTTTCATTGTTGTCCCAGTGCTAGTGGTGAGTGATTGAAAGGGGTTGTAGGTGAAAGGGTCGACTGCAATTGATTTGAATGCAATAGTTTCGAATCAAAATGACTGAGGAAAAAAAGGGCGATTTTTTTTTCTTTTTTTTGGGGAGGGGGCGTTCCCCCCAAACACCCGTTTTTGGTGTAAAAAACACTTTTATTTCCTCTATGGAAGCCAACAATATATATATACATTTTAAAAAAAGCATTCAACCTTTTTTTCGGTCCTTTTGACTCTAAACTATTGTAATTCAAATCAATGTATTCGACCCTTTGACTGGACTCCATTGAAAGGGGAAGCTGCATACAACAGCATGCTGTGGTGGACAATGACACACAAATGGTGTGCCATATTCTTTCAGCTCCTTCCACTCAGGGATGTCATTTGGGGGTCACCAGGGGTTGTAACTGCAACCCCTGTGGTCTCCCTTGCTACCCCTAAAAAAAAATCTTTTTTTTTTTTTTAACAAATAAAAGCTCCTTGGCTGTGGCCAGTGCCATGTGGCTCTTTGTTTCTGGAGTGGCTGGCTTTCTTGTTCAGGTCTCTTAAAAAAAAAAAAAAAACAGGGGGTTCTGCAAGTGTAACACTTTGAGCAGTGACACATAATTTGTCTTTCTGGAATTCTATACAATAATTGCTAGACTCAAATGTTTATTTCGGACACACTTTAGGGGTGAGTCACTGATTTACACTGTTCATAAACAGCTCAAATTCACAATGCAGACAAAAATGTCCAAAAAGAATTTAGAGTAGAATAAGCATCCATTTCGGACTATCAGCCTCATCACGAGTTTGGCGGTAATCCTTAAATGCGGCAGTAATGCTATTAACGCTGCCTTTAAGGGTCCTCCAAATCACGGTTTTGGCTGCATTTACCCCCAGCTATAAGCTGGGGATAAATGCCCCAGGAAAATTCCCATTTTCGGGCGCTATTGGGGAATGGGGAATTACTGTTACCGCCAAACCCGTGATCCGGCGCTAATAGCGCCGGAGGGTTTAGCAGTAACGCTAATACCGCCGGGATGCCGCCCAACTCGTGATGAGGCCCATATGTATTTTGCTTTTCGCAAGTTGCAGTAATAGCATATATTTTCTCTTCCGTTGTCTCTGTTACGATCATCATAAGTCATTCCATCTCAGTGTCCTCGGTCACTTGACACAATCATTGTGCCTAAAAGCTTGTGTACAGTGTAGAATGTTTGACCATAGTGTAAGGACGCCGGTGGGGGATGTCTGCACTTCCGCACAGAGGACCCCTGCCAAGATTCTCTATTCGGTAGCTATGGTCGAGAAATCAAGGCCTAGCTTCTCAGGACGTGATGCGAGCTGGTTCTTAAGTACAGTGTAGTCCCCAAGCACCCTCAAAGGAATGTCCACACATTGTATCGGTTACAACACAGTCTTTATATAATTAATGTTCAAAGGTATATACAATATCACAATAACTCACTTTGTACTCCGAAAATCAGCAATGGTAAATATGTACAGTTTCTAAAGTGGTACCACTAACGTTATTAGATCTCATTAAAGTGCATACGGTCAGAACGACACACAGATCAGAATAAGGAGGAAACCAACAGTAGAGAGAGGAAGGAAAGCAAGGTGATTGAACAATTGGCAGAATACTGGCCCCTATCACTAGACACAGTTCTGTGTGGAGATCCCCCCACCTGGGCAACCTGTAGAAGAAAGATACAAGCCCAGTCCATATATTGTTCCCACTAGACTTTCCAAGAGTTCTGTAACCCCAAAGTACCTTGGCATTGTAGCGTTCTGTGTCGGGAAATCGACGGCCCTTCTTGAGTGTCCTCCCTTTCAGGCAGGAGTCAAGGGTCATCAAACGTCCGACGAAGAACAGGTCGAGCTACGACGGTGAAGTGGCTGTGTCATTCCTAGCGGTGCTCGTTGATGGGGAAGCGTAAACGTCCTGCAAGGAAGAGGCGTGCGGGGCACCTCGGTGTCGATAGTTCTGGACCGCAAAGAGTTTGAAGAACTGTGGCCCAGCAAGGGCGTCGAGTCGTCGGCGTCTCCGTGGTCTTTGGGTGGCGGGAAACCCACCGGTGGATGCTCCTTGGCGCGTCGACGGTCAGGCCTTCTCCAGCAGGATACAACGGCGACGATGTGGATGAGAGCGTCCTTGGATCAATTAAGTTCTTAGGCAATGGGAGCACGGGGGCTCCAGTCGGCGATGGCGGTCGGCGACAGTGGTGGACAACAGTCCGGGCGCTTCTCCTTGGAGTTCCGCAGCAATCCCCGTATCGGGTCGGCAGCCTATCGAAGGTCTGTCTACCAGGAGCTTAGGCAAAGATCAGCTGTGCACGATGGTCCCTCATAGCTTGGGAAGAGGGCGTCTTACCAGGTCCTCTCAGGGTCAGTTCTTGAAGCACAGCAGCTTTCAGATGGTGAAGGAGAGCAACAGCAATTCTTCTCTTCCAGCAGGGCTTCAAGGTCAAGCATCAGTTTCACTCCAGTTACTCTTCGTAGTTTGGACTTCAGCTCTGAACACTTCTGAACACGATTCCTAGCAGTGAGAGGTCCCCAGATATACTGTTGATCTCCCATTCATTCCGCTGGGTCACACTGAGGCATCCAATCACTACAATGGGCATTCATGCAGGCAGGCAAACAATCAGGCACACAGTGCATCCAGGCCATTCACTTCTCTCCAGACACTCACAACAAGGTATGTGTATTGGGACATGTACCGAGCGATTCAACACTTCATACTGCATTCATACCAGTTTCCGGCAGGGCTTTCTCAGTCATTGTGTCAACCACCAGATACTAGACACCCACAACATAGAATGCGTATTCGTCACACACTCCATTCACCCAGGTCCCACCCACAGGCATATCCACAACATAGGGTCATTGGGAAGGCTCCAGCCAGTCTGTTCAGCACTTCCCCGCACTACCATATATGGAACTACCACCCAACAGCCAGTCAGGGGGAAGGGACAGAGGCAGGGCTTCCCAGGAGTTTGGGGAGATCAAGGTAGCAGGCGATGGAAGGCAAGAGGCCATGGGGGCCATTTTGTCTCCATCAGGAATCTACCGATTCCAGTGACAGGGCCTGGGCATCCCAAAATGGAGGACACTCAGTGCACCAGTCATTTCAGCACGGAGCTGCCACCAGCCTGTACCCTGCTCTGTGGGTCACACACAGGTGCCCAAAAGCATACACTAGAGGTGCGGGGTTGCACCCTACCCATGGGGGCCATAAGGGTATCCCATTGGTCTGTTCATCAAACCAAAAGAGACAGCGCTGCACCGCCAGGAGTCCCAAATGAACTCCTGCGCGGAAAACACGACAGAACACACGATAAAAGGAATTAAAGGACAAGGATACAGAGGCCCTGTCCCTCCGATGCATTTCCAGCATCACACTTAGCACATAAAATGGCCCTTCATTTAATTGTGCCACAGTGAATGCTTTGTTGTAATGTGTCTATCTTTCCTATCTCCCTGGCATGTTGGTCAGGATGTTTGTTTGCATGCATCATGTAAGGAGTGCCCAGAGCACGGGATGCCGTGTGATTGCGCTGCATTCTCTGCGCTAATCTAAATTCTTTAATACAGTGTTATTAGCCCTGCCAATGGTCTGTATTTTGCCAACCTCTGAAGCCTGAAAAGTAGATCCCTAGCAGGCTTGACATGTGGCAAACTTTGCACCAGACCTGCAGATGAAATGGCCTGCTGTTAAATCTCAGTTCCCAGTTTAATTGTATCCACTACAGAGTGTAATTGTGTTCTGACTTTGAGAACATTCAGACATGTAATTGCTCATTTTACTATGGCCAGTCAGATATCTATAGCTGGTAAGATAGCTTAGTGGGTTGAGCACTCGCTGCTGCGATATGTGTGTGACCCGCAGATTGCAGGTTCGAATCTCCGCAAAGCCAACTCAGCCTTTCATCCTTCTGAGGTTGATAGATGTGTACCAACACAGGTTGGGTGATATTGTATGTATATTTGTATATATCTTTGGATTAAGGCGCTATATAAATAACACATCATTATATAAAGCGCTTAAGCCTAAGTTCTATATAATAACACATCATTTTCATTTGGCCTTGGACGTCTGCTTGCATTCACAGTAATATGGGCCTATACACACTGATATTAATGATACATATTGTGATACAATCTTGTATGGAATGTATATCACATTACAGTGATATCGTAACCATATTTTTCATAGTGTACTTAGGAACAATGCTATGTGATGCCACTTCCTGTTTTGTCAAGGGGTGCAATGTCGTGTTCCATCGCTTCCCGTGATGCCACTTCAGGTGTGGTCAAATGACATCACTTCCTCTGATGTCATCAGAGTTCAAGGATCGTGTGATGTCACTTCCGCTAACCCTAGCATGTTGGTGAAATTACGTCCATGGTTCCACTACTTTTTTTAAAACTTCAACCACTAGCCTGAGAGTGAAGAGAGTACATCAGCAAAAAAGAGAAAGAAAAACACACGAGTTAGTTTCCAAACCTATTTTCTTACTTTGGGGACTAACTTGTTTGCTTTCGATGTTTCAAAGTATCATAAGACTTTTTGCTATTTTGTTAGTTAATTGTTAATGCGTGCAGACTGGTGCTGGTGAGTATTAACATTTTAAAAAACGAGTTCCACACCTTGCACCGACATGCAGGGCACACTTCAGGCATGCCCATCATTTAGGCCACACCCCCTCGTTACAGCCCTGCCCTCAATTTCTCCCCCCCACTTAAAGCACTGGTGGGCGTGCTGCTCTTGAGCCCTCCTCTGAGAGGGAAGGCGAATCAGGAGGAAATCAGTGTGAATGGCGGGCGAACGCGCCAGCGAAGGTGGCATGGCGGGCGCCGCCCCTTAGTGGGGGTTGCCCAGCCGACCTCCTCCCCCACGACTCCAACAGTTCAGGGGGCGGGGATGGGGGAGGAACACGTTAGCCCCACCCCCGTAAGCGGACGGGAGCGCGCGAAACGTGAGGGGCGGGACAGGAAACCGCGGGAGAAGCAGGCCCCATAAAGGCACAGGCTTTTCTAGACAATAGCGCATTCTCCCTCGGTTTCCTGCCTCACCGGATTGTGGTTTTGTTTTGTTGCAGGAGCGCAAGGAGGAAAGTTTCCAGTGGGTGGCCTATTCTGTTGCAGAGTGGATATCGTGGTGTGGCGTTTCCAAGGAGTCTGGAGGAGAGTTTCCGGTGTGCAGGGGCAGTTTCTCTGTTCCGGAAAGAGGGCCCCGTTCCAGCCAGAGGGTTTCGTGTCGCGGAACAGTGGAAGAAAAGGTACGGCCTTGGACGGAGATAGGAAGGTACGGGGGTTCGCGGGTGTTTGTTGTGCGGCTGGACGCCGGGTATTTAAAGAAGTCAGCGGTGGGTCGAGTAGTAGGGTCGGTGAGGGTACTGCCTTAAGGAACAGCCTTGCGGGCAGCGGTAATGAATATGGGGAATAGGTGCATGTGATGCAGAGGATATGTAGTTGGCGCATGGGGACGGACTTAGGCCTCGGGCTACTAACGTTGTGCTGGTAGATGCAGGTGGTGAGGTTAGCGAATGCAAGTTTAAAAAAAAAGCATGTAGGGGACGAGGCCAAGGGTGATTTGTGGTCAGGATTGTGGACGGTCGCGGGCGGAGTGGGGTTTTCCACTGCAGGAAGCTCCATTTACACGGTGCATGGGGGATGCCACAGCCGCGGGGTTATTTCAGCATCGGTCGGGGGAGTAGCAGAGGCGGATCTAACGGTCGCTAGGCAGACCAATGGCGACCGGGCCCCTGTGCCAGGCCCCGCCCCTTTCACGCAGCACAGGGCCCTTTCTGTTGGACGTCTTGGACGTCACTCCAGAGTCCAGTCTCCTTTCTTTCTCCTTTCCAATCCTGGGCCAGTGTAGCTAGTGGTGGTACCTGAGAGACGACTGTGACGTAGACACGTCTCGTGACGTCCCTACACTGGCCCAGGATTGGAAGGGAGAAAGAAAGGAGAACGTTAGATCCGCCTCTGCCACTCCCCCATCACGACCTGCACCAGTGAACACAGGCTGCGGCCCCGAACAGTGCCATCTGCACTGATGTGCGCCCTGAAGTTGGGGGCTGCCCCAAAGGAAGCCCCAGGAGAGGGACCATCCCTGGCCTGGTAAGTCAGAGACTCAGGGCCCGGCTCAGAGGACCGCAGCACTGCGTATAGCAGCTGCACGGCTCCCCTGCAGCACACAGGCTACCCTCAGGGGCGCACCTCGTTACCTCTGTGGCTCTCTAACTTAACTCCGCCCACCCAAAGCTCCGCCTCCATGACCCGCCCACCTAGGGCCCACACCAGGTGTTCCCCACGGGCCCTTTGCCTTAAATCTGCCACTGGGGAGTAGATCATCACGGTGCCAGGTGGCAGTCTGACCCGATGGTTATGGGGGCGCGGAGTGGCTGGGAGCAGGGGCGGGTTGAGGGGTGGGGGGTGCAGGGACTGCAGGATGGTGAAGTTGGGGGGCACAGGCAGGGGAGGGCCATTTGTTTTGCCTTCAAACTATATTTGGCCAGGCAAAGAAGGAGCAGGGGAGCGCACAAGGGAAATGGGGCAACCTGACGGTGGGGCCATTGAGGGATCGAGGGGCCAGGCGCGGGAAACACCGAGGGAGGAGGCGCGGGTTACAGGAGTAGGGCAAGAGGTCACAGGGCATTGTGGGCGCGGTTGCTCGCGCTCATGGCCACGTTTGAACAAGGGGTTTGGGGGGGATTGAAGGTTAATCCGACCCGCGTGATCCAATTTGGTAGACGGGGGAAAAGGGGACTTTATGAAAGACCATGCAGGAGTGCCTCATGACGAACGATAAACCGCGGGTTCCAAATCTGTATAAGGCCGCAAGGGGGGATTTTAATAAGACGTATATGCACAAGTGTTTTATGGTTCGGGTCGGGTTTATAACGAATGCCTCATAAGATTTGTCTATAAGACACCGAGGCACAAGGTTTCTGCTCCCGATACGTAGCATACATAGCGAGTGTTCCATTGCCCGGTGCGACTTTATAAGGAGGGTTTCATTGTCCGATGCAAATTTAAAACACACCCTTGCACAAGGCCTGTTCCTAATACGGAGCACATATAAAAAGGATTTCATTGGCTGGAGGGATTTTTATAATGAAGGACTACAGTGGGTGTTTCATTGTCCGGGGCGTATTTATAACACGCATATGCAGAAGTTTTTCTGCCCTGATAGGAAAACTTTCATAACGGCTGGCATTGTTTGGAGTGATTATATCACGTCTATGCAAAAGTATTTCTGGGCCTGATAAGAGTAATTTAGAATGAGGCCCCATAGTCAGGTGCGATGGGATAACACGCCAGGACAGGTGTTTTGGTCTCTGGTATGAAGCAAAAGTTATGAGACGGGTGGGATTTATTAGGAGAGACTAGGATGATTGGATGAAAGATATTGGGCAAGTTATAATACCCGCATGCGGGTCATTGACTAGACGAATGAATTGCTTCAAGGAAGCCTAGACATGCATAGTGGCCATGCGCGCAGCAAAGGGGCCAAGCGCGTAGGGGCAAAAGGGACGGCAATCACTAGAGTTGGAGGAAAAGAGAGTTCCGATAGAAACGTGGCAGTTAAGGAGCACAAAAGGTCAGGCCGCATTGTGGCGAGTGCGGGTCAAAGCATGTTGTGCTCAGGTCACCATGTGTTCTCGTGAACTGTTTCCTATGGTGTCAGCTTGCATTGGAGTGTTGGTTGGGGGCGGCTCCATCAGTAACGAACACCGGTGTAGGCGAGGTTGGAGTCATTTGGGTGTGCTCCAGAACGCGGAAGGAGTGAGGGCGGGGTCGGATGAGTGTTGCACGGTTTTACTGCAAATACAATGGAAGGAGGTGCTGTTTTAGGATGCTGGGTAAAGTGTCCATTCTGGACTTAAGGGCCAGGACAAGGGCGCTGCTTATAGACCGTCTGCCCAAGGTAACAAGGTTGAGTGGTTTAAGGTTATGAGCGGGGGGAGAGCGAATGTGGCCATAGGGGAGATGGTGGGGGTTTAGTAGCGCATTGTGTGTCGGGTCCGTGGTTCTAGGTTAGGAGAAAGGAATGGGGGTGGTTAGAGAGGGGCGGTTAGTAGGGGGCTGTTTAGGGCACTGCGGATCGGTGCCGAGCAGGTAGCTAAGAAAAATGGGAGGGAGGTGCTGCGGCGTCCGTTCGCATAAGCAAAGTGCATTATGGAGCTTGTGGTTATATCGTGTGTAATGTCCTACCTCCATTTCCATTACATGCTCAGAGGAAGAGTCCTCTGTCAATGATGGTGAAAAGTGGGCTGCGCCCCACGTGGTGTGGGAGGCGGGGTTACCGCGCTCAGAGCGGCAGTTCGTGGAATAATAAAGAAGGTTTCAGACGTGCCTCGCCTCTGCCTCTGTTTCATTGTGTGCTCTGGCCCGTAACGATTCATTGAGTTATATACCGCGAACCTGTATGCCTGTTCCCACCTACAACAATGGCGACGAGGAGTTTATAATCGAGTGCCGGAGCACGTAGAAAAGTCCTGCCAGCCGTCAGCTCGAGACACCAGGATCCTCGCTCACTGCTCCGGAGCCGCTCACGAACCACGCGGCCCTACACCAAAGTCAAGTAAGAGCCCCGACTTATGAACGGCCATTCCTACCAGCACGAAGTCATAGACCCACGTGTCACGCGCACCGCGTATCACACGCGGTGCTCGGCTGAAAGAGCACACACATGCTGAGTCGCGACCGCAATACTTTCGTCAAGCCCAGCTCGCGCGGAATCGCATCGCGCTTTACCGCCATTCTGTCTTAGGCCTACGTTCAGGCCCAGCGCGCGCGAAGTCATCGCGCTTCGTACTATTACGCAACTCCACCAGTATCAAGAGCCAATCACGCATGCAACCTTCCCTTAGCACGCGGGTGCTGGAAACAACACGGCAAGGTCTCAAATCATTCATCTGCACAACTTTAACCGCTGAGCACGCTCACATCAAAGACAAGGCACTGCTGCCAACATACAGAAAGCAAACATGTCTGCAGACAACCCGGACAGTGGTATCCTGAGCCCCTCCTCCAGTTCCACGCCCCGGCAAGCCACCCACAAAGAGGACTGTGGCTCAGAATCCCTACAACTACTGGCTGTGCCGCCTTTTGACATGTCAGACACAAGTAGCCTTGCCCCCAGATGGGCCAGATGGCTCAAAGAACTGCATGTCTACATAGATGCATCAGGGGTAAGGGAGGAGCGCCGACTCAGAGGAATCCTACTCCACTCTCTAGGACCAGTAGTACGAGACATCGTCTTTGAAATGCCTGAATCCACAACAGACACCTTCCAAGGTATTATTGATGCTTTGAATGCTTACTTCGCACCCCTGCGAAATGTCGACTACGAACGCCATATTTTCCACACCTCCACACAGGATAGCAGCGAAAACATGGACAGTTTTGTAATGCGCCTCAGAAAAAGAGCGAAATATTGTGACTTTGATAGATATTCAACGGAAGAAGCTATAAAATCCCAAACCATTGCCGGCTGTGCATCTCAAGAATTCAGGAAGAAATTATTGCAAAAGAGCAGGACATTAGAAGAGATACTACAACTCGCTCGAGCGGACGCCGCTCTCATGCAACAGACTGAATCACTGGATAACATCAAAATCACCCAGTCTAACTCCACGGCATCAATATGCCCCATCAGAACCTCCAAAGAAGCACCACGTCCCACGGAACAAAAGAAATGTTACAGGTGCGGCTTCAAATATCCTCATGTTGGTCCATGTCCAGCCATAGGACACAACTGTGACAAGTGCGGAGGTGAAAACCATTTCCAATCTGTATGCAGAAACATAAATTTCTTTACATCTACTGAAGCGCACCGGGACACGAGGAGGTCAGACCGATTTCCAGCAAAGGAAAGCCCGAGAGCTCGCAGAAGACAGTCACCCACAGTATCCAGACGCCAATCTCAAAGCTCATCCCGTGACACGCCACGGGAAGGGAGAAGGCGGGAAGAAAGAAGAGAATACACGAGCAGGAGACACTCCAGACAGAAGATCAGACATTTAGAAAGTTCGCCTCACAGAAGACGAGACTCCCAGTCATCCTCATCCAGTGGGGACAGGAAAAGGGGATATGTGCATGCAATTGGAAACAGCATAGCCACAGAATACAGTCCCACGTTGCTACTACAATTAAACGGACAAAACAGAGAATTTCTGATTGACACAGGGGCAACAGTTAATGTCATAAATGATGAGACCTACAAAAGACTCAACCACAAGAAGGCACTGAAGGAATCAGACACACTGATATACTCTTATGGCTCAAACACGCCTCTTAATTGTCAAGGAATGTTCATGGCACACTGTCAGTACAAAGACAAGAGTCAGAAGATCAAAATATACGTCATAAAAGGAGACGTACCAGGTGGCAGCATCTTGAGTTTCAAATCTGCGATTCAAATGGGACTCATCCAAATTATGTATCAATTAATGTCAGCCTACACTACTAGCCCCAAAGACATGATAAAACAAATGTTTCCCTCCCTGTTCAAAGGGTTAGGTAAATTAAAGGACAAACAAGTAAAACTACATATCAATCCTCAAATAACCCCGACAGCACAGCACTACAGAGGCATACCCCTAAACATACAAAGACACGTGGAGGATGAGATTCAGTCATTATTGCAGCAGGACATCATAGAGCCAGCATCGGGACCAACCCCCTGGGTATCTCCCATCGTACCCGTACCGAAGAAAGACAACAAGGACAGCATTCGCATTTGCGTGGACATGAGGGCCCCCAATGTAGCCATAGAGCGGGAAAGACATCTGGCTCCAAGAATGACTGATATGATGCATTTACTGCACGGATCCAAAGTATTCTCCAAGCTAGACCTGAATAAGGGATACCATCAGTTAGAGCTACACCCTACCTCGAGGTATATTACCACCTTTTCAACCCATGTAGGTCTGTTCAGATACAAAAGACTCAGCTTTGGAGTATCTTCGGCCGCCGAAATATTTCAAAATGAAATACACCAAGTGATAAAACACATTCCCAACTGTCTAAATTACTCGGACGATATCTTGATTTTCGGCATCACACAAGAAAGCCATGATGACACTCTGAGGAGAGTCTGCATGGCGCTGGAGAATGCCCATCTCACACTCAACCCGGACAAATGCGAAATCAGCAAATCCACTCTCAAATTCTTTGGACACATCTTCTCAAGAGATGGCCTAAAACCAGACCCGGAAAAGGTGCAAGCACTTGTTGAGACACCCACACCCACGTCAGCTTCAGCAGTACGCTCCTTTCTGGGAATGGCGAGCTACTGCACCCGATATATACAAGATTTCGCCTCAGTAAGCACGCCTCTTCGACTTCTAACCGGGAAACATCAGGAATTCCAGTGGTCGAATGCCTGCGAGGAAGCATTTCAAGAAATCAAGAAAAGAATCGCAACGGCCTCTTGCATGGCCTATTACGACCCTGACTATGACACGGAACTCACAGTAGATGCGAGCCCAGTTGGGCTAGGAGCCATCCTGGCACAATCCAGACGTGGTGCACCACCTGACTCCCCAAGAAGAATTGTAGCCTATGCCAGCCGCAGCCTCTCCAAGACAGAATGCGCCTACTCCCAACCCGAAAAGGAGAGCTTAGCGGTAGTGTGGGCATGTGAGCACTATCACCTATTTCTGTATGGCCGACCATTCACCATAATCACAGATCACCAGGCCCTCACCACCATCTATGGGAAACCGACCGCGAGAATGCCACCACGAATCGCCAGATGGGGCTTAAGGCTACAAGAGTACTCATTCAAGATAATACATCGACCAGGCAAAGACAACAACCCAGCCGACTTCCTATCACGCTACCCGCTCCCAGCTCATGATGAACGCCAATCACACAAAGCCAATCAATATCTAAGATACCTGATCAGCAGCGCGCTACCTAAATACATTACCACAACACAACTGCTCGAAGAGACCCAAAAGGATGGACTACTCCAGATGGTACAAACTTGCCTCAAATCGAACCAATGGCAAGTCAAAACAAAAGGAGCATCTTCCTTGTCAACGGAAGAGGAACAGCACTTCCGTACATTTAAACTAGTCCGTCATACGCTATCCACATCACCGGAAGGACTATTACTAAAAGAAAACAAAATAGTTATCCCAAAAACCCTTCAAGATCAGGTATTAGACATCGCCCATGCCGGACACAGAGGAATAGTGTCGACCAAGAGGCAGCTGAGGACCAAGGTATGGTTCCCGTCAATAGATGAGCGAGTAGAACAGCTACTACGGAAATGCCTAGCATGTCAGGCGGTGGCACCGCGCACATTTCCAGAGCCACTCAAAACTTCGGAGATGCCACTGCAAGTGTGGGATGAAGTAGCTGTAGATATGTTTGGGCCGCTGGCAAATGGCAAATACGTGCTGGTGATCATTGATGAAATGTCACGTTTCCCAGAAGTACATCTGGTTCATTCGACCAGTGCACAGTCCATCATACCTGCGCTGGACAAAACATTCGCCGATTATGGCATACCACCCAGAGTCAAATCGGACAATGGACCTCCTTTCACGAGCCATGACTTTGCCATGTTCGCAGAACATCTAGGTTTTCAGCACCACAAAGTCACTCCACTATGGCCCAGGCGAATGGTATGGTAGAACGTTTCATGGGAAACCTTAAACGCACTCTACAAATCTGCTCCATCACAAATGGATCGTTCATGCAAGCCATCTGCACCTTACTACGAGAATATCGGAACACTCCGCACAGCTCAACTGGTGAATGCCCATCAATGCTAATGTTCGGACGTGTCATCAAGACACGACTTCCCCACCACGTGCAAAAGAGGGATGAGTCCTCACACACAAAGAAGGCCAGAAGCAAAGACCATGAAAGCAAGGACAAGATGAAGACGTACACTGACGCCCGAAGACGTGCCCGACCTAACACCATCTGCATCGGCGACCAAGTACTAGTACGACAAAAGCAAGTCACGAAAGACATGCCTGCCTTCAAGCCAGACCCCATGAGAGTGACCCACATCCAAGGGTCGATGATAACCGCCGCCAGCCCCTATGGCACAATCACTAGAAATTCATCCTTCTTCAAGACTTTCAACAGCACTGACACCACCGTCAACACATCAACAACATCAGGAAGTGATTCCTCGGACACAGACTCTACCTATCATGAAGAGGAAGGGGACGCGGATGACAGTGGCAGTGAAAGCGACAGCACACTGGTAAAATCAGCCCCACCGGTGCGTAGCCCATCCAAGAGGGTCGTTCGCAGACCCATTAGATGGATCGAAGAGTCCAACTGAACACCGTCGAAGTGTTTGTTTAAGGAGGGGGAAGATGTAATGTCCTACCTCCATTTCCATTACATGCTCAGAGGAAGAGTCCTCTGTCAATGATGGTGAAAAGTGGGCTGCGCCCCACGTGGTGTGGGAGGCGGGGTTACCGCGCTCAGAGCGGCAGTTCGTGGAATAATAAAGAAGGTTTCAGACGTGCCTCGCCTCTGCCTCTGTTTCATTGTGTGCTCTGGCCCGTAACGATTCATTGAGTTATATACCGCGAACCTGTATGCCTGTTCCCACCTACAACATCGTGCGCTCCCATCCCGTGTCGGATGTCAGGGATTACCAGCAATCATGCATGAAGTAGGCTCACGCTTAGGGACGCGGCATGGTGCAGAGAAGGTGTTGATCATGGGGGCGGGTCGGTAGGCGTGGTGAGGAGAGAGTAATACAAGGCAAAGTAGGCCCACGTGGGGAGGGGGCAACGATAGGGCAGTAATGTTGGCCCGCTCCATGCGTCACGGCCCGGGAGAATTGCACGGGGGAGTGGGCAAGATTGGGGCAATGCACAGTAAGGAGGGGTAGGTACAGAAATGCATGGCACCTGACAATGGGGCTGGAACGATGTTGGGAGATGGTGGCAGGTTAGGGGAGGAGGGCGGGGAGGTCGGAAAGGGGCGCCTAGTTCATGGGACAAAGGTAAAGGGGAACGGGGGTAAGGAAGGGGAACCAACATGGGAAAAGAGTGTATAGGGCATCATTATTCCAAGGCAATAAGGTGAAAGGTACGACGAGGCCGCGGCGTTAAGGTATAGTAAACAATGTTCCCCTGATGTTATTGAGTGGGCCATGGTGCGGTCTGCAGACCGGAATTAGAGGCAGGGGAGCATCGTGGCGGGGCTCAAGGGGGGAGCACACAGGGCGGTTTTGGGGGTTAGGGTGTGCAATGAATTAACACTGCAGTGCGTCGCAGGGTATGAGTTGACATTGTTTGAAAAAAATTTGAAGGGGCTGGGCCATAATGCAGTGAGCATGATGTGTCTGCCCTTAGCCCATTGAGTGCCTGCACACCTCGTACCAAGCATATCATGGTTAGGTCCTTAACAAACCCCAGCCCCCGGTTTTTGCGGTGGGGTGAATTCCAGTGTGAATTTTGATACAATATGGGATTTATAACTTTATAACGCGCCGAGACACATGTTTTCTGGGCGCATAAGCCGACAACGCGGCAGCCAGACACGCGGGTAAATTGGGAGATAACTTACGGGTGGAGGGCTATGCACACTATGAGCATATTGTGGCCAATTTATAGAGCGGGTTTTCATGGCAAGCAGGGCAATTCAATTTACAAATATGGTTTTATAATCCGTCTGGGGGGAAGTGGAAGGTTGCTGATGTGCCACTAGTGTTAGGGAATAAGGTCAGGCGCACCTGGGGCAGTAATGTTTTGCACGTAGCTCGTGGTGGGGGAAGGGGGACACCATGAGTTATTACATACATTTATAATTTGTATGAAATGCAGTATTCATGTCCTTACCTGGGGTTGTTTATTCACCACATTGGTGGTTTTAAATGTAAAACAATACTTTCTTTAACATGCATCACAAAGGCTTCGGGGCCTGTTATGCAAATTTGCCTTGCCTTCTCGCTTCTTGCCTTCTGTCCTGGTGACAGGCTGGCTAGCGCGTTGGCGGCAGAAGAGGGTTTTCAAGCTTCTTACTATGGGATTTATTGTTTAGTAGAGTTGCAGTTATCTCGAGCACCAAGGAAAAGTGGCTGCGCTTGCAAATGGCAAGTGTTTCCATTTATGACACTGTGGACTACCCGACGGGTGTGTGTTGACGTAATGTCATGCAAATTGGGCGGTCTAAAAGTACTCGGCCCGGGGAACTACAAGTTTGTGGTTTTGGGCACTAACAACAAATGGAAATTGGTTGCTGGAAGGGGTGGCTTAGTCATTGGGATCATAGATGCATTAAATAGGAACATCAGGTTCATGTCCGAGGTGGGCACAGCAATAATGTCCTTAGAATGGAGGACGGCACTAACAAACGTGGGATGCACGTGATGGGGTACAGATCGAAAGGGCGTGGGGGGGGTAAAGGGGAGTCAATTCCGCCTCTTAACACCCCCCCTGCCCCCTACCCCGCTTCCCTCCCCCAAAGCCCCCATCTCCCAAACATCCCCACGAATGAACAGAAGGGGAGGCGCGGGGGCATGCTAAATAAAAAAAATAAAAAAAACACTGAGAGGGGAGTGCCCTGTGCAGGCTGGGGGGAACTCTCCGCCGCCGGCAGCCAGCAGAGAGTCTTGGAGGTGTCACAGGTAACGAAGCATTGGGAGACCCATGGGGGAATGATCAGCCAACAGATTAGATTTAGGGCGCCCCAAGAGTAATAGGCTCGGGGGAGGCCCTGGGAAAAAGGGGAGGGATGTAGGGGACTTGGGAGCCAATTCCAAGCCCAAAATGTGCGGGGGGGGGGGGTGGGACGAATAACAAACTCACAAACAAGACCATCAAGGGAAGACGGTCGAGGGGGGAACAAGAGGAGACTACGGGGGGGTCAGGGAACAGTGACAAAATAGCAAGGGGAAGTCTTCACAGAAGGAGGGGGGCACGAGGGGGAGGGAGGTGGGGGATGCAAGACAGGGCGGCAAGGCGAATAGAGGGAACAGGGGGGAGGAAGCCAGTCCCAAGGAAAGGGAGGGGGGCAAGGACCAAAAGCTGGGGGTACAGGAGACGGGGTATGGAAGAACAGGGCTGGGAAGTCTGCCTCTGGGGGAAAATGGAGCCAGGATATGGAGGGGCAGAAACGACAGGGAGGGGGGCTTGGCGGGACCCAAAAAACTGGGGACCTGGGGAGTGGAGGAGCAAGCTTGGGAAAGGAAGGAAGGAGAAAGGATAGGGTACCCGGAAAGGCATTACGCTGGCAGGGGGGCACTGGGTCAGACTTCACAGAGAGGCCTTGGGGGAGAGGGAACTGGGAAGTTCTTAGGGGCTCGGCAAGACGGAAGAGAAACATGGGGGCAGCGTAGCATAGATAGGATTGGGCTTCCAGTACAAGCAGCAATTGGGGGACGAAGGGGGGGACAGAGTAGAGTAGAAAGGACTCGAAATAGACAGGCATCGCAAAGCGATGACCATATAGGCAGGCAGAAAGGTGTGGGCCGGCACCGGAGGGCGGTGTCGGCCTCAACAACGGATGTGGGAAATGTGTAGCGTTGGGGCACTTGTGGTGGTGCCGGTATAGGAACCTGAACACTAGCGAGGCACCGGGTGGCTGCCGGTTTTATCTAGACCCAGACCCAGGACACAGGGTAAGTGTCAGGGTAGGAGGGGGGGGCAGGGCATTCCCAACAAAGACCTAGAACAAAAGGGGGGGCATATGGAAACACGGTCATGGGAAATCTACAAACGGCCGGGGGTAGAGAGAGGGTATTAGCAAGGGCCGGGCTCAAACTGAGGCGTCCACCGGACGAGGACGGTAAGGGAGGGGGGGGGGCAAGGGATACCTAGGTAGCCGCACACAGAGTAGTATACCTGTGGTGGTGAATTACGGATTGCTTGTAAGATAACTACAAGACTTTATGCAAAATAAAGCTGCTGAGGCATTTTAATCTTCCAACTTTACAACGTGTCTGAGTTGTTTTTTTCCAACATGTGATGTATGACATATGCTGGGTTGCATGAGGGGAGGGGAGGTGGGGGGTGAGGGGCCAGGGCATGGAGGAGGGAGGAAGACAAGGCACTGGGATGCCCAAGCTATGGCGGGCAAACATGCCAGTGAAGGTGGCATGGCGGGCGCCACCCCTTAGTGGGGGTTGCCTAGCCGACCTCCTCCCCCTCGACTCCAACAGTTCAGGGGGCGGGGATGGGGGAGGAACACGTTAGCCCCGCCCCCAGAAGCGGACGGGAGCGCGCGAAACGTGAGGGGCGGGACAGGAAACCGAGGGAGAAGCAGGCCCCATAAAGGCACAGGCTTTTCTAGACAATAGCGCATTCTCTCTCGGTTTCCTGCCTCACCGGATCGTGGTTTTGTTTCCCACCCACCCTCCCAAAAAACAAAATGTTTGTAATGAATTGTCTTTTGTTTTACAGGTCGCCCAGCGGAGTTACATTGCGATCCCTCTATGAAGCACTGGCAGACCCATAGGGGAATGATGAGCCAACAGATTAGATTTACGGCGCCCCAAGAGAAATAGGCTCGGGGGAGGCCCTGGGAAAAAGGGGAGGGATGTAGGGGACTTGGGAGCCAATTCCAAGCCCAAAATCTGTGGGGGGGGGAACGAATAACAAACTCACAAACAAGGCCATCAAGGGAAGACGGTCGGGGGGGAACAAGAGGAGACTACGTGGGGGTCAGGGAACGGTGACAAAATAACAGCAAGGGGAAGTCTTCACGGAAGGAGGGGGGCAAGAGGGGGAGGGAGGTGGGGGATGCAAGACAGGGCAGCAAGGCGAATAGAGGGAACAGGGGGGTTGAAGCCAGTCCCAAGGAAAGGGAGGGGGCAAGGACCAACAGCTGGGGGGACAGGAGACGGGGTACGGAAGAACAGGGCTGGGAAGTCTGCCTCTGGGGGGAAATGGAGCCAGGATATGGAGGGGCAGAAACGACAGGGAGGGGGTGCTTGGCGGGACCCAAAAAACTGGGACCTGGGGAGTGGAGGAGCAAGCTTGGGAAAGGAAGGAAGGAGAAGGGATAGGGTACCCGGAAAGGGATTACGCTGGCAGGGGGGCACTGGGTCAGACTTCACAGAGAGGCCTAGGGGGAGAGGGAACTGGGAAGTTCTTAGGGGCTCGGCAAGACGGAAGGGAAACATGGGGGGCAGCGTAGCATAGATAGGATTGGGCTTCCAGTCCAAGCGGCAATTGGGGGATGAAGGGGGGGACAGAGTAGAATAGAAAGGACTCGAAATAGATAGGCATCGCAAAGGGATGACCATATAGGCAGGCAGAAAGGTGTGGGCCGGCACCGGAGGGCGGTGTCGGCCTCAACAACGGATGTGGGAAATGTGTAGCGTTGGGGCACTTGTGGTGGTGCCGGTATAGGAACCTGAATACTAGCGAGGCACCGCGTGTTGCCGGTTTTATCTAGACCCAGACCCAGGACACGGGGTAAGTGTCAGGGTAGGAGGGGGGGGCAAGGCATTCCCAACAAAGACCTAGAACAAAAGGGGGAGCATATGGAAACACGGTCATGGGAAATCTACAAATGGTCAGGGGTAGAGAGAGGGTATTAGCAAGGGTCGGGCTCAACCTGAGGCGTCCACCGGACGAGGACGGTAAGGGAGAGAGGGGGGCAAGGGATACCTAGGTAGCCGCACACAGAGTAGTATACCTGTGGTGGTGAATTACGGATCGCCTGTAAGGTAACTCCAAGACTTTATGCAAAATAAAGCTGCTGAGGCATATTAATCTTCCAACTTTACAACGTGTCTGAGTTGTTTTTTTTCCAACAATTGATGTATGACATATGCCGGGTTGCATGAGGGGAGGAGGGGGGGGGGAGTGAGGGGCCAGGGCATGGAGGAGGGGGGAGGACAAGGCACTGGGATGCCCACGCTAAGCTCGCAGCACTGTTTTCAGCCAAGAAAAGAAATTGCGTGGTGGGAGTCAAACTCCAGCTGAACATTGGGCTCAAGGGGCCTTGTGCCTGAGAGGACATTGATCTAGGTGTGTAAGTAGCAGGAACAGGCAGCAGAGTGTTGAGTTAAGAAGAAATGCTTTGTACGTTGTTAATAGTCCTCACTAAATATTCATGCTGTCTGGTATTCATTGTGCTAGTCAGGAGGGGGACAGACAGACCCACCTCTTGTGAAGAATTGATTAACCCGGCGATACATCTAGAGTTTAGGCTCAGGAAGCAGAGAGTAGAGCGCAGACGAGGAGTCTCTGAGATCAGACTCTAGGAGGGCGAGGAACATATCAAGGAGGAAAAAGGCAGTGAGAACAACAAATCCCCTGAAGCCAGGGCAGAGGTCTATACAGGGTAGGGACTGAGCGGGCAAGGCCCACCCAAAATCTGTAAATGCCCACTCAGCAGCACCGTGTGGGCATTTACAGATGTTCATGTCACTGCTGTGGGTCCAACTACATTAGCTTCAGGACCCACTTGTTAGACACTCCTGGCTACGCCTCTGAGCTAGGGCAGGAATCAAGGGGCCACTGTCTAACAAAGAAAAGGAAAGAAGAAGGAATAATCATTTTGATTTATTTGGCAGGAAGGAAGGCGTTTAAAAAAAAGAGACTGTCCCTGACGTCCCAGGAAGTTTTCATCTTCATCAATAAGGTCTCAGCAAGTGGCCAACACTTTAGAACTGGCTGTCCCCCATATCCCGGTAAATGTATCCTTATTTTTGGAAGGGAAATTCCGGTGCAAGGGGCCATAGATGTTGGATTCATGGGTCACTGGGAACTTGGGGTTTCAACAAAGCCATGGGAATACCGGTGTGACTCATAAAACAGTTTGAGCAGGTGAGAGACATGGATTGCACGCAGTTATCTACAGGTCCAATTGCGCATGGAAAAGTCCCAATGGGGTTAGGGATCCAGGAAGTTTAGTGAGTGGCTCTAGTGTTTCAACTGATGAACGCCCCTGAATTGAAGAGTATTGAGGGAATGCCTTGGCTGACTTTGTACAATCTGGTTATAGATTGGGAAGGTAGGACACTAGGGACGTCCTCGCACCAGTTAGTGGGGAAGTTTCATCGACTATATCCTCTCAAGCCAGGCCCTGGACAGGGGCGTTCAGAGGGGGTTGCATCAGGTCCCACCTCAGACAGGCAGTGCAGGTGCACAGGGTGGGTGGTTGTTTCACTCACACAGGGTATTAAGGTATTGTAGGACTAAGTTGTTGGAACTGAGTATTTGAGAAGTTGTGAATCCAATTTCAGTTAGGTACACAGCATCCAGACAGTATTTCCTTAACTAGTTTTCTTTACATGAGTCTGGACCTTCCCCCCTCCAAGATGGTGGAAAGGGCAAGGAGGCAATGAAGGGTATGTGATGTTATTGCCTTTGGGAGTTTGGAATCCTCTAGGGAGTTCTACCCAGCTTCACATCAAATACCCTCTAGGAGAAAGACCCATTTTATTGAGCTCTGCTCTGGATCCTGTTCTTAGGTCCACTTCAGATGAAGTATAGTGCGGTGTAATTTGGAGATGTGTTCGTAAACACTTCAAAGTCTGGGTGCAGCCTTCAAGGGAGAACTGGCATGACGTTTGATTGAGAAATCGTGATTTCCTACAAATTGACTAGAGGTCAAGCTGGATTGCTCTCAAAGAGCTATCAGATATGTTTGTTGAGATTGTGCAGTTGTGGAAATTATGCTGAAAATGTTCTATCCGGCTGTTAAATGCACATGCGGATCCATCAATAGATTCAGCTTATGGTGGAAAAGAGCATGAGATGAAGGGATACTAGATTCCAGAATCATTGGAGGTAGATTGAAGTACCTAATCAATTGAAAAGGTTGTGGGCCTGAGGAGTGGTCTTGGGAGGGGGGTCAGGAGGAGTTTGGGAATTAGGACTGAGAACTCATCAGCTGTTGTCCCTTTGTTCTCTCGACAGGGCTCGTAAGACAAGAAAAGAGCATCAGGCCTTTGTTATTTTATCCCATTCCCCTTTCTCTTGGAAGCGTCGAAGAACACAGTGGAGAAATACGTATTTGTAGAGTTAGCACTAACTAGAGCGAGTAGCTCTTGTGGAAGTAATTCAGAGAGACCTGACACCCTGTCCTTCATATAAGCGGCACTGAAGTGCCTTGAGATTGGGGTCCTTATTATCTGCCCAACAGAGTGGCGACAGAGTGGCGACAGAGCTGATTCTGGGGCCTTGTCTCCCTTGCACTCAGCTCGCTGACATTTCTATCTCATAGATTCCCTAGGGAGGGATATTTCAGGCCCCCTAATTGGTGACAGTGCCGTGCCCTGGAGTACTGTCTATGTGCCCCACAGTTCGCCAAGACCTAAATACTTAGGACTAGATAGGGACCTTGGTACTCACATTATGAAATCAATGCATCTATTCATTACAGTCCTAATCTGAAAGAATTCTGAAATCGACATGCATGGGATTGGCTCGGACAGACCTCCTCATGTCTCTACGCCACTCTGTCATGTACTCCCGATTTCTCTGGACACTCAGTGTGTCGCTCCTCAGGCAATTAATACAGTCTTCCTGTTTGGTCAACAATTGTCAGACCATGAGCCTGTGTGCATTTCTGTCCAATCAGCTGCCTACAATAAGTCTCCCTTCGGCCTGGAAACCACCATCCAACTGTGAGACTCCATTCCTGTCTGTCTCTCCATGTATCTGTTGCCTGATCCAAGAGCCCGCTTTCCAGTCCTCCAAACTGCCATACATTCATCCAGCCATCACCCAACCATAAGTTAGTCCCCATTCTATTAATCAATTGCCTGACCCAGAGCTTGCCCTCCAGTCTTTCCTTCCACCACCTTTGAGTCTGTCCATCTATCATGGGTCTGTCATCCAGGCTGACCAGTGATCTATGTTCCAGCTATAAATCTGCCTTCCAGTCCTTTCATTCATCCATCCTCTTCCCTCCAGTCTAGTCATCCATCACCCTACCATATTTCTTCCCTTCAGTCTGACTATTAATTTTCCTATTCTAAATCCTATTATAAATCTGCACTCTAGTTTGAGCATCAATCAAGCAACAATGAGTTATCTGTGAAGTGCGCCCAGTGGTTACCCTAGCATACACCTACCCTCACATCTTCCCAGCCATCACCCCTCCAAATTGCTGCCCTCCAGTCTGGCTATTTGTTGTTCCTGTTATCAGTCCACCATTACATTTCTGCAACTATTATCTGCCGATATATCTGCCCTCTAGTCTGAACATCCATCAAGCAACAAGTCCTCTGGGAAGTGCACCTACTCATTACCCAATCACACATTCACCTTTAAGTCTTCCCAACTATTATCCTTTCAAGAGTCTGCTCTAAAGTCTGTCCACCCACCTTCCTCTCAGACATCTGCCATTCTGACCTTGAGTCTGTCCTCCAGCGAGTCCTCTTAATGTTTTGTCATGAGCCAGCCCTCTAAATTGTCTCTTTATCACTTTATTCTACAAAGTTTCCATCTTCGCAGGTTCCATGTGTAAACATACTTTTTTAAAGCTTTTTTGGGAGTTAGATTGTTTTTTTAATGGAAGGTTGTTTTCTGGTCTCTGATTTATTTGTATTTCTGCCCTCCACCCATCCTCTTCTGGATCTCCCTTGGTACCTGCTGCTCATCCCTAATGATTGTTTTGACCCTTAACCTCCTCTCCTTTGCTCAGTATGCTTTTAGGTCAACCATATTCAATCAACCTTATTAGAAAAGACCTTATTACCCCTTCCCACCGTGCAGCCATTAATCTGTGCTCCAGTCTGTCCATTCTTCATCTAACCGTGGGTTTTCCCAACTATCTGTCTCACCAATCTACACAGTGTTGGGATGGAAATTAGTACATCCCACCCCGCTAGGTGCTTTCAGGAGAGGAGAGTACCCTATGAAATTGCGTAGCGAGTAAGGGAGGAGAGAACCAGACTATGAAACTCGGTGCAGAGGTAACATAGCACAAACAGCAGGTGCATAACATTAGAAGACACATAGAAAGAAATGCCTTTTTGTAGTTAGGACAAAAGCACAGGCTTGCATGGCCGTACTGCACCAGCCAAGCTCCATGAAAAGATCTAACTAGGCCCAATATCATTAAAACAGGATACATCCGAGTTCTCACAGAAGTTCACTTCCCCCATGTCACTTCACTGTTGCAAACATTTAGTATCTTTCGAAGGAATGCGCCTTGCAAGAGCGTGAGACAACACCAGGCTCTGCGCAGTGTCTATTCATCACAACTAAGCTGCCAGCAGGCCTCTAACCCCCACACAGCCAGCCCAGAGCCTGAGCCCACACCAATGACCCAACCCCCACATCCGTGCATTACATGATAAGCAAGCGAACCCCAATCCCAGCATAGACCAAATTGACCGTAAAAGATTTAAGCATGCACGACTGTTTCACCTCTCAACACAAAATACATCCTTTGTAACCCGAGTTACAGGGAGGGATAAAATATAGATCAAAATCAGGGTGAAGACCTTGGGTGCGAGAGGAGTGGTATCAATGAAGCCGAGAATGTGTGCGTCAGTGTGACTGTATTTCATCCTCCCTTCCACCTGGCACCGATCCCCAAGCCACGCAAATGCATGCCACAGTGATGTAGTAGTAGGCTTAGTATGCCAGTTCAGGTTTAACAATGTATCTCGTGAGCGCCCTGACTTTCATCACATGACGAGATGAGCCCAGCTGACCCACCTGGAGCTGACCGATGGCGAAAGAACAAACCAATTGTAGCCTGGCATCCCCTATGGAGCAAGCCCATGTATATGGTCACACCAATCCGAGATGTGAGTTTTTACTGTATATGATTACGCCACCCAGTTTTTAAGCTCCTGCTTGTATTATGATTAACCAGAATGTTTTCGAGCAGCATAGTCTTTTGCTGACATTTGTATTCTGTACAATTAAACCTTGTTATCCTTGCAAGCTATCTCCTGGCCTGTTTCCCTAGAGGAGTGTATTCACTCTGGAGTGTGCATGTACAGGGACTTGCCTTCATCGGTCATCATCCAACCATGGGTTTACATCCATATCTGTCCATCCCATGTTCTAGCAAAAGTCCTTCCATCTTCTGACCATGAACCTTCACTCCAGTCATCCTTGGATCATTCAACCACAAGGGTTCCCCATTCAGTCCATCCCTAGTCCGGCCATGAGTATGTGCTCCAATCTTCATATCCATTGACTGACAGTGAGTCTGACTTCCATGTGAGTGCAAGAGAACAGCCTGGATGTCAGACTCACTGTCAGGCAATGCATAGAGGTATTTATTTACAAGCTGTCCTATCAGTCTTCCTGTCCATGCATCACACAACCTTGAGTTTGATCTCCAAATGTTCTACCCATCGTCCTACCATGATTTGGTCTGTTCATCATTCAACCTGTGTCTGCCCTCTACTCTGCCTAGTCGCTGACCTTTGTGCATCCTGTGTCCATGTGTTTCTCATGTTCCGCACCTTTCTAAAGAACATGTGTCTGCCACAGTTGTGACCCACTCACCGTTTGAACTCATTCCGGTCGCCGGCCTGCATGAGTGCCACAATGGTGTTGGTGACTGAGGTGCCAATGTTGGAGCCCATGATAATGGGGATAGCAGACCGCACTTCAAGCACTAAGCAAAATAAAAAGAGAAGGATGAGCATGGCATGGAGCAGCTTGATGCCCCAGAGAGCAGGTTTGGCATGATATCACACTGAGGGCAAGTTTGAAAGAGAAGCATAATGAAAAGGGACCATGGGCCTCAAAATGAGGTCTGCGGTAACCCGCCGGTGCTGCCAGTGGGTTGCTGCCAACCCTGTAATACTGATTCGGCTGCCATCGGGATATCACAAGTGGCGGCGGAACAGTAAATCCCTATTCTCATGGAGTCCTATAGGACTCCATGAGAATGGGGACATTGAAGCACCAGTACTGTTGCTAACGGTGCCAGCGCTTCAGTGAGAGACATGCTGGTAGGGACCTGAACTCCCGGCAGGTCAGGTCTGCCGGGGGATCCGTACCCCTATCAGCATTCTTGTAGTATGGCGGTCCGAAAAACATGCCGGGACGTTGCTACCAGCAGCCTTATTTCCAGACCGCCATACTTGTATTGAGGCCCATGCAGATATAGCAAGCTGGAAAATTCTAAACAGGCATGAAATGTGCCATTGGGAGTAGGCACGTAAAATAAGCCCACATTACAGGCATTAAAAGCAGGCATATAGAGCAGGTATGGCACGGGGGGCAATTGAGAGTAGCCAGGGCACTATCATGCAATAACAGCAGGTATACAGTACAGAGTATTTATAGCACAATATGACATTAAAAGTGGCATGGATAGCAGGCAAATAAATATGTAGCATTGAGAGCAGACCTGGGGAGCGGATGTTATGATACATTGACAGTGGGCTTTGAGCACTGTCAGATTACTAGTTGAGATCAGGCTCAGTACCATTGGGTAATAAACACTACAAAGAGAGCAAGCATGGACATTTGGCACATTAAGAGCACACATGCATGCAGGGCAGGCATAGCAGAAGAAATATGAAGAGCAGGAATAGCACAAGCATGAGAAACACCAGGCAGAACACAATGAGAATATCATGTAAAAAAAGGGCATAATGAGCAGACCAAACACATGGGAAATGAACACTGGGTGTGAAAAGGGGGGCATACGCCTAAGGAGGGCAAACCAGGGATATACTGGACACAGGCAGAAACCAAGGAAAGAGGGCAATAGGAATAGGCATGGCATCTCTTACTGCTGCCAGAGAGCAAGCGTGACATGAAGTTGGCATGCCCAAACCATCTCCAACTTGCTACATGCCTTATGCCGCTGCTGGTTCCCTTCGCTTTCACCCTACTCAATCTCAAGCTGTGCTCAGAGGGGATTTACAGACTTGTGATGAGGGCGCCAAAGGTCCAACAGGCACAGCGACAATGTTTTGCTAACAACTGCTTAAAGTGGAAAAGGGGTTGTGGTGCCAGAAATTGAATGCTTCAAATGTTGTATATGTTTGGTAATCCCTTTGCTAGATAGACTCAGTCATTCATAACAGACCTGTTAATCGCTGCCATATTTCCATAACTGCCTTCCCAAGGTCATTGTGTGCATGTCCTAACGGAAGAGACGCTTCATAGTGGACTGCAAGATGCTGCCCGCTTCTATAGTGCTCGCTTCATATGCACTTCCTACTTGGCATAACTAAGCATATTTTAGAGTGCCGTTTTACCAGGCCAAGTGGCTTTTGCATGTAGGATTAGCAACAGTAGGCAGAACTGCTCAGTTTGAACCGTCCTAGAACCGTGGAAGTAGCGAGCACTGCAGAATTACTCAAATGTATCATAGAATGTCTTGCGTTATTTGCAAAGTTTAGTCGCGCAGGCGTGATAATGCTGTACATGTCTATGGATTATATTCTGAGAACCACGAATATCGCGCTGAAACATTGGTGCCTTTTAATACCATGTGATTCCTGAACTTCCCCTTCCATAGAAGAGTGTCTGTGTGTTTTCCTGTATATACACACCATACTAGCATATATGGCACTATCTGCTATAAAGAAAGATCTGAACTCTGCATATTTGGCTGAAGGCAATGCTGAAACAAACCAGCCTGGAAAAGGTAAAGACGATGTACATTTAAGAACTGAGATGAGTGGAGTACCATGGAGAAAGAGAGTATTCTACAGAGGGGAAGCCCCCTGACGTGATCATGCCTGTGGGAGGTGGATCTGGGATGAGCCGCGGAGCCCGCGACTTACGAGGAGGCAAAGAACTCCAGTCCGATACGTCAGAGACCTGTCACATCGAACAACGGAAAACCGTTGTGAGGCAGGATAGCAGCTGTAGAAGGTGGTGGCGGGACCATGTCCAAGTCGTGGTTGGAAGGATGCCCAATGAACCAAGGCGAGACCCTCAGAGGGGGGAGCATCAACAGCTTCCTAATGCCAGCACCTGTATACGACAACAGCCAGGAAGGAAGCCGAGAATGGGAGACCGACGAAACCGAGGAACAAGAAGGCAAAAAAACAAGAGGAACACCTGAGCGAATGTCAGGCCCTGCAACATTGCCCTGCATACAGAGAGGTAACAGGGAGAAAGGGAGAGGTGGGAGGCCGCCGGAGCAACATTACATGGAGAGAGAACCTCATCTCAGTAATAACGATGAGGTACTAAATGTAAAAGTGTTTAACTGTAACTCTGCAAAGCAAATAAAGGGAACAACAAATAATCCTGTGTGGGAAATAGATAAGGGGACTCATTACAAGTTTGCTGGTGCAGTAGCTCTGGCAGACCAAGTGGTGGGAACGATGTTACCGTTTGGTGGTATTCCGACAGATTTATCAGCCGGATACCACCAAACTTATAATGAGGCCCAAAGTCTGCGAACAAAGACTAGTGAAAGAAGGGAAATTACCCTGTGAGTTCAAAGGTGAAAAGTGGAGAAAGTATGCCATAAAGTCCTGCAATAATGAGGAGTTAAGACTATCAAGTTAACAAGACAGTTACAGAGAGAGAACCCAGGAGAGGAGGAATACCAAATGGATCAAACTACATTAATGCTGATAAAGCCTGGATTAACAGACTGTGAGAGGTCTACAAGTGCAGAACAAAGTTTGAGAAAATATCACAAGGAGAGGTGTCACAGACACATCACTGAAGAGAGTACAAGACCCAGGAATTCTGTGGAGGAGTGTCAGGTTTCCTTCCCCTATTCAGGCTATTTTCCCTTATTCAAGTTTCCTTCTCATTATTTCTCTTTATTAATCCTTTTAAGATTAGCCTTGTGTGGGTGTGAAGTTTTCTTTTGTAGTTGGTTTGGCCTTAACTTGCTGATTCAGAATCCTGGTTCTGACCCAAGGCAAAATGGAGTCTCACAGTGACAGCTCTGATTGGTTAGAAGACATTGCAGAACAACAATGAACATTCTAAACTGTCACCCTGTGCCTTTCATCATCAAAACCCCAGCTGAGAGGACGTGTTTAGTGGCTGCTCCTGCTTTAGACTTGTGCCTGTTGGATTTTATCCTTCAGGCGTTAGGAGTTGAGCGGCTACTTTCTTGGGGGTTTCTGGAGAAGCTATCAGTTGTCAGGAATTCGTTTTTGAAGACAGGAAACTCTGAAGATCCTTATGAATTCGCTCTGGAGATAAGTGACTTTGTTTGTACTGCAGCTCTGTTCATCTTAATGACATTTCCTTGAAAATTCGTAAAAAGTTATCTTTGTACTAGTACTATTGAACTCCCTGAGTGCGCTTGTGCGCTATTTGTAAATACGCGTACTACTTGTAATCTGAAAATATTGTTGAACCTTTGCGCGTGCGAGTGTATTCAACTGCGCGTGTGTTTGCCAGCGCGTGAGCTCCGTAGCGCGAGAATCTGTTCGTCGCGTGAGAATTCAAGAGCGCGTGTGTTTGCCAGCGCGTGAGCTCCGTAGCGCGAGAATCTGTTCGTCGCGTGAGAATTCAAGAGCGCGTGTGTTTGCCAGCGCGGGAGCTCCGTAGCACGAGAATCTGTGCGTCGCGTGAAAACTTTATAGGGCGTGTGTTTTCAAGCGCGTGTGCTTCTGCACTAGAACTCAATTGCTCGTGTGGTTTCTTGCGCGTGTCTTTTTAAACGCGTGTATTCGATCGCGAGTGACTTATAGCGCTTGGATTATAAGGCGCGTGTTGAATAGTCGCGGAAGTTCTTCAATACGGAAATTTTTTAGCGCGTGTGTTTTTCTGCGCGTGTTCTCGTTTGCGCGTGAATTCTACTTGACTTGGTTAGGCAAGCACGTGTGTTTTTCTGCGCGTGGATTTTGCTTACCGTGCGCGTGTTCTTCAACGTAGGAATTTTTCAACGTGAACTTCATCCGCATGAAAACAACCCACGTGTGAGCTTAACACGTGTTTCTTCAAGAATTCACAAAATCAATTGAATTGTAAATAGTTTGAAAAAACAAAAGAAAAGTTTGAAAGAAAAGGAAAGAAAAAATAAAGACAATTTAACTGGACATCTAGTGCATTTTGGAAAAGAGACAAAGAACTAAACTTTCCATATTTGCCCAAAGTAAGAAGTTGCTGTGAATTTCAAGAGTCTCAAGTAAGAGAGATTTTCAGCTTCTTTACAAGCTTCTCTAAGATTTTTCAAGAGAAGAGCCAGGTATGATTCTTAATTATTAGTTAAGGATTTAAAGTCTTTCCCATTTCTAAGGTTAAGTAAGTAAATAAAGGAATTGTATCTGCTTTTCTTATATCCTCTGCAGGTTCAGCTTTGGTTAGCCTTGACGCTGTCAGCCTGGTGTTGTTTTGTTATCCACTTCCCCCTTTCCCTTTGAGGTGTAGTTTACAGAGCTGAATTGAAATCTAGTTCTGGGAATTACATTTCAGGGGGATCGTCGGGGGTTCAGCAGCTTCCGCGGACACAGGACCTCTCAGCCTGACAAGGAGCTACAAGAATGAATCAAGGAGATATCCAGTGACTATTCTAGAAGATCATGTTAGGAAAGAAGCACAAGCAATTGAGACATTGATATAAAGAGACTATTAGAAGATAACAGAATACCAGGGGAGTTGTGCCATTCTCTTGGCCCAGTTTAAAGTGGTTGCATTAGTGGTAGGGTCAGGTAGAATTGGATTTGGATGGAGGACGTTATTTCCTTTGGGACTTCCGGATTACAGACAAGTTCCTACAGCCAAGTTCCTTTAGATAGGTTGGGAAACCCCTCTAGCAGCAGGGAAAGGCAGGCCTTCTTCTTATACATTTAGTAAAAGCAAGTCAGAATGCCCTTAATGTGTCCGACTCCTTCTTCCAACCCGCCACAGTACCTGTGCCTTTTGTTCTGGTGCTCTGGTTTATTTTTTGTTCCAGTCTGACCCTAAATACCCCTTTTCTGTGCCTTCCCCATACACACAGACCCAGCGATTGTGTTCATAAATCAATGCTGACTTTGAACCCCAATCCCTGTAGGTCCTGCCCCATCATCCTTCAGCTACCCCACCCCACCCATCCCCTCTTTCTCCCTCCCCCCGCTGTGGCATACTCACATCCAGAGGAGACCATGCTGACAATGATGGAGGTGGAGGTGCTGGAGCTCTGGACCAGAACCGTGACCAGGATGCCCACAACCAGGCCGGCCACAGGGTTGGAGAGAATTGCGTTGTCCTTGAAAATGTCACCTGCCACCTTCCCTGCATGGAACACAGAGGGAGGGTCAGCAGGTAGAACCCACAGATAGTGACAGACATAAGAGAGTTAAAGAGCCAGAGGGAAATGGTAACAGAAGAGAGCGGAGGAAAAACAACATTGCAAAGAGAAACCATGTGACAACAGAAGAAAGATGATAACAGTGAAAAGAGAGATGAAAGGAGAAAGAACGAGGAATGAAGTGGGGAGAAAAGAGGGAAAACGTAAGCAGAAAAACAATGGTCTGAATTGCGGCACTGCACCATTGATTCTTCTGACTGCCCTCCAGTTCCTTCACAGGCACATTGCAAAAGTTGCATAGTCCTTGACCAATACGAGGTGAGTTAGGAGGTGGCATTGCTAGACAGTGGTCTCCTGTTGACAGCACCTTCTTTGTGGGTGCCCACCCATTATGGCAGGGATGATAAGCAGCCGCCTTTGCCTACAGTGCTTTCCCTCATGCCCTCTAGCTAATAACCAATGGGATCATCGATGGACACTTGAGCGACTCAACAGCCAAAGAGTGCAACTCATGGAGCTACTAATGGCAGAGGGCCTCCTGCTATCCCACTGAGGATTGACATCCTTACAATACAATTACAAAGATTGTTTATAGCACTGTTTAAGCACCACACAGACATTTATCTAGTTGAAGTATTAACAAGTATTCTGTTTTTTTTACCTACCCCAGAGATAATTCACTTATTTGCCCTCAAATTACAGGCATCACTGCTTTCTTGTTGAAATCCCTGCTGTATTATTTTGATGAAATTGAAGGGTTATTGCAAAGTACGTTTTCTTTTGTTTAAGCAGACATGTAGACAGATTGTACCCAGGCACAGCGGCCCCAATTTCCCAAACAATGATACTTTATGCTGTATTGGATAACTTTTACAACAATATTTTACCATAGTATTGCTTCATTATACACTCCCCCTCGCCCCCGTCTAGGCACAACAGTATTCAAAGAATGGTCCCCATATATCCATAGGTTTACATCTCCCAGTTACTGTCATTATGTACCCCTCCTCTGTTTCACTTATGTAAGTTAATTCCCTGAGCCATTCTTCCCTTGAGGGGGCAGTTTTTGATTTCCACTTGAGCAGAATACTTGTCTTTGCCACTATACAACGTACATTAAACAGTTTACGTTTTTCAGTGGACACCTTTCCGATATCACCCAACAGGTACTTGAGGAGAAGGAGTGTAGGGGGTATGCCAATCATATCCTTCAGGACTTCAGCAACCTTCTGCCAAAATCATGCTATTTCAGGACATTTCCTGAACATATGGATCATATCCGCTCCTTCCCGCCCACATTTCATGCATTTACCGTCTGCAGTTGGAAAGAAATGTGCCATTTTGGCAGGTGTATATTGTAACTGATTTAAAACTTTAAATTGTATAAATTGTAGCTTTGCATTCAGAGCAACTTCCTTTGTTAACTGACAAAGGGGCTCATTACAACGTTGCCTGTCCGGAAGGTAAGCTTACCAGCACCGTTGTTTCCAGACCGGCAAAGTACAAGTCTGGTGGTCAGGTGCCCTCCCACTCGGCAAGTCTGACTTCCCGGACGGACCGGCACCCGTCCACAGACTTTCACGAAAGAACCAGCACCGTTGTTACCAGTGCCAGTTTTTCTGTGGTACCCATTCCCATGGGAAAGAACATGTTACCGGCACCTAGCTCCTGGTCCGTTGTATGAATCCAGTCAAATGTGCATGTGTCCGTGCATTGGTTGTCTAGTATGACTACCTTGAGGTGTGTTGGGGCTGCTCCAGTTCTCTATGCGCCGGACCTGGGTTCTGTAGGTTCCAGTGTCCTGCGTATTGTGCTTTGGCTACCAGATAACACAGTTCAGAGTCAGGGGCAGCCAGGCCTCCCTGCTCATAGGGCTCTGCCAGTCCCTCCCAGCTCATACGAATTGTCCCGCCTTCCCACACAAACCGCATTGCCATGGAGCAGAACTTTGTAAACAACATTTTAGCCGGCCAGATTGGTATTGTTCCAAAATAATATAATCGCTTGGGTACCACAAACATCTTTAACAGGGATAGCCGTCCATAAAGAGACATTGAGAATCTGCCCCATAGATCTAATTTGACTTCTAGAGCACTAAGACACAGCCCATGATTATTCTAGAACAGTGTCTTCTGTGTATGGGACACTATCACTCCCAGATACTGAAAGCATGTTGCGGCCCACCTAAGTCCATCATGATAGCCTGGTTCCCTGGTGCTATCCATGAGTGGAAACAATTCAGATTTAGTGGCATCAATTTTATAACCTAAATATTTAGTAATCCTAGCCACTTCTTCCATAACTGGACCTAAGTGTACTCCTGGATTCTGTATATACAGTAGAGTATAATCTGCACAGAGTAATAATTTGTGGAGGTCTCTCTATGTGTTTGCCATTTCCTCATTCATTGTGCCAGTGGTTCTATTGCGAGTGCAAACAGCAATGGAGACAACGGGCAGCCCTGTCGAGGTCCCCATGCAAGGCTCCATTGGTGCATATTCTAGCTGTCGGGCTTGTGTATATGAGTTTCACACATTTAACAAAGTAATCCCCAAACCCAAAGCTCATGAGTACCCCAAACAAGTAATTCCAAGATACTGAATCAAAGGCCTTCTCCGGATCAAGAGAAGCAGCCACTGCCTGAGCCTGTTGATCAATTTGAGATATTATGCTGAAGAGATGCTGTAAGTTCAAAGCTGTGGATCTCGCTGGAATAAAGCCTGATTGGTCTGGGTGTACGAGATACGCCATATGTGGGAGGAGTTTACTAGCTAATACTTTAGCAAAAACCTTTGTGTCAGTTTTAATTAATGATAGTGGGCAATAGGATGTGACCTCATTTGTTGGTTTGCCTGGTTTTGGTAACACTGTGATAACTGCCTCAGTGAGTGTGGGTGGAAGTTTTCCGGCATCCAGTGCCTCATTCCAGACCCTCAGCAATCTTGGCGCTAGGCTACATGAAACTACATCTTTTTCCATGAGTCAAAGGCTTTGGATTATACTTCTGTGAATATGGGCCTCAAAGTTGCCAGTGGGTCGCAAAGAGTGCAAGTTTGCAAGCTAATTGTTCCCATCCTCTTAATTGTTGTAGATATTAATTTGGGGGTGCATTTCATTATGAGCTTAGTTTGTCTATTTCAGTCAAATACGTTCTTCATAATGACATCCCAAATGTCAGTAGCCTCCCCGTATGAACTCTGACAATTCAAAAGCACCCCCACAACACCCAGCCATTAACTTTTCTTCATCTCTCTATTTGCCGTCATCCTGGAGATTGTGAATGTTTGTTGCTGTTTCACCTTGCATTAAGTGTTTCTCAGTGATATTCGATGCAAGCATATTCAGCAAGAATAGCCCAGGTGAATGCAGGCAGACAGGCTCCAAGCAACAGACACTGCCTCCCTTCTTCTGAAACCCCCCTCCACTCCCGTGCCAGATTTCACGTTTGGTCTTCTTAGTTCCACTTACCTTACCCACACCAACCGAACGATGCCAGTCTTGGCAGTGGCAGGCGGCTGGCAGCCAGCACAAGGGTCAGGGCGGCTTCTGGGCTCGGGCTCCTCCTGGCTGGCACTTGCTGCAGTATACGTCCTGCCTGGCTGCCTGGGCCCTTGATCCCGATGATTCCCCTGCAATTTCCACCACAGCTGTCAGGTTCTGTTTCTCTAGTTTAGGAATGTGTGCTTTGGAAGTGCTGTTTTATTTCTTATGTGAATGGTTTGGCCTTAACTTTACTTATGCAGACAGCGGAGAACTTCCCAAGCCAAGATGGAGGTTCTCAGCAGGCATCCTGATTGTCTGGATGCGACAGAAGGGCTGACAATGGGCATTCTAAACTGCCTTTCATTTTCTACAGACCAGCTGAGAGGACATGTTATTGGAAGCTCCAGTTTTCAAGGCCTAAGAGGACAGTTAATCAGCAGGACACAGAGGTTCAGGAGACACAGGAGCGTTTTAGGAGACAGGTGGACTCAGCAGGGGGTTACACAGAGAACCAGAAGCTAAGTGGCTGCGCATTTGTTTAATAACTCTTTAAAGAATTGAACTTTGTAAAAAAAAAAAAATGAACTTTGTGGCAAAATTACTTTTAAACATCCTCTTGAGTAATGGAGAGGCAGTGCTAATGTAGATTTCACTTTAAAAAGCTAACATAAGACTGAATTGCTTGTGAGCGTCTTGCTCGTTTAACGTTGAACTGTAAATAGACTTTTCCCTCCAAGCGGCAAGTGTTGTTTGGCTTCGTGCTTGCGCGAGCCCGCGTTCTTCACCAGCTGATTTTCATTGCTCGCACTCCCAGGCCTCCGCGCTGCTCGTGAATTCAGTCGCTTTCTTTTGTATATTTGGACGCTAGTGTTAGAGGCCGTATTTTTGGCCTGCTAAACTAGTGGTCAGGCGCGGAGTGCAGCGTTTTTGTTTTTACTCGTTAGCATTTAACAAGCTAGTGATTAGCCTTCGTGCTTATGGCGAGCGTCTTGAAATTAAGTTACTGTGGCGTTGCCCCGTGAGGGGATACGCACGCGGCGGCGTGACGTTGCACGTCGCCGCGTGCGCCTTAAATAAACGGGGCGTTCCCGGCCGCGTCAGAGCGACCGGGGAGCCCGAACCGCACAGACGTGTCCGTGTGGAGTCTGTGGGTGGAGGGGCTCGCGGGCACGCAGTGGGGGCACCCAGAGACCCCCAACAGTGGCGACGAGTGTCGGATGCCCGGGCCCGGCGGTGAGCGCGATCCCGGACAATTTTTCTACATCAAAGGGAAACATCCGCGGGTGTTTCGCATCACGCTGAGGCCGCGGACCACACGCGGCTGGCGGCCATCTTGCGCACGAGGTGGAGGATCTTCCGTAAGCTCCGGTTTGGAGTAGGAAGGCCATCCAAGCCTAATTTTTGGATTTTCTGACTGCGGGCAGTACAACCCGCAGGCCCATGCCAGAATTTTGATATTTTGGCCATTTTTCAGACGATGACGTCGTGTTGTAGCTGGAAGATGGACTGAGGTGGCTGGGCCTTCTCAGCCCATTCCTTTTCAAAGCTCAATTTTTGGGAACATTTATCCACAGATCCTCTTCAGGACCCTCTTCAACCCCTTCATCATCATCACGTGGGGGATGACGCTCCCGCTTCTGCGGCCCACGTGGACACAAGGCACCTCGAGGTACTCTCCTTTAACCCTTTCATCATCACGTGGGTGGTGGCAGTGTGGGGAGAAGGGCAAGTTGCGGCCCTCAGGATTAGAACGAGGGTGCCTGTGCGCTTGCGCCTATGAGTGATCCCGGTGCCCTTGGGGGTGCGACGGCCTCGGAAGATTCGCAGGACGAAGACCTTACAGACCAGATCCAGCAGCAAACCCCGCAGCCAACCCCGCGTCCTACGACTTCTGGACCGCCGGCGCGCCCGGTTGCTGCCGTTCCCCCTCCGATTCAACCACCACCCCTGGCCATGGCCCAAGCCAGGGTGCAAGCGGCCCTACAGCCTATTCCGGAGTTTGATGCTACGGGCCCCCCATCCAGCCTGGGGCCCCGATGGAGGAGATGGATCGGACGGCTAGACATGTACTTTCGAGCCGCCCAGGTCACGGATGATGACAGCAGGGTGGCCACGATGCTGTACTCCGCAGGAGCGACCGTGCAGGAGATCTTTGAATCATTAACTCCAGCGGGTAACTCCTATGATCAAGCCAAAGCCGCCCTCCTCGCGCATTTCATCCCCCTTGCCAACGTGGACTTCGAAAGGTTCGTCATGCTGTCGGCCAAACAGAAGGAGGATGAGACGCTTGACACCTTCTATGGCCGCCTGCGCCGCCTGTCACAAGGGTGTGCGTGGGGGGATGCGGAGGACATGATAAGGACCATGCTGATCCAGGCATGCTCATCTGGCAAGCTGAGGCGACAAGTCCTAAGAGAGCCCGGACTCACTCTGCCCAGAATCCTGGAGCTCGGGAGGTGCCATGAGGTGGCGGAGGCTCGTGCCAACAAGATGGAGGCCGGATCCCGCGCGGCGAGACCGGAGGAGGTGTGCGCTGTCTGGCGGGGCGGCAGAGGGGTGCGAAAACCCGGTGTACCTCCCAGAGACAGAGCAGGGAAGCCGGTGGAGTCGTGCCAGAAGTGCGGCTATGACCTCCCCCACTCATCGGAGTGCATGGCAAAAGGAAAGATCTGTGGACGCTGTGGGGTGCCTGACCACTTCTCGAGGGTGTGCAGGGCGACCCTGCCTGTACTTATTCCGAGAGGACAACCTCGTCTATGGGCCCCGCGGCAATACCGCCCGCCGAATGTAGCTCAGGTGGAACAAGCGGAACCCGAGGAGGCGCTGGCGGAAGAAGTGGAGGAGGAGGATGAGGAGAATATCTTCTTCGTCTCCAGCATGGAGGTCCTCAAGGGGAGGAGCAGAAGACAGCCGAGATGTGTCGTAGAGGTGAACTGCTCGCCGGTCCCGGTGTTAGTCGACACCGGGGCCTCTGTCAACGTAATGGCGAGAGGACATTATGCTGCGCTCAACCCACCCCCGAGGCTGGCGACGCCAAGAGCCCGCATCTTCGCATTTGGTGGGCGTGAGCCCCTGCCACTTGATGGGGCGTTTGTCGCCAAGGTGGAACATGACGGGTCGAAAATCAGGGCCCGCTTCTATGTGACTCCGGTGAGCAGCAACACCCTGCTTAGCTGTGCGGCAGCGGAGGCCCTTGGCATAGTCAGCTTCGCCTATTCAGTATACTTGGAGGACATCAATGACCTGCTGGACAAGTATGCTGACATCTTCAAAGGGATTGGGAGAATGAACGGTGACCCCGTGAGGCTCCACATTGACGAGTCGGTACAGCCCGTAGCCCTGAAGCACAGGCGGATCCCATTTCATCAAAGGGACCAGGTGGACAGGGAACTCGATAACCTGGTGAACTTGGACGTAATTGAAAAGGTGGAGGGCCCCACACCATGGGTATCCCCCATCGTAGTGGCGAGGAAACCTAAACAACCGGACTCGGTCCGAATCTGTGTGGACATGCGGCTGCCCAATAAGGCCATCAGGAGAGAACGACACCTGACCCCGACGATTGATGACATCATCGCAGAAGTGCAAGGGGCCCGGTTCTTCTCGAAGTTGGACTTACGAGCTGGGTATCACCAGGTTGTTCTCCACCCAGAGTCCCGTTACATCACAACTTTTACCACCCACAGGGGACTCTATAGATACAAGCGGCTGAGCTTCGGAGTGTCGTCTGCGGCCGAGGTGTTTCAGAACTTAATCCGTGGCGCTCTCGCAGACCTGGAGGGCGTCCTGAACATTAGCGACGACATTCTGGTCTTTGCTAGGACTGAACCTGACCATCTGAAACGCCTAGCCAAGACCCTTGAAAGGCTGCAGTCGCTGGGGCTCACCCTCCACAAGGACAAGTGTGAGTTCCTCCGCCCGACCATTGAGTTCTTTGGTTTCATCTTCAAGGAGGGCGGGGTATCCCCTGACCCCAAGAAGGTCCAAGACATCAAGACGGCACGCCCCCCTGAGTCGGCGTCAGAGGTGCGGAGCTTCCTGGGAATGGTGACGTACTGTGGGCGTTTCATCAAGAATCTCGCCTCGAGGTCGGAACCTCTGAGGGCCCTGACGAAAAAGGATACCATCTGGCAGTGGGGCCCGTTAGAACAGTCGGCATTCGAGGACATCAAGGGTGCCCTGACAGCAGATGACACAGTGGCTTTCTTTGACCCCTCCCTGGAGTCGGAGATCATTGTGGACGCCAGCCCGTTTGGCCTCGGGGCAGTCCTCACCCAGGTGGGCAAAGATGGGGGAATGAGGCCCGTGGCATACGCGAGCAAGGCCCTCTCCGAGACCGAACAGAGGTACTCACAGATTGAACGGGAGGCCCTGGCGGTTCTGTGGGGCTGTCGGCATTTTCGGCTCTACGTGCTGGGGAGACCCGTGACAGTGGTAACAGACCATAAACCACTGATTCCGATTATGGCCGGATCCTCTTCCAAACCACCAGCCAGGATCGAGCGATGGTTGCTGGCCCTCCTGGAATATGGCGTCACCCTGATCTACCGGCCGGGGGCCAACAATGCGGCTGACGACCTGTCCAGGCATCCGGTGGGCAGGGGCGGACCCGCACAAGAGTCGTGTGCGGAGGAAGCCGATGATCACGTCAGCATGGTGGTCGAGAGCGCCACCCCCAATGCAATGCCGCTACCCGAGCTGGAGAGTGCTGCGGCCAACGACGAATGCTTCCGCATCCTGAGGAGATCGATGCAGTCGGGGTCCTGGAAGGCCGTGCTGGAGTTGGTGGCAGGGCGCACTCAAGAGGCCAAAGTGACCCTCGAGCAACTCTGGAAGGTGAGGGACGAGCTGTCCTTCACAGAGTCGGGCCTGCTGCTGCGGGGCGATCGCCTGGTGGTGCCGGGCTCCAAGGTCCACGAAGTCATCAACCTGGCACACCAGGGACACCAAGGGGCCGCCAAAACGAAGGCGAGACTGAGGCTGAAGGTGTGGTTCCCCGAGTTGGAAAGAAAAGTGGACGACTTTGTAGCGGCCTGTGTATGGTGCCAGGCGGCCTCCCCAGTACAGCGGGAGCCTGAAATTGAAGTAATGCCACGGGGGACCTGCCCGTGGGAGGTCGTACATGCGGACTTCGGATCCACGGCCGTAGGTACTCACTTCCTAGCCATCGTCGATGAATACTCGCGATACCCGGAGGTGGAATTCGTCGAGTCGGTGGCGTTTGAGCACGTGGTCGGCGCCGTGGAAAAGATCTTTGCCACCCATGGGTTTCCCGTGACCCTGTGCTCGGACAATGGATCCCCATTCCAGAGCGCGAGGTTCTCGGAGTTTCTCGAGAGCTGCGGAGTGGCCCACCGGAAGGTGTCCCCGCTGTGGCCCCGCGCCAACGGGGATGCCGAGAGGCTGATGAGGACATTAAACAAAACGTTCCGGATAGCCCAGGGACAGGGCCAGCCTCTCCAGCGGGCGCTATACCAGTTTCTAAGAGTGTACCGCACCACCCCACACGCCTCGACTGGGGTAGCCCCGGCTGAAGCACTATTTCGAAGGTGCCCCCGAGGTCTCCTCCCGGAGGTACAGGAAAAGATACCCGGCGTAATAGATGACCAACGGGTGGAAGCGGAGCGACAGGCAAGGACACGTCAAGAAAACACACGGCGGGGTCTTCGTCCGCAGCGGCTGGAACCGGGCGACGAAGTGCTGATCAGGAATCGGCATCCCCATGGAAAACTCTCGCTCCCATATGAACCCGAGCCGCTGGACGTAGTGGCAGTGAAGGGATCAATGGTAACGGCCTCGGACGGGAAGTCGGCCGTCACTCGAAATGTGAGTTTTTTCAAGAAACTGGGGGACTCTCGAACTGAACTCCCGCCTGACCCGGATGAGACTGTCCTCCCGGATGAAGATACCCCCCGGGGGGAACTCGTGGGGTCACCAGAACGAGGCACTGGAGCAGCAGGGAGTCCGGCGGCTGAGGTAGGTGGGAGGTACCCCCAGAGGGCTGGGCGAGGGAGACCTGCCTACCTCGGAGACTACGTGCTGGGGCCAATTGACTGTGTTCCGGAGTGAAGGGGACCTGGGAGGCTGATAATAAAAGGGGGCATGGGCTTTGAAGTTCGCAAGTGACTTTGTGTGCAGTGCTATGTTTTGACGTGTCTGTTTGTTATTGTTCCTCCCGGAAAAAGGAGGAGTGTGGCGTTGCCCCGTGAGGGGATACGCACGCGGCAGCGTGACGTTGCACGTCGCCGCGTGCGCCTTAAATAAACGGGGCGTTCCCGGCCGCGTCAGAGCGACCGGGGAGCCCGAACCGCACAGACGTGTCCGTGTGGAGTCTGTGGGTGGAGGGGCTCGCGGGCACGCAGTGGGGGCACCCAGAGACCCCCAACAGTTACCAGGTAATGGTTTTTTGTTTCGTTTCCTTTTCCGTTCAAGTTCTTTCGTTTCGGCATTGGGATTCTTTGTGCGTGCATGGCACAGTCGAACTGGAGAACCATCTGAGGGCGCGCGTGCGCAGTAAAATCTGAACAGTTGTTTCGTCTGAGAGCTAATGTGCACGGAAACTAATTCTATCGTATGGAGAAAAGGCGTGCGTGCGCGGATAAAGAAGAAGGACTTCCTTTTTAAATCAAAACCCAAGCAAACAAGTATAAGGCACAGAGTATGCAGAAATAGGCAAAGTAAACAGTTTAGTGTTTAGATTAAGAGATAATGAGAAACAATTTATGAACCAAAGACTACAAGGTAATGTCATAGGGTTCCTGTGCTGAGGAATCTTGGCAAAGGACAAAAAGGGTTTTGACAGCAAAGTTTTACAGTGGCAGAAAGTTGCCTGAGAACCAGGAGGTTCTTAGGAGCTTCTCTCAGCTCAACGAGCAGAACTACGAAGGGCAGCAACTGAAAGCACAGATGTGGAAGCAGCAACAAGTGGTCAGACCACCTAACAAGTAATTTAACTGCTCTGGCCTACCAGTAGAGGAGTACCAGGTATGATTTTAGAACTTAAATGTTTTGGATGTGAAGAAGAGCAGCAGGTAACTCTTGAGTACTTAATTTAAAGTGGAATGTATCTCTTTGGCTCTATCTACAGGTTCGGTGGTATCCATTGGTGAAACCTGGTATTTTCTTATTTTATCCACTTCCTCCTTTCCCTCGGGGGTGAACCATGCAGAACTGTATTTTCAATTAGTTCTGTATGTTACACTTTAGGGGGACTGTTGGGGATTCAGCAGCTTCTGCAGACATCAACTCTGAATACTCAGCCCGACAGCAGCCAAGCCAACTCACACAGAGGGTCACAGCAGGACACAGGCTGCCAAATCAATCAACTCCTGCCCTGTCAGTGCACTATGCAGTGGATACGCTGAAGGAGGGCACATGCGCCCACGCCTGGGGCCTGGCTGCCTGGCGCCACCCAGGGAAGTAAGCAATAAATGTTGCTATTTGCTGTCCTGAGCTGAGACTGCTTGCTGCTAGCAAATAGCAATAATACATTATGAAAATCAATGTGGCTTGTGCGGCCTGGCTTTGCAGGAGCACCGCAAGCAGATGAAGAAATGGCTGCTGTCTGCTTGCATGCGCTCGCTGTCACTCACTCAGTCAGACCGGCCCGGGTCTGACTGGTGCCGCAGCACGCAGTTTCAATTAATAAAATAAAACGTATGTAACATGACATGTCAGTGAAACATTATTTTTTCACTGAGATGCGGAATCTCAGTAGTGGACTACTGGTGCAGCGCCCCCTAGAGGCTCTGACACATCAGGCAGCCGCCTGATCTTCCTGACACAAAGACCGGCCCTGTGTGGTACACGTCCCACCCCCAGCAATCCATCCAAATGTGACACATGAAAGTGCCCAAAAATCCATCTAAACATGGTACATTTCCTACTCCCAACAACCCATCCATGTGTGATGCATTAATGTTCTCAACCATCCATCCAAGTGTGGTACACCTACTACCCCCAACAATCCATGCCAGGGAGCAGATCCCAGCACGACACAGATGCCACACCATGCCCATCTCAGGGTGCTGCAGGGAGCACATGGCCAGCCTATTCAGTTAGACCAGATGTGGGATATAACCAATCTACACAAACAGGCCAAGTGCAAACATGGGCAATTTACACAACGAGGCCACATGCAAGTTAAGGCTAACCTGCCCCTGGCAGGTGATACATTGAAAGCCAATACAATTGGGCCAGATGTGAGGTAGGCAAACTTACTGAGCGGGCCAGTTGTGAGATGTGGGCACCTTACCTGATTAGGTCTGGTGCAACTCTTGCCTCCTTATATCATTAGGTTAAATGTCAACTGCTGAAGCTTAACACAGGCTGATTGCAACTGTGGCTAACTCACATTATTAGTTTAAATGCAAATTGTGGCTAATTAACAAAATGCAAAGTATGGCTACTTTACAAATTCAGGCTCAATGCAAGACATGGCTACCTCTCACAATTCGTTTAAATGCAAAATGTGGATTACTAGCCCAGTTGAACAAAACACAAGGTATGGCTACTTTACACAATTAAGCTAAATGCAAGGTATGGCTACTTTCACAATTAGGCTAAATGCAAAACATGTGACTACTTCACACAATGCGGATAAATTACTGCATATGACTGACTACCTTACACAATTAGACTAAATGCATATAGGTATATGATATTTGGTAGTAAGAATGGTGGTGTTTTACTGGAGTACAGTAACGGCTGTACTCCCCGATCAGACCACACTTACCTTATCAGTCTCTGCTGGCTGACTGAGGCAGGCTTCCCAGGTGAAAACAAGCAAACACAGAGAGGAGCTGCTTAGCTGGGAGCGGCACTTTGCCTCTGACACTTAGCCGACTGGCTGCCCGGTCCGAGGCTGCCCTGTGACTCCTGCATTTGGAGAGCCTCCTAGGCCACATGTGCAGCACTCCAACCAATGGGGGCATGGAAAGCAGGCAGGGGTAGGAGAATGGGACATAGGGAAACGTAACACGGCAGGGGAGACACAAATGGAGGTGAATGCACATCCACTGAGAAAAAGATGAAAGAAACGAAAAATACATGGCTTGCACGCACACACTGCACACAAGTGCTACCTGCTGCTGGTCTGCTGGCAAATGGGGTTAGGGGCTCCTGAGTGAGGTGTAAAGGTTCTCCAGAGTTGAAGCCTTTCCAGGAACGTGTGCAGCACACTGACCGAATTATAGGATAATGATGTGCTCTATTTATAAGACAATTTCAATGTTTATTGGTGTGACAAAACCATTTTGAAATTTGCATATTGACAGAAAGAGTATGCCTTTGAAATCAGGAGTGTAGGATGGCTGAGGAAGGATTTAGGTAGGGTCTAAGAGGAGAAGATGGATGGAGTCTGGGATGGGGGAATTTGGAGTAGACAATGGCAATTTATACCAGGGATGGTGGGAATTAAGAGTACGGAGTGGGATAGGGTGGTATGGAGTTGGGGAGAAAGTCCTACATGGAAGCAAGAGAAAGGATAGGAGTAGGTTAGTGAATAGGGCATTACCCCAATAAATCATAAATGAAAAGCTGAATGCTTGTTTTGTGTGGTATTATGGGCTGCAGAGGTGGTGGGTCTGTCCCCTGAATACATTAAATGTATAGCAGGGGACAAACAACAAAAATCCCACATTTTTGAGTTATAAAATGAGAGCAAGTGGGTTTTGCATTTTTGTAATTCGAGCCTTTGGGATTCAGTATTACAACATAGATCCAGTGAGCGGAAAGAAGGATTGCAATGGGGGTGGGAGGGCATTTTCAGGAGGGGCACCCAAGTATTCAAGATGCTTTGGAAGGAGGAGAGTGTTGGAGGAGGGAAGTGGTATTGCGGTAGAAGCGTGGCAGAGGGAGTATAGAGTATTTGTGAGTTATGTGGGAAAACTTGGATTTGAAAAATTCGAACAGCCTTTTAACATAGCTCATAATTATAGTAATGCTCAGTCAATGCTAACTGCCATGTTTAACAAGTGCCTTACTGCCATTGTTGTGTGAGCCCTTTGTTTTAATGCACATGTCCCAACTTTGAAGGCTTTACCACTTAGTACCTAGCAGAGCTAGCTTACACAGGTCTCGCCTCTGATGTCATATTGAAGCATGTTTTAGACTGTTGCTTTCCCAGGCAAGGTGGCTTAAGCGGACAGACGTTGTCATGCAGTAAGCGGGTCTACCTGCCCGGAGATGTGTGGGAACTGTAGAAATAGCTTGCACAGCAGTACCATAAATGTATCACTCATTGTCTTCGATCCTGATCATGTTTTTCTGAGCATGAGAACGCAGCCTGTGCCCAAGACTTGTATGCAGAGACACTGTCTTGCACCTGAAACATTGTTTCTTCCAAACGTCTTGCTAGTTCTGAAAACACCCTCTCACTTGAAAGGCATGGATACCCTGGGGTTTAGAAACCAGTGACTGGAGGAAAGGGGGGTTGCTGCTTTGAGTCTCGTTTGTCGTTGGGTTGCTGTTTGTGCTGTGTATGCTGCTTTACTGATTTACATTAAAGGTCATTCACCAATCTACTGGATGAGTCTGTGGTTGTTTCTTCCATGACAGAGGGAATTGAAGATGTGGGTGAGGATGTGTGGAGTAGAATGGTGGGAGAGATGGATTTCAGGAGGAAAGAGTTAGAGTAGTGGCGTGAAATGGGCAGAGATAGAGCAGTGAGGAAAGTGGAATTGGAGGTGAGCTGAGGAGATGTAGATGGCATAATGTTACCCCAGAGAGGTGTGGCACTTCCCAGCCATTGAGGAGGCTCAGAGCAGGGGCTTTACCACACAGCACAGCCCCGGTTCCGAAACTCCTCAGAGATGGATGTCGCCATCTTCAATCACCAGGTTTTGGAGGTAAGTGTGCTTCCCCACTTCCCCATGCTCCCACGTCCCGTCCCCCACTCCAAACCCCTTTTCCACACGATAAGGCACCCTTATCAGCAGCGTACGGTGGTACGAGAGGTAACTGTTTAATTCCTGAGGAGGTTTTAGCGTAGGATGTGCGTTTAACATACAAACAGAGCACACTGGCCATGCACACCAGAACTCTTCTCTCTGTAGTGCACACTCTAGTCTACTCCAAACGTTGTAATGTTCACCTGCTCAGGGCGCACACCTTCCTCCTTCACAGTTTACTGGGAGTGACTTCTGAAAACAAAAGGTATGCTTGAATCCCAGCAAAGAAGCTGCTTTTGGTAGCCATGTTCAACCACTTAAAGTAAAGGACAACGGATATAAGCGTACAAATCAGAGTACTCAGTTCTTTGCATGCACTGCCTTTACTCTCCCAATTTCCACACTCAATAATACAGAAGTGCATCTTCCACCTACACACAATAAAACGGATCCTTTGAGCACTCACCCTCATGTTCCTGGTCATGTCCATAATAGACTATGCAAACAGCATCTATTTTGGAATGCCTGAATACCTCCCCAAAGGTACAGTGAATACAGAATGCTGCAGCAACACTACTCCTCGGGCTCACTAAGAGAGAACACATCAGAACAGCACAGAGAACCCTGCAATGGCTACAAGTCAAAAAAAGAATCTTCTTCATAAACCACAGAACAATCCACAGGCAAGGAGCAGAATTCATACAGGGAGAAATCACCATCTACAAATGAAACCGAACACTAAGGTCCAGCAATGACATTTGCCTCAAACCGAAACAATACTCAATGCAGAGGTCCGGTGAATCAGCTTTCTCCTGCATGTTGACAAACCACTGGAATACACCCCCGAAGGAAATGCGAACAACAGAAGCTCACCTAAAATTCAGGAAACTGCTGAAACATGGCTATTTAACTCAATGACGTAAACAGGAAACACAGCTGAAAGGAAACAACCAACACAAGAGAAACATGCAAAACAACCAAAACCGTATGATCCAAAACATAGATACCTAACAAAGAAATAAAGCAATTAAAACAAACCACCATATAAGAATATGATCCGTGCAAGACCAACTTAACCAACACAGAGAAAGGCACAAACAACACCCATCAGCAACCGTAATAAATAATTTCCAATATCCTGCTTACTCAACCTCAAACACCAAACAAATCACACACATACCTCTACTGCAATAGAAACATACAACCAACACAAACTGTGAACACTGTGCAACACCCAACTACACCCAAAACACTTCAGAAAACAAAAGCTCTTACACACAAACCATCCCACACACACTAATAACATCATGCATGACCCAACCCCTATTAACTACACACAGACAAATCCAGCACACCGTGACCGCTTTTTCGAACTGAAGCTACCAACAGCAAATCAAAGCTCTCTAGTGCTTTCCCACTCATTCCCACTAACAAACCCTAATGCCTCCCACCAAGACCTCCTTCCTTTTCAAATCCACCAGAGCTCCTGGAGTCCATGAAAATGGCAGCAGTGTGTGGTATAAATCACAATAACCTAACAGCTAAAACCTTGACTGTCTGTCATGGCACTATATATTTGGTTAAAAAGGGGCCCCACCATGTCTTCAGGATCTTGTCACATGCTGGGAGGCCTCTTTCCATTCTAACACTTCATTTGAACCTTTCTAGAGACATTTGACTGGAGCTTCTTAAACACTGGTCCTATTCCCTGAAGATCTTGTGATGAAAGGCAGTTTAGAACCTTACCCGGAGTTCCAAACTGCCTGTTCACTCTCGTTCATTCTGGTCTTCCCCTCCATCTTGGATTGGGATGGCACCTACTTCCTAAAACAAGTTCTGTTAGGGAAAACACTATTTACTGGAATTGCTCTTACCTCTTGAGAACCTGACATTGCTCTGGTGAAGGGAAGCAGGGATGCTGGAGTAGAAGGTTCAATGAATGAGGTGTGAGGTAGGATCAATGGGGTTTGGAATAGCATGTAAGCATGGTGGGGAGACAGGGTCGTGTAATGTTGTGAGGGATTCAGAGGATTGGAGTATTGGATTTTGATGTAGCAGATGAAATGGATTATCTTGGTAGGGGCACGTGGAGCAGGGTGTTGGAAGAGGAAACGTGGACTGTGGGGAGAAACATGATTCCAGAAGGTGGGAGGGTAGCTTGGAGTAGGGAGCAAAGGGTTAAAGGCACAAGACAAAGTAAGATATTGCCTCTGGGGATGGGAAAACAAGTTTGCAAAGGAGTGGGATAGAAGCAAGGGGAGAAATGGCTAGTGGTATTGGAGTAGAGGGAAGAATAGAGATTAGAGGGGGGAAGGATAATGTGGAGATCGGATCTGAGTATGAGTGAGTGAGGAATGCAGGAGTGGTGTGGACATAAGCATAAAGTGAGTAGCAGGAAAGTGGATAATTTGAATAGGCAGAGGGGAGAATCAGAGGGAAGGAAGAATATTAAAGTAGGTTGAGGGGGTCATGGAGTAGGGGGAATTGGAATATGGGGGTAAGTTTGCTTTGAGTGGCATAGACAGCAGTGGATGATGGTATGTAGGCCTAAGTAAATGAACAACATGACAAAGTCACATTGAACAGACCAACTAGGTAGACTATGAGGTCTGGGGAATCTGCCAACTACTCTATGTGAACCTTGAGGCAATTTATGGGGGATCCCTAAGGTTCCTACCAGACTCGCCATGGTCCAAATGTAGGGCAGAATAGGCCCTTATAAACCCATCCAAGGTTCCATCAAATTCCAATGTGGGTTTGGAGGGCCCAGGGGTGAGGCACAGCACAATATTCCCAGGAAAGACCTGTTAACCGTCCATTCCCTACTGACGCATGACCAACTCCAGACATAAATGTTTGGGACCACATCTACCATACTGCCCTAGGAACCCGAATGGTAGGAGGAAAAGGAAAAGGGTGCACCCAAAACATCCAGCTAAGATCATTTCCTCACAAAGGAAGAAGAGAAAGAGGAACCCAACAACCCTCCGTCCTGCCATGATAGCACTTACGTTGAAGCATACTTTCAGCCACTGACTTTCAGTTTGGCTAAAGTCACCTCAAATGGCACCGGTATACCCAGACATGTACCTGAACCTTCTGTGCCTATTGGCCCAACCTACACATCACATATGATGCTCAATGAGGCTGAAACATGTCCAGAGTTGTTTGCTTTCTTGGCAGAAGGGATGTGATGACCTAGCTGTTAAACTGGATGGAACTGTTTGGGTAGGATCAAGCCTGATTGGAGATGACCTCTTCACTTCTGGCAAGTAGGCAGAAAACAAGATGGCTGGAGGGCTGCCTTGAGAAATTCCTGTGGATAGATAAAAACATTTTAGCCATAGGCATCCTTGAGCTTTCTAAATGCATCTGAGCCCTGAGGGATAACCGAAATTCCAGAGGCTTATCAGGAAACTGAGGAGGGTCACCTAAAACCCAAGGCAGGACCTGGCACAGGAGGGCCGCAAGTCGGTGGCAGGTGTCCCAATATACTGCATCGCCCTTGGAAGGAAGTTGGAATATTTGTATATGTTTGGACTTCTACACCACAGAAGCAAATAGCAGATTATTTACTGCTTGCATCATCCACCTCTGGCATACTGTGGGTTGGATTTTGCTCAGTGGGGCAGGAGGAGTAGGGTGAGCAGGAGGGATATTGGGATGGGTCAGAAGGGAGAAACGTTGTGAGGGGAATAGGGCATAGACTGGGGAGCGGAAAGGAGGCAGGCTGTGAAGTATTAGGATAGTGTAGGGTGATTGGATTAGGTGTAATGGGGATTAGAGCATAGGAGGAATGGGAGAGGGGTTTTGAATAGTATTGGGAAGGAGGAGAAATTTGCAAGGGGGAGAGGGGACATCTGAAGGGGGAACGGGGACAGACAGAACTGCATTTCGAGTGGGGTATAGAGGTAGGACATTTAGCAGTGGAAGAGGGGTCTGGAATGGGGTTAGGTCATTGGGTCATATTGAAATAGAGTGAGGAAAAATATGTGCGAGGATTGTAGCAGGGTCAAGTGAATGTGGTATTGGAGTATGGCAAGTGATCGGGAGCATTGAAGTAGTGGGATCGATGTGCAGGGGATGTGTATGAGAGATGGAACCATGGGTTTGAGTAACAGAGGAGGAATCTGTGTGAGGGAGAGGTTTAGAAGAACACAGGTGATGGACTTGTTAGGAATCCAATCCCCGGCCGTACAAACGGGAGACATGCCCATCTTCTACCAGGCTGCATATGGCAACCCCGCTGGACCCTCAGATATGTGATGGCAGTGGGATGCTGCTCCAGGGGCTCCCAACTGGTTGCATGGAGCAGAGTCCCATTCAAAGATGGCTGCCATGTCTCACTCCAACATGGCCACCAGATGCCCACTCCAAGATGTGCAGCATGCACGCTTGGTTGCAGCAGGTCAGACATACTTCTTCCTGTTCTTGTTTTCGGCGCTCATAAGGAGAACCTATCGCACAAACTTCCTCACATACAGAGAGAGCCAGCCAGGTCATTTTGATTGCACTCCAGGTAATTAGCCTCTCTGTCCCTTTCTATTTGCTGTGGTGATATGCCACGCCCCAACCAGCATGTTGGTTCTTGATAAGGAAACCCTCCTTGTGTTTTGTTTTTATCCCTCCTTCTTCATGTTATCCATCCTGAGATGTAAGGGAACCCTTTGCATCCCAAATTCTTGGAAACAATCCCAGGAGCCAAGGTATACAATTATACTCATCTGTATTCTCAGTAATAAAGTGAGAGTAAACACTCCCCTTCTCTAATCTCTACTCCTTCCTCACCCTCTACAGCTCATGAGTCTGATCCTACTGACTAAAGTGAAGGCGGCGCATAATATAAGTTGTGCCTGCTTGGGAGGAGGATTGTCCTTCCACCCATAACAGTTGAATACGGGGAAGGCGGGCATCTTCTTTTTGTAGTTGTGTCATATCTTCCCGGATTCCTGAGAGACGCGTCTTTCAGTTCCACAAATTCTGACAGATGGGTGTAGGAAGAGAAGGTTTTAAGCAATTTGTGCCAGAAAGAGGAATATATTTGGGAGTGAGGGTGAGAGGGGACAACGGTGTGGAATGATTGGAGTGGAGTTAAAGAGGATTTGAGTGGTGGTTTGGGAGTAAACAGTGGGGTGTATTTGAGTAGGTGTGATAAGAGAATAGGACACTATTTTACAGGGTTGAGTGGGAACCTAAAGTAAGAGTGTGAGTGGAGAACCATGATTGGATTTTTGAAATGAGGAGTACCGGATTAGAGACACTGGAGTAGAGGGTGGAGGGTCTTGGAGAGTAGATTCAGGTTTGAAATAGGTGTGTGAAGGAAGTTGGGGTTTGAAATAGGGATGGACATGGGGGAAGGAGGACTGGACATTAGGGTTGAACAGCCAGGATGAGGACCTGGAGAAGGTATGTGAGCAGGTGGGTAATGGGAAGGAGGGCGATTGGAGAAGCGTTTTACAGTGTAAGGATCAGACTACAGGGAGGTGAGGACAGCTTGGAGTAAGTGGTCTAGGAGACTTGCGTAGAAAGTGAGTGGGTGGGGCTTCAGAACAGAGCATGAGGATTAATGGAGATGGGCTAGAGCAGACAGGAGTGGTGCACTGGGATGAGCAAATGTGAGGGTGGAGATGATTGCAGGAAGAGATTGAAGAGATAGGGAGAATTGAAAGGGGAGGCAAGGAGGTGTGATGAAAAACAGGGATTCCTCCCTTCTTCCCTAGAGGGAGACTCCACATGTGAGGATACAGAGGTGTGCCCACTCTGCAAGATCCTCCCTAGGAGACGAGGCAAGTGGCACCTCATCACGAGAGGCTCTCACTTTGAGGACAAGGACTCCTGTTCCTGTGAGAAACTCGCTTAGGTAACTACCATAGCCGCATATATGGGTATGTCTTCTATGAAGAATACTATGGCTACCTCATGTTTGGCTGAAGGCAATGTAAAAAGAAATAGATGTGGAGAAAATAAGGAAAATGTCTATTTAAAGAGAGCTTTAACTGCAATGTGTGTCAGCATATGAGAGAAGGAGAGTGATATGCGCAGAGGAAGCCCACTGACCTCACCACGCCTTGTGGAGCAGGAGCCAAAGCAGATCGCTGAGCCTGCAAGTTTCAAAGAACCAGAGGAGTAGAGTGTGAGACACCCGAGCCCCGGGGTGCAGGACAGAAAAGAAAGCAGTACAGACAGGGGGAAAAGGAAGAGCTACCTGGTAGTGGCGTGACCACACATGCAGAGTGGTGGGCAGGACACCCGAAAAACAGCGCAGAGACTACCATGACGTGAAGTCTGAGTGCCTTCTGAACACCAGAATCTGCAGACGACAGACGTCCAAGGTGGAACCAAGAACGGGAAACTAAAAAACAGCGAAGTGAGTGTGGAGCAGTATCCGTGCTGGAGCAGAGCCCTGCAATGGTTCCCCGCATAACGAGAGGTACCGGGGTAATTGAGAACAATGGGAGCTGCCGGGGAATCATTATCAATGTGAAGGAATTCGTCCCAGTCGCAAGGATGAAATAATAAAAAGAAAGTTGAATGATTGGAACTGTACAGATCTAAGAGAACGAATAACAATAACCTGGTAGGGAAAGACCGCAGGGTTTATATAAGGAGAGAAACTCGCCCTAGTCCTCAGGACGACATATTATTGGAAACTCCAGTTAGCGAAGAAAGTGCACAAGATATAAGAGGGAGATTAAACAAAACAGGTGGGAAGCCAAAAAAGACTACAAAGGGAACCACTGGGAGGAAGGACAAGAACCCTATATATTCAAAGTAAGCCTGGAGAAAGTGTAACCCTGAAGTATATAACAACAAAGAGGAGATACAGCCTGTAATTGAACAGGATAAAAGAATGGTGGGCCTCAGGGAGAGGATCATTGGTAAAGAAAGCCTGAGAAGAAATACAAGTAAATATCTTTTGGAAATGGCTAAGCAAATACACTGTTAAGAGCATATATGTGGTGACAGGAGTGTGAGGAACTATTCTAAGGAATTGTGCTACGAAGAGAAGACCACAGAAAGCACAAGATCCAAGAGTTATCTTGAGGAACTACAAGAGTTGATAAGAAAGACTATCCAAGGAGATTATGCTCAGAAGTATATAATCCAAAATCAAACCTGTATATAAAAGGACTATCCAAAGCACACAGAAGACCCAGGGAAGAAGAGATGTTGTCTTGGCCTATTTACTTTTGTTATATTTAGTGGTAGGGTCAGCTAGGCTTAGTTTGGGTGGAGGATATATTTACTTTCAACTTCCTGACATCTGACGAGCACCTTTAGTTTCTATAGATAGGTAGGGTATTCCCTTTAGCCACAAGGAGAAATGGGAATTCATCTTTCATTTTTATTAGAGTACACAATGTCCTCCAAGTGTCTGATGGCTTCTTCCGACTCACCAGAGAGGGCAGCTTGAGAAGTAGGTGTTGAAGGGAGGGATGGGCTAGGTCTGCAATGAGTACGAGAGAACATGGGGGGCAGAAGTTGGGTTGATTTGGGGCAGATTGGCATGGTGGCTCGGTGGATTGAATTGAGTAGACGGTGGAGGCTAGTCTAAAGTAGTGGGAAGAGGATTGGAGTAGAGGTTGAAAGGGGAAATATAAGAGGGAAGGATTGAAGGACAAGAGTGGGGTGTTTTGGATGGTTGAGTTAGGGCCCGATTGAGAGAATGAAGGAGTATATGAGCAGAGGTGGCAGGGGGAATTGGGAGTATTGGGCAAAGGATTGGGAGTAGCTGTTAAGGGAATAAAGGTTACAGTGACGTTGGTGGCAGGAGTTGGACGAGCATGAAAGATGATTGGAGTGTTGGGCCGAATGATAGGGAGAGTGATTGGACTAAGGCATGGAAAGGGAAAGTTGTCATTGGGAGTGGGATGAGGAGAGCTGGGGGTTGGGGGACAGGGAAAGAGGAGATATTGGAGCAATGGGATTGGACAAAGGTGGGAGTTGGGTGGGGAGGAAAGCTACATTGGAATGAGGTTGGAGTAGGGGTTAGACATAGAGACATGATTGGATAAGGGCTGTTAGAGATTAAGGGTATTGGAGTAGGAGGTTGAAGGAGTGTGCAGTAATTAAGTAGTGTTGAGTTATGAGGGGAGGGGACTGAAGTAGAGTGGAGGAAAGATTAAAGTAGGGAAATGAAGAGTGGTTGCAGTAACGTAAGGGAATTTGTAATTGGGCACCGAGACGGTGAAGTAGATTGTATTAAGTGTGAAAGGTCAGGGGGCAATGGCATTGGGTTAAGAGTATGTAAAGAGGGGACTGGACGTAAGGGGGAAGGGGTTTGAAGTAACGCTTGCGAGGTACAGGTTGGATGATGGGTGATGGTAGATAGCTGTGATAGGAAAAGGGGGACTGGAATAGGGCTGATGAGAGATTGAAGTTTGGATGAGACAGTATTTGAGTTGGGTGATGGCAGGACCATAGCATGGCAAAACTGAAGAGCAATGAATGGAGGACGCTGAATGAATCATAACCACTGGCATTGCTCTAGGTCATGGGTCTGCAACCTTTTGCTCTCTAGACTTTTGGGACTACAGATCCCATCACCTCTTGAAGCATAGTCAATGGTTTGAGATCATGGGAATTGTATTTAAAAAAATCTGGAGAGCCGCAGGTCGCAGGCCCCTGCTCGAGGTAATCCTTCAAACCTTTGTTTTCTAGCCTGACAATCCATTACGGAAGGGAAAATACCATATGCCAATCTAGCTGGGTTCCAACCCAAAAGGGGCAGTCCAGCCGAACCTGCTAGCTTATATCCTTTCTGCATGAGGCCACAATCAATGCCTGGACTGGAGTAAGGGCAGGGAATACAAATAAACAAATGAAGGATGAAAGTGACTATGAAAAATGTGATCATGATAAATCGTGCAGAGCTAGATCTGAAGGGACATTCTACAACTGTTTAGGTTTGTCAACTCTGAGGCAGGTGGGGGGTTTCCGGGTTCCGAATGACGAAGCTTAACAGCTCAGTATCCAGTTAATGTCAGTTTACATTGTGGTCTAATTTGTGTTTTTTTGACTCACCATCTTCCCACTGCACCCCAAAGCCCTTGCCCTTGTTCCACTGGTCCTTGTCACCCTCCTGCAGCAATCCCCCACGGCCAGCGGCATGGACTCCAGTGCTGCAGCGTGATGGCGACCAGCATTTTATATCACGGTTGTGTCACAATGGAGACTTCATCACATGGCATCATGACGTCACAATAATGCAGGTCATGCCATAGGCTTCTTGGCTGAAGGGGGGGGGCAGAAGGGAAGGCTAGAGGAGGGCCTATCTCTTCTAAAGCTATTAAATATAACTTGTAAATCATTTAACCTGCATAGACGGTGGCCTGACCTCTCAGGTCCTGCCTCAGAAATGTCCCCTTTCCCGCTCCTGCCAGGGAGGGCTGGCCTGTGCACGCTGGCTTGTCCCCCTTTCCCTGGAGCCTTCTGACATCATAGGGGTGCCACTGTGGCAGCCTCGGTGTTCTGCCACCACTGCCCTGCTTATCTGATACCGCTGAGAAGGAAAGGGGCCTTTCAAATAGACTTAATTTGCAGTTACTCCCTGTGCATTCAGTGTCCCCTTTCATCACTAAGCACTGTGTAAGATACCCTCTCCATGAACAATTGGAGTCTTATCCTGGGGAGAAAGGGCTCTTTTTCCCCCCAAGGGCGGCCTACGTTGTCCCTACATCCTCTTCTTGCCTGTATCGTTATTGATGGTTATTTGCAACTTGGCAAAGGCAGCTGTGCTATAGCGTGCGTGCGCAGAAGAATGTTGCAAATATTTCCACATCACTACAACTGCGGAACATCAACTTATTCAGTATCTGAAAATATGCTGGAGATTGGTCGCGTGCACACTCTTTAATAGCCGAGAAGTGCAGGTACTCGCTATCCCACAGCACCGAGAAGTGCCGACTATCCCACAGCACTGAGAAGTGCCAACTATCCCACAGCACCGGGAAGTGCCGATACTCACTATCCCACAGCACCGAGAAATGCAGTTAGTCGCTATCCCACAGCACCGAGAAGTGCCGACTATCCCACAACACCGGGAAGTGCCGATACTCACTATCCCACAGCACCGAGAAGTGCAGGTACTCGCTATCCCACAGCACCGAGAAGTGCAGGTACTCGCTATCCCACAGCACCGCGAAGTGCCGACTATCCCACAGCACCGGGAAGTGCCGATACTCACTATCCCACAGCACCGAGAAGTGCAGGTACTCGCTATCCCACAGCACCGAGAAGTGCAGGTACTCGCTATCCCACAGCACCGAGAAGTGCAGGTACTTGCTATCCCACAGCACCGAGAAGTGCCGACTATCCCACAGCACCGGGAAGTGCCGATACTCACTATCCCACAGCACCGAGAAGTGCAGGTACTCGCTACCCCACAGCACCGAGAAGTGCAGGTACTCGCTATCCCACAGCACCGCAAAGTGCCGACTATCCCACAGCACCGGGAAGTGCCGATACTCACTATCCCACAGCACCGAGAAGTGCAGGTACTCGCTATCCCACAGCACCGAGAAGTGCAGGTACTCGCTATCCCACAGCACCGAGAAGTGCCGACTATCCCACAGCACTGAGAAGTGCCAACTATCCCATAGCACCGGGAAGTGCCGATACTCACTATCCCACAGCACCGAGAAGTGCAGGTAGTCGCTATCCCACAGCACCGAGAAGTGCCGACTATCCCACAGCACCGGGAAGTGCCGATACTCACTTTTCCACAGCACCGAGAAGTGCAGCTACTCGCTATCCCACAGCACCGAGAAGTGCAGATACTCGCTATCCCACAGCACCGCGAAGTGCCGACTATCCCACAGCACCAAGAGGTGCCAACTATCCCACAGCACCGGGAAGTGCCGATACTCACTATCCCACAGCACCGAGAAGTGCAGGTACTCGCTATCCCACAGCACCGAGAAGTCCCGGTACTCCTCCATTAAATGGACTGGCTTCCTGCTGGGACATGAAGGTACTCTGGAACGCCAAGTACCTGCCCATTTAAAGCACTGACCCAAAATGTTCCCACACACGAGTAACCTAATAAGCACGTATCTAAGTTTTCGAATCAAAAGGAGCCATGGAAGAACTATATTTTAGGGTATATACGTCGACATGCCTTAAAGTTCCATTGAATTCAAAAGATGCTAGCCCAGCCGTGGTTTTTACTTTGCATTCTGGGTCTTGTAGTCCTGGATTTTCCTATTCAAATTCCTGGATTATAAATTACTGGATGCAAAGAAAAGAAATAAAACTGAAGTAGCATTTTGGGAATGAGGCGCATTGGCAGGAGTCATGGGGTCACTGTCAGAGCTTTTGTATCCACGTTTAACCAAACGATGCAATCAAAACACGGTGGGATGCGAAGATCTTTCCAACTTCAACATTTTACTCAAATGCTTTGCTCCTCTTATACTTTGGCCTGACTGCAGCACAGGTCTTCCACATTCAAACCACGGGGCACATGTGTTGCTCTGCATCTGGGCCGGGGTGACACTGCGCAGGTCTTATTTCCAATCAGGGCAACATCTCGGAGTCCTGGACTCTAACATCGTCCCAGCCTGATGGAGTCTGACGCACATACCATCCTAGAACGAGCAGGACTGGCACAAGTACACTCCTAGTCTGATGGTGTCTGACTCAGATACCCTCCAGGTCTGCAGGAGTCTGACTGGAATATCCTCCTAGTCTGATGGTGTCTGACGCATATACCCTCCAAGAACGAGCAGGATTGACACTGGCACACTCCTAGTCTGAGGGTTCATGACTCAGATACCCTCCTAGTCATAAGGAATGTGACTCAGATACCTTCGCAGTTTGAGGGAGTCACGGATTGTGCGCGATTGACCAGATAACCTCCTAGTCTGAGTGAGTTGAATTTATATTCCCTCCTTGTCTGATGGAGTCTGACTCAGATAATCTACTAGTCTGAGGGAGTCTGACTCAGATACCCTCCGGGTCTGCAGGAGTCTGACTGGGATATCCTCCTATTCTGAGGGTGTTTTACTCAGATACCCCCTTAGTCTGAGAGGATGTCTGATTCTGACACTCTCAACATCTGTTTTTAGAGGTCTAACATCCTCTGAGGTCTGGGGGGGGTGGGGCTGGTGCTGGTCCTATAATTACCAGAAGGGCAGTGGCATTGAGAACCTTCGAGCCTCTGACTATTATACTGTCCCAGGATGAGGGGTGCAGACGCAGTGAAGGCTATAATTTGCGGGGCTAAAATTGGCAAGTCCAAGGATTTCTGAATTGCTCAGTTCCCTTCACTATGGGACTGTGACTGACATCAGGTACCCTGAAACAACTCCTTTAACCAAAATAAAGAGAACCCATGCACAGATTTGAAACAATAACTAATTCACACAGTTAGGAAATGTGTTCCGTGTTTTAAATTCAATTATAAAAATGCAATTTTATCACCTGTAAAAAGTACACAGTGCATCTAAACTGTACAGAAAGTACCATCACAGCATATGTAATGTTTCATATATTTCAACATCTCAAAAACCATCCACCATTCACACACATTCCTTCAGACAACCACTCAAAAGACACATCCAATCCTGCGTAGGAATTACAGAAGCAAGGGCCTACTCTGGAGAGATCACAGCTACTCCCCCTCCGGATCGGTTGGTTCTGGGTTCAGAGAGAATCTTGTAGCCATCAGGGAGGAGATTGTCAAAACTCGTGACAGAGCTGGCCAGGAACCATGTCTCAGTGAGAGCGACCACATGCAGGTCAAGTTCTTCGAGGAGGTGGCAGATATCAGAGGAGTGTTTGACAGCAGAGCGAGAGTGGAGAGTAACGACGTGGAGCAGATTGCCACATTTGAAAGACTTCCGGGGTGGGGTACAGGCTTGAGGTACGCTTAGCGGAAGTGGTAGAGGGGCCCGAGAGTGGGCAGGAGTGGTAGCAGGATGTGGCATAAAAGCCAGAGAGGAGGACGAAGGTGCCAGAGAAGCGTCGGAGGACGGAGTGACAGAGGACCCTGAGAGGTTCTAGAAGACGTAGCAGGAAAAGGAAGGAAGTTGATAAGATGCGGGAGACGCCTATCAAAAAGGAGTAGATTGGGCTGAGGGCCCTGGACCAAGTTAGTGCCATTCAGATAGACATTAATGATGGTCTTGGAGGAGTGGTAGCAGGCAAAGAGGGCCTTCCACCGAGTGCCACCATTAGTGGGAGAGGAAGAAATAGGAGAGAGAGCCAAGACCATATGAGGGGTCCATAGGTCTGGTGTGGGAATGACAAAGACGATGTTGGTGAGAGTCTGTCTGGAAAAAGCACTGATGTAGGTGTCAGTGTTAGGGAGGCCTGGGTTGGAGACCAGGATGTCCCTATTATGATTTATGATCGGTTATTTATAACACGCTTACTACCCAGAGTGAAAGGTGTGTGAAAGGTGGATGGTTTTATGGATGTTGAAATATATAAAACATTACATATGCTGGAACGGTACTTTCCGTACAGTTTAGATATGCCATGTAGTTATTACAATTTATGAAATGTCATTGATGTAATTTAATTTAATGAAAAGACAAAATTTCTTCTGAAACATGGACACCATTTCCTAACTTTGTGAATTAGTATTTTTTTTTCAAATGTGTGCATGCGTTCTCTTTATTCCGGTTATTGTTTGATTCCCACTGAGCCCATGCTATAAACTATTTAGTAGGTGGACCGCATTCTCTTCTTGCTGAGTGAGACAACCCCTTAGCATGGAGGTCTCCAACAGCTGTAATTATCCAATGCACAGCTCCAAGGCAGTAACATCTGTACCCGGCTAATCATCTGCTGACCCGGCGTTCAGTCTGCCTTCTCTCTCCATCGCGGTCCCCCCTCTCTCTCTCTCTGTCTCTCTCTCTCTTCTCTTTCTTTTACTTTACCACTGTCTTTGTGGGTGAGGAGATGTGGAGTCAGGTGTGAATTTGCTGAAGCCACCGCAGTTGTTGCTGGCAGTTGTGCAACCAGAAAATATCTTGGTGGGGGAAACGGGAGGAGGGCTACTGCTTTTATTTTGCAAACACACACTATTAAAAAGGGACATTATTTAAATGTACTCACATTGTAAACTGTCTCTTTAAAATGTTACATTGTTTCTAATGATCACTTCTAGTATATGGCTCATTCAATATAAGAACATCATACTTGTCCTACTGAGCAAAGAATTATCAAAACCTTGAACAGCAATATAAATTATTATTTTATGGAAGGCTATCAGGTGTACAGCCAGAATGCCAGAATTAAAACTCTGAATCCAAATTTCTCTATCTTGTTCTGATGACGTTCCATATTGGCATGGAAAGGTAAGTAACAGATTGAACAGAATCAGAAAAATAAAATAAAAGTGTAAAAACAGGGATAAGGAAAAGAAGAGGGGAGGCAGGTGTAAAAGTCGGGGAAAGGTGTGAGAGGGAGGTTCTAGCTCCATTCTCACATTAAAAAGAAAATCGCCAGTAAAGGAAAGTTGACCATTTTGCTCATTTTTCACAGAGTTACCAAAATATGCAGTTTGCCCTTCTGACTTGCAGCTAGGTTATCATTCGAAGACTGACAGTCTGGCACACTTGTGTAAAAATGCCCCAAGGAGAAGGTGACACATAGCACCAGTGAGGGGTTACAGCCGGCTTTGCATGAAATCAAAGAGCATTTTGGGAACATAAAAAGGAACCCAAATCCTTATATTTTAGAAAAAGTTATCTGATAAAAAAAGGGTTGTCTGCTATAATGTGCATGGGTTTAGTGCACAGTGCACATTCCAGTTGTCCCAGCGCTCACCATAACATTAAACTGTTTTGAACGTTTAAGCATAGACATTGATTCGTGCAGGTGCAAGACTTGGATATGATGACATAGTGGTTGTCTCTGCAGCACTATTGGTGTCCCTGAATATATTCCTCCTCTGAATTGTTGCTCTGTCCCAGGGTAAGGGTGGCTGTGCACCTGCTTATCGGTGCACAATGCACAGACAGTATGCGTGGTGTTTGTTTAGGGCTGTCTAGTGGTAAACGGAAGAGAGAAGAGAGTAAGAGGCGTGAGCTTGATTTGCGTATTGGTGAAATTTCTCGGGATCTGATGCTCGATCCAACAGACTCGGTGAAACTGGCTGCATTGAAAAAACTCAAAAAAGAAATGGAAGATTTTTTGTCGCTGAGATCCGAGCGTAGTTTGTTTTATTCTAGGTGTGCATATTTTGAGAAAGGGAGCGTTGTGACAGATGGCTGGCATACCGGTTGAGGAAAACAATTGATGAGATTAAAGGCGCAATTTCAGGGCTGAATGTGGTTAAATCACTGGGGCCGGATGGCCTCCCATGTGAATTTTACAGGGTCCTCCCGAACTCGGCCTTGGAACTCATGAGAGATATGTTTGTTTCGAGTAAACTGGTGGGTCGTTACCTAAGAGTACTAACAATGCGTCTATTTCTGTCTTTTTAAAAAAGGATAAGGATTGCAATCAGCCAGCTAATTATCTTCCAATCAGCCTTATCAATACAGATAATAAGACTTTGGCCAAGGTTCTTGCTATACGCCTAGGGCAGTTCATGCCGGCTTTGATTGGGGAGGAACAATCAGGTTTCATGAAGAATCGGTGTATGTCCAGTAATATCAGGAAATTGTTGTTAACTATGGAAATGGCAGACAGATTGGACTGTGATGCAGCTGTCCTGTCCCTAGATGCGGAAAAAGCTTTCGACAGAGTCAGTTGGGATTACTTGTACTCGGTACTGAGGAAGATGAATCTGGGTGAGGATTTTATTTCCTGGGTTGCTCTTTTATATGCCAGTCCAACGGCTGACGTTAAGACTAATGGAGTGGTGTCGGAACCTTTTTGTTTGAAGCGGGGCACGAGACAGGGTTGTCCTTTTTCTCCTCTGTTATTCATTTTAGCGATTGAGCCACTTGCTATCTACATCAAGAATGAACAGAATTTACAAGTTGTTGAATGTTGGGGTGTGATGCAAAAGGCTTGGCTTTATGCTGATGACCTCTTGTTGGTGTTGCAGACTTTGGATGTGTCCCTGCCATGTCTGATGGGGATTATGTCAAATGTTCATGATTGTTCAGGTTACAAGGTTAACCGCTTGAAATCAGAAGTATTGCCTCTGTCCAACAGAGCGATAAGTCTCTGGTTGAGGGGCTGGGGTTCACTTGGTGTGATGGGCGCTTGCGCTACTTGGGGGTATGGTTGACGTTTCCGGTCTCCCGTATGGTTGATGAAAACATGAGTGTGGTTGTACGGGATTGCAAATTGGTTTTAGAAAGGTGGTCATTGCTTCATCTTTCACTGTGGGGTAAAGTCAATGCCCTGAAAATGAATTTGACTCCCAGGATTAACTTTGTATCTAGCATGCTTCCTTTGAGAATAAAGTGTAGTTATTGGAAAGATCTAGACCGCCTTGTTCAGGATTTATTATGGGACAGAAAACCACCCAGACTTAGTCTGTGGAAATTGCAGCTTCCGATTTATTTGGGTGGTTTAGGGGTTCCGAATTTTAAGGCCTACCATTTAGCCTTTTCTGCTCATTCTTTTGTTCCGTTTCTGAATGGTAAATTAGACAAATGGGCTGTGGCAGAGTCAAATGCATATGGGCCGCTGGGCCCGGAAGCCCTGTTGGCCACTAATACAAAGATTCCGGGAGGTAGTTTGTTAACCACGTCCTTTTTGCGTAACTCTTGGATTGAAGTCTTGTCATTGCTAGGTAGGGACGCGTTTAAGTGTAAGAATGCCTCTATCTGGCTGAATCCTAGGATTAGGGATAATTCCAGGACGGTTTTTTGGCCCGAATGGTTCCTGATGAATGTTAAACAGGTTTCTGATTTGGGGAATGATGTTCCGTGGCTGACAGCTGCTGAGCTGAGAGAGAGATGGAGTTTTGAGGATTTGTCGGACTCGGCTTATAGACGACTCAAGAGGTCTGTCGGTGAGGTGGACTGGTCTGACTCTTTTGACATGAATATTTTTCTGATGGATTCTAATGGACAGGGAGGTGGTTTAGCCAGTAGGTTATACAAGCTTTTTGTGTCGTATTTTCTGAGTAATGACCATTTACGGGAAGTGTGGAGTGAGAGAATTGGGTCTGATATTGATCTTGAGGCCTGGCAGAATATGTGCGGAAATGTCTCCTTGTGTTCGCTGAATCTGGGTGAAAGGTCTAGACAAATTAAGATTCTGAATCGTGTGTATTGGTGTCCGGAAACATTGCATAAAAGGGGCATGACTGACAATGCTGATTGTTGGGGTTGTGTTCAGGAGGTTGAATCATTGGAACACATGCTATGGAGCTGTGTGCGGTTCGGGAATTTCTGGATTGACATTTGTGATGTGGGTGTTAGAATTTTGGGTGAATGGTGTGTCCTGGACTTTAAGACAATGATCCTAGGGGATGGTTCTGGGCTGGCTGATGTCAGCTCGGCCCTTAAGAAGTGTTTTTTTAGAGCAACCATTGTTGCGAAAAGGATGATCCTGCGAGGATGGAAAGGTCGGATCCCTCCGTCATTTGAGGAATGGGTTCAGGAAATGCACGGTCTGTCTAGAACAGAAAAATTGATCTACAAATTGAAATGTAAGTTGTCTTTATATGAGAAGATTTGGAATATGTTCAATGACTTCTTTTGATTTGGATGTTTTTTCCTATTATCCTTCTGTACTATGATGCTGTTTTTTGTATATACTTATAAATTAATAAATACATTTTAAAAAAGAGAACTATATAGAGGATACACAGATCACAGCTTTCAGAAACCATTCTATGTTTTTCAAGCGTGCTCATTTCTGTTGGTCGCAACGTGAAGCAATGCACCCTTACGTAAACTTACAGCAATGTCAATTTCACTGTAAAACCAAACGAACTATGGTGCGAAATAAGATGGAACTATTTGCCTTCACCCTGACTCCCTGTAATATACCCGTTTCAGCTCTGATGCCCAGGGTCCCACAAGGTGGCAGTCCTGTCTTCTGAGAGTCGTGATTATGCTGTGTACCCATTTCCCCATATGCATTTTGGGGATAAAGCTGTGACTGTATTGGGGAGTAATGTGTGCCCGACACCTCCCTAATAATCCAGGTTAGACCTGCAGGCAGGCATTGTTTCCTGAGATGTGCTGTATGGCAATGCAGACGGGTCCATATCTGCTTGTGGAGCGCGTTACCGTAGATCTCTTCGAATACCATTTCCCCTTATGTGAATTCACCGAAAATGGTAGGGGAAATGGTACGTGCAAGGCATACTAGGTGGTTTGTGGGGTAAGGGTATAAATTAGATTAGATTGGGGAAGTGTTAGGGGGGATGGCTGCGTAATTTCTTTTTTTTTTTTTTAAAGAAGTGTTTTTTCTGGGAAATGGATTCAGAAAAATCTCCAGTAGGAGAAATATACTCGAAAGAAATCACATCCAACCCATGGAGCGAGCCTGTTTGTAGTGGCCTGGCCCTGACTGATCAGAGATGGGGAGGGTGCAGCATAGTCCAGGATCCCGGTGGAAGCCCCACAACTATCAAATCCCATACGTCTTACGTAAATGCTTTGGACATTTTGAAAATGATGACGCATAGGGGTGGTGGCCAGCATTGTGTGTGTTCGGCAGGATGCACCCCTCTGCTTGGGGGCTGAGCTCCCGTTACAGCCCTTATACCCCGTGCATACCGTACACGTTACACATGACCTTAGTAGAAACACTGGAAATGGGCCGCTTAGAACAGGAAATTGTAGAGCTCTGAAGAGCTTTGGAATTCTTTCCAAGGTGAAGCCACCAGCATGGTGCACAATTCCTCCTCAGCAGGGGTAGCCGTGCACCCCCATCTCAACCTTGCTCCCTGAGTCTGTTTGCCAGCTGGTTGACAAGAGCACACTGAGAAAGGACACTGGGCATTTAAAAACTGAGACCCCCATCGCCCCCTTGCTGACCAGGTCAGTACCCATAAGCAAGGCGCACAAGATCAGCAGTGAGTTTTGGGTGGATATTTGGGTTTTCATATTCCCTTCACTCCTGCGCAAAGGAAATGATCTTGAATACTCAACTGAATTTGCCACAGATGTGAGGAAGACAATGCTGGCGCCAGGTGCATTTTGTCACTGCCCCCAGGTGCACCCACCTGCAACTGTGGACACTGGCCTGCTCCCCTGCACCGTCCTGAATTGTCATTTGGTCCTGATGGCTTGGAACCGCCATCACAAGTGGACCAGAAGAATGATCGCCTTGACTGATCATCTTCGGGCTGAGGCCCTGCGGGCCTGACAGGTTATTCAATAAGAGCCCTTACTCAAGAGCTCCATTCGCAATGACGTTTTCCTATACAATACACACGCCTTGAAAAAGACCCATGTCGGGTCGAAACGTGTCGGCTTTAAGTGTGTAATAAATCACTGTCATGTCTGTGAAACAAGTGGCAAGACTCCTCAGTTGTTACCTGACAACTCATGTCACATCACAACCCTCGTTATCAGTATTCCAGCGCCCTGGTGAGCAAGGCTCTTACCAATGACCAGAAGAGAAGCCTGCCTCCCTAAACGAGGACCTCTCTAAAACACTTGGTCCAACAGTCCTTAGACCGAATGCTCAGAAGAATGGGCCTCACTGCTACGCATAGTGCTCTGCACAATGACAAAATAGAACAAAGCACTGAGCTACTTCTCGTCAATGGGAAACATCATGCTTCGGTCACAACTTGTGGGGTATGGCCTCAGGCGAATATTCCAGCTGCCTTTAAAATTCAATGGGAGGAAGGAAGAAGGCGCAAGGCGAGAAGATGTTTCCCCACACCCACCAACCCATCCAATACGCAAGTCTTACCTCCAGCCAGCTGGAAGGCTGAGCTCAGGACATCCAGAGAGCAGACAAAAAGATACAGGAATCCAAAGAGGAGCGGTATCTTCATGAGGGAGAGGCTGATGGATCGAAACTTCCCACATGGCCCAGGAGCTGTAAAGAAACAGGAGAGTGAGATACATGTTCAGATCCTTCTCGTGGAAATTCCAGGATTGGCCCCGCTGAGGCAGCACCCACACGTAGATCCATTGTTATATCCACACATGTATAGTGTTAGACGGTTGTGGTGGAACCCTGGCTGAGGCTGTGCAGCGTGGTTCCGTTGGAAGACGGACTTGATCGCTGGGAGTTTGTTGGTAGGGAGGTCTTTATGATGTGCGTTAATTGGGAGCGGGCCTGTGTGCTGTGGATGATTGGGCAGAATGGGGGTGGGGAGCATGGTTGCACCGGCATTGTTGTTAACGGTGCCGGTGCAATTACGAGTTATGCTCGCAGGTGCTGCACAGCCGCCAGGTCAGACCTGGCGTACTGTCAGGCACCCGCGAGCAGAACTCGTAATTCGGCAGTACGGTATGAAAGGTGCCGGTGCCTTACCGGCACCTTTCATACCGTATCCACCAACATTATAATGAGGCCCAATGTCTAGGTGGGTCAAATGGTAGGTAGGACCTCCATTTTAGGTCAGCTTGGGGTAAATGTGCATTCTGTTGAGTATATCGAGGGCTCGTCTACATGTTGGAGATTAGTTCTGGGACAGGCCTTTGTGTTGCAGTTAGTTCTGGGTGCCTGGATCGTTTGTCCGCTAGTGTGTTGCAGCTGAGCTCGGTTATGCGTAGATTGGCCATGTTTCTCTGTCCTCGGAGATGAAGCCATGTTTCAAATCAACATCCATGTTTTCCAGACGTGTTTAGTGGGGCATGTTGTGGGTCTTGTTTGAGCTGTTTGAACTTTATATTTTGCCCCTAAGACCTCCCGATGCCAGTTGCGAACCACATGTGCCATTTGCAGGGTTTTGCAATAGATTTGCCTGGGCAGAGCTGGGGTGCATTCGTTTTTTTTTAGCAGGACACGGTTCTGTTTGCCTTCTCACTTACCAGACTTCTTCTGTAGATCTTCCAGCCCAGCTTTAGAATTCTGCCACACGGACAGGGCTTCGAGGTCCATCCTTTCCACCCGCTCCACCCGATGGCCTGGCGATCCCGGGCATAGGCAGCCATGATCCGAGTGGCCCACTGTTGTAATGGGCGGGAGGGGATATGCTCTGGTCACAGGAGTCCGGTGCATACCTGGGAGGTTAGAGAGCAACCATTAAATTAGAGGGCATCTGGTTTGGAAGAGTTGGAACCGCCATCACAAATGGACCCCTACTACCCTGCCAGAAGAAGCAGTTCAAAATGGCTTCCAGAGCTTTCATCAAGGCTTCCAAAGATGACACACATTGATTTATTTAAGAAATTAACGAATCTGATTTAGCTGTCACAAAGCCCGTCCAGACCATTAAACACTTACCCTCCTGGACAGGTTTGGCAACCATGGGTGGGTGCAATGAGCCAGAAACCTGTAAAGTAATGGGCCAGAAGATGGCAAAATGTTGAGATGTCTCGTTGAGGCGGTGGGTGTGTGAGAATGCAGAGATGTCGTTCAGAAATGTAAGTGGGTTGATTCAAGATCTGAAATCATCCACAGGTGAGGTTCAATTGCAAGCCATGCCTGTTTGGGATCAGGAGCAGACCCCTTAAATGGGTGGCAAGAGTCTGGCAGCCATTGTCCTTTGGGGGATCCTGCCAGATAACCCGCCATGCTAGTGTGAAGTGGTTGCAATGAGACCAATAGGATAAGCAGTAGAGAGGTGCTAGGCTACATCACTTCCAGGTCAAAAGAGACATATCAAAGGGGAGATCTTCAGGAAGAAGAGGAATTCAGCAGAATGTTGGCGGGTAGGCAGGATAAAACAAAAAGGAATAACAGGACTCATGCAAGTCTATCTCAGATTGTGGCAAGATGGGAACAAGAAGATTGTTCAGGGTGAAGGAAGGCCTTTGAGAAGTGGCCAGGAAGAGGAGGTGTTCACAGGACGGCTGGTGGGCTCATGGACAGGCTTAAGCAGGAGTAGATCGCCAGTGAAGCTTCCAGGGAAGGGAGGTGATCCATGGGCCTTCCCTAGGAAGAGGTGGTCCCTCCTCCGAGTGGCCTCTACACGATGCTGTGGATTTTGTTTGTTGTGCATATGGGAAAACGAACACAATTGTCTCAGGGCCAAAATGTGCAGAAATGTAACTCAAATGGGGTCAGGATGGCTGAGCACAAAAATTATATTCAAGGGTCAAAAGATCCAAAGTAAAAGTTATTTAAGTTCTGGTTAGGGCCAGATCAGGTCCTTCCCCCTGAATTTACCAAATGAAGTCAAATGTGGAAGTGTGTTCTCAGCACCCCAAAGGCAGCATAAAGAATTCCAAAAGAAATGCCTCTCACTATCTTTTCCCTTCAGTCTGCGAAGCAAAGTCTTGGCGATGTTCTTATGCAGCCAGAAGACAGTGGGGAGACCTCTTACTCTCCAGTTTCTCAAGTCTGCAGTGGTGCCTGATGGTCGTTCTTTAATTCGATTCACATTGGAGCTGGCCTCAAACCAACTCCCGGGGCCATAGAAAGACTAGCCTTTCTCTGGTGACTTTTCTGGGTCTCTCACTGTCTCCCCCCCTCAGGGTCATAGGACTATAGTTCTCCGATCCAAGCTGCCCTGTTCCTATCTGTCTTGTACATGGTCTCTCTCATAAGGTTGATCCTTCCTTACGTTGTTTTGACTCCTGTCGTGCCTGATCGCCATTCTGCCTTATGCTCTTCCCTCCACCCCTTCTATTCACTTACCCTGTAAGCGTCAGTTACATGGTTCCTTCGCTTTCTTGCTCCCCTCCTTTTCTTTCCAACTCCCCCTCTGCTGTTCTCTACATCTCCACATCGCATATTTGCACCACCTCTTCCACAAGAACTCTTCCTTAGAGACCTTTGGTGCCCATTGCTTCACTACCTCTCCCATGGTTCCCTTTACCACGCCCGCCTCAGCCTCTGTGACCACCTTCTTAGGGGCACTTCTCGTCCCCTCCTACTTTGCTCTTCTTGCCACCTGCTTCTAGAATTCTCACAACGTCTTCTCTGGGACTCTCCTCATCCCCTTCTCTTTAACTTCTCTCAACACCTCCTTCTTAATTCCATCTTCACCTTATGATTAACTCCTTTTACTTCACCTTCCGGAAGCCCCCTAGAACCAGTGCCACTTTACCCCCTCACCACCTTGGGTCTTTCCCTCCCTGACCTCCACCATGGTCTTTTTCTTCCCCAATCCTCTGGATCTCCCTTTCCCCAGGCTCTGGGTCCTTCTCTCCCTAGCATCCTAAGTCTCTCTCCCCAACAACTTGGGGCTCTCTCTCCCAACCTCCTGGGTCCTTTCTTTCCCAGTGTCCTGCTTCTTTCCTTACCCAATAACCAGGGTCGCTCTCTCCCCAACAACCTTGGTTTCTCTCTCCCCAACAACCTGGTCTTTCTCTTCACAACCTCTGGGTCTCTCCTGTAGTCATCCGCTTCCTGACCCATCCCCTTTTGATCTCCTCTCCACCTGCTCCCAAATGAGCTCCTCCTTCAAGTTCTGAACATTTCTGTCAAAGCCCCTCTCTTTCATGGGGCCCTGACTTCGCCTTTCAGCCTCTGCATGGTAGGGATGTAACGGTATTACGGTATACCGTTAAAGATACCGTGAACCACTTAATTGAACAATAATAACCGTCACATTGTTTATACCGGTATACCGTTAAGTTTGCTTTTCAATCTGATTTGGAAAGGCTGCAGTAAGCAAGTGCTGCGCAGTCTTGGTCTTGCACTGTTGGATGTGCCATCTGCCAAGTAGTTTCAGTTGGAGCAGTTTTTAATGCCATTCCATAAACCACACGTGCCTGACACAAAATCAATATGTTAGCAATAGGAAGAATAAATACAGTGCCAAGAAGGAAAAGGGTTTACTTTGGGTTGGAGGTGTGGGGTTTATATATTTGTAATGGATAATGTTTTCGAAACATATGACAATGGGGGATTTCCCTGGTTCCATCATTGAATTTACATATAATAAGTCACAGTGCGAAATTTACTCATCTCTGTGGGTATTCCCTGCTGCCATACCAAAGTGTAACATGTCCGTGATTACTGAACACCTTTTGGCCCGCAAGTAAACTAAAGGCTGTAACGTAAAGAGAGAGTGCGTGTGTGCGTGTGTGTGTGTATATGCGCACAAGCGTATACTACCATCAGACTCCATTGATCTGTGGCATGCAGGTTATCAAGATGGCAACATGTTTATCTTCACCAGTAGCCAGTGGGGGGGGCTAAAAGCCGAAATTACCACTTAAGAAAAGATATTCAGTTTGCCCTTCCTCCTCTCCACACGTGTGTTTGTGTTTGGTGGAAGCAAGGGGTGGCATTTCAAATATCAAAACACCCTGCTTCGTATGATAACAAAACATTCAAACAGATCAGCCAATACAGTCAATTTCTTAAGGAACCAATGCAGTATTTGAGAGATGTGTTCCCATGGCACACATTAGAAAACTCGTGACGATGAAATCAACACACACTGAAGTGAAAGAAAAGATAGGGTATTTGTGGAATGTCACAATCTTTAGCAATACAAACGTGTGCCTAATATCTCACGACCACTTTAAAATCAACCAGTATTGACATGTTTCAACCTCCACTTTCAGCATAGCAGCTTGCATCAGAGCATCATTTTCATAGCCTTTTTATGTCCGACAATGAAAAGCTACATTTGCAGATGCTTTGGCATCTTTTCTGGGAGACGTTGGGCCTCATTACACGGTAGGCGGTAAGGGTTTACCGGTACCGGTATTTTACCGGTACCGGTAAATCCTTACCGCCTTACTACGAGGTCCCTTTGCGGGTTGGGGAATTTAGCGCCTGCTTTTTGCAGGCGTTAAAAACTAACCCGCAAAGGGACCCAGGGAGCAATTTGCGGTACCGTAATTAGCGCCTTCCCCATTCCCATAGAGCCCTATGGGGCAAAAATTGGAATGGGGAAGGGCAATGGGGGAAGGGGGAATTACCGCCCCGCCAACCTTGGAATGGGGCGGTAATTCCCCTTTCCACCAAGGCGGTGCCGGTATTTTACCGGCATGAACCATGGCGCTAATAGCTAAATGCGCCATGGTTCACCGCCTTCCTTGTAATGAGGCCCTTTGACTATACAGTTGATTTATTTATTAACTGAGTGGGGACTAGTGAGGGATTGCAAGTTGGGGGAAGCAGTGGTCACAGAGAACTGGCATCGCAATGCTCCTTTCTTACCAGTGTAACCGGGGGAGATTCCAGGTTGCCCCCCGTGGATCACTCTGTTAACACCTCTTGCTCCCAAATGAAGGTTGGATATAGGAGGACCAAAATGCCTTTCTCCGTAGGACGTCATCCCCCCGCAACTAGAAAAGAGAGAAACAGATCTTAAATAGTTAAAGGCCCCACGAATGTTCATCCTGCCTCATGCACACATTGTCCAGTATCTCAACACTGACAGTTCCACTTCATGGGAACATGCCGCTCCCTTCATGTCATATGAACGCTGTCTTGTGGTCCTTGTACCATACACTTTCAGTAAGCAGTTAACAGGTATTCATGCAGGCCTCTTCGAAATGTGTGAGATGCAGGGCGCCGGACACATGGGGGATGCAGCCAAATGCCTGTCCATCGAGGAGGGTATTTGAAAGATGTCAATTTAGGTATTTTGTACAGAAGAAATATTTGTAGCAGACAAAGACGTTGCTAGGGAAATCTGGGGCGGAGTGGTGGGGAGAACCAGAGCCCCGGGCCTTTTGGTTGTAGCCAGTGGAGTAACTTTGCTGAAAATGTTGGGGGGGACATGGCATCCTAAGAAAAGGGGCCCCAGCCAAATGAATGGGGACAAAATGGTGTACCATGAAAGTTGGGGGGACAAACACCCCTGTCCCCCCCTAAAATTACGCCCATGGTTGTAGCCCCATATAGAAGTTCAGGGGCTACAGCCAAAAGGCTAGCTAGCCCCGAGCCCCGACAGTCCTGGCATTACCATAGCCCCGGATCTTTTCCAGGCCTAGCAACACCCCTGGTAGCAGAGTTGGAACCCGTGGTGGGCACGGGAAGAAGAGTGACAGAGATCGGGGCAGATGGAGGGGTCAGTAACACAGAAAGTGGAAGATGGCGCATCCATGTCTGTGGGAATGTTGACAGCAGTGGGAGTGTTGCCAGAAACGGTGGCAGCACAGGTGTCAGAGGAAGCCTTTGTGGCAGGGCGGGCCTGGGTGCAAGGGGCAGCATTGGTGGCAGAGTGTGGAATCCTCCAATGTCTGTACAGACAATACAATAACAGCAGCTTAGACAACCTTGCCTTTCTCAGATTTCCTCGGCCATAAGAAAAGGTTGAAGCTCTGCTGCTCCATGCTCTGTTAATCACAGAAAGCATTCCTGTAGAGCAGAATCTGAAAAGATCCTGTGGGGTAGTACTTTCTAAAATGCTCTTCCTCAAATGTCTACCTTGTTCCCTTGTTTATCAAGTCCTCGTCGCTTGGACCTACATGCTGTGGTAGCTCGCTAGCTGGCTAAAAGTACTGGCATCCCCTGTGCAGATGTGATATGCTCATACCTGCGGGCCAGCCTGGTAAATGCCCTTCCAGCTAGAGTCGCTACCAAATGAAGGTTGCCTTCGAACAGCAACCGAGCGGGCATGGCCTGGCCAGAATCGCTGTCCCTGGCCCACCCAGCCACATGGCTGAGCCAATCAGAAATTGACCGGCAAAGTCTAAAGCCGGAGGAAATACTAGATTTTGGACATTCTTTCTGACTTTCACACAAAGAGTCCCTGAAAACATGCCGACCACTGAAGCGGCAAAAGAATTAGAAGCAATCGGAGTTGGTCTAAGAGGAAAGTCATTTTTTGGCCCGGCTTGATATATTTATGGCCAACTCTTTCCAACAAGCCTATCTTGTTTGTTTGTTTGTTTGTTTGTTCATTTGTCATGCGCATCAGACCCTTAGGTAACTGGGCGCCACAGCATACAAAGGTTACTTTAAGCTTAGTTACATAGTGATGAAAGATACATGCAAGCGATACAAATTCAACGAGTCAAACTGGGGGCTATACACCAGTGCGATACACAATAATATACATCAGTAAATATATACATGAGGCACGGTACGAAAGAGAGCTAAGGGGGATCAAGCGATGACTCTTACATCAATATCAAGGCCATGAGTGGGTGCCTTTGTCCACTTGCTAGATGACACAACATCGATCTGGCATGCAACATGAAAAGATGGACTATATGCAAGGACAATTGATGTAAACGTGGCCCCAGTGGGCTAGGAGACCTGCTGCACTTTCTATGTATTGAGAATACACGGGCTACAGGCACAGAAGGTTTCCTGTAGCAAAGGGACCCTCGACTGCGGCCTAGTTTAGAAAGTACAGACTTTTCAAACGGTATCCGGTCATTTTTTCGAATGCATTTCTTCGAAATGCAATTATGTCGAAAACATTTCGCTGAAATTTTATTTTTCGAATGTATTCTTTTTTTATTTAATATATTTTAATATGTTTTTTGGGGTTTTGAAAGTTTAAAAAAGTGTTTTTAAAAAAAACGGGGGGTTTGGGCTTAAAATAAAAAGACATTCGAAATATTTATTTTCGGCAACATTTTTTCGACATAATGGCATTCGAAAAAATGCCATTCGAAAAAGTCACTATAAACCTTTTCAAACTTAGAGGACAGGTTGAGTCAATTTATCATGGGAGTTTTATTTGTATTTTTATACTTTTCATTGAGTGTAGTGGAGTTTTTATGTAAAACTTACTCTTGGGTTATTGATTTGTACTGGTGTAGTTCCTGATTTGGTATGTGTCTGGTTCTGGAGCTGTATTCTAATGATTTTATGACTGCATGTTTTCAATATATTAACTTGTATTGCATTGCTATTTCAGTCACAAAGGTGCAAATACATCTACCTATCTCTCTACAAACTGTAGGATTGTCCATGCCAAGTATGCACAGGAAACACACACGTCAAGCACACAAACTCTGCAGCAAAATGCGTCCAATCTCTGAATGACACCCACCAGCAAACCCTGCTCACAAAACCATCATATTCTGCTCTCAAACCCAATCCGCAGGCTCTCCCTTGCCTATCAAATCAACACACTTCTTTTGTGAAGCAATCAAAAAACTCTAAACATTACACCAATGATCGAAAAAACAACAACTCATTGCCCATAAAAGCAACAGAAATGTTGCCAAGAACTCAACACTTTACTTCTAAAAACGAATACATCAAGTGTCAAAATAACTATCTATCATTCTCATAATAACAGCAAGCTCTGCCAAACAACCAACAGAGTCTGCATGAATAACCAACAAACACTGCCTATAAAACCTCCAAATATTGCCCATAAAATGAGCTAAGCATACAACCATGAAACTCTTTGTATAAAACATACAATCTCTGATTATAAAATCTACAAAGTCTGCCTGTAAAACCTTTGCACACTGACTATAGAACCAACAAACGCTGCCTATAAAACCAAGCCTCATTGCAAATGTGGTGGTATTTCTGAGGTAAATCTGCTGAAATACCACCAAATGGACCACTTGGTGCGGCGTAATTTTTTTAAAAATTTTATTGTAAGACTGCAGTTCAATAATAATATCAAACTTTTGTTACATGGCGCAAACTCAAGCGGTTAGTTAGAGTATTCTCTCCCGAGCTAGATCTTTATGTATTATCAATCGATCCTCTCACATGAATCGAGTCTTGGATCGCTTCTTCAAGTTTGGTCTGTGCGCAGTATCGCATCTAAGAAGTTGATTATATTGCAGGTAAGCTTAATATTTCTCCCAGCCAAGATTGTATCCCACCATTCATCCGCATCATATAGGATGGGTTTATAAGAGAGCAAGTGTAGCTCTCTGGGAATGATAAGCTGAGGGCAAGCTGTTATTAAGTGTTTTAGTGTTTCCACTTCTCCTAAGTTGCAAAATCTGCATTTGTTTGAAGAAATGGTTTTGGATCGACGTTGCCATAATGATTCTCTAGTATTCAGGGCATTCAATCTGAGTTTCAGGAATTGGGTCCTGTGGTGGCGTGAGGGGCAAGTTGTGAGATATTTCGGTAAGGAGTGTAGTTTCAGCATACTCGTCGAGTCTGATAAAGTGGATTTAAGCATTGCTCGGTGTTCGTATGATGTTATCCAATCCCAGGCCTCAAGTTTTTTTTTTGCGTGCTGTGGACGATCAATCAACTCGTTGGTAGATATATTGGCGGCATCCATGATGGTTTTTATTTTGGACTTCCATGTTTGGAGTAAGCTCGACTGTGAGTTTTCTTTTTCATTTACGAAAATTTCATATGCTGGGATTTGTGATCCTAGCATCATTTTCCTCAGCAGCGATAGGGATTGCCATAGTACAGTCATATAAATTGAGTTCTGGGTCAGTTCATATCTCAGAGCCGCCATTGAGATATATTTGGGAAGTCCTAATGCTCGTCTCCAAAACCTCCCTTCAAGTTTCTGCCACAGGGAGTGGTCAAGATTCCACCCAGTCGCTCCACCAAAAGTTATGGTGGGGATGAACTTCTGGAGATAGAATGAAATTAAAGGCGTTATTGAAAATTTTCCAAAGTCTTTATTGATTTTCGCTCCTTGTAGACCTAATTTCGTTGCTTTTTCCAACAGGTCAAATGACCATGCAGCTTCGCAGAGAGAGTTGTTAACCATGATGCCCAGGTATCGGATTGCAGTTACGCTGCTTAGAATTTCTTTTCCAATAGCCCATTTAAAATGTTGGTCTTTTCTTGATGCGCTTTTTCCAATACACATGATCTTCGTTTTTCCTGTATTTAGTTGTAAGTCGTTAGCTATTAGATATTCGTTTAAGGAGATCAATAGGTGTTGCAGTCCAATTTGCGTTTGATCAATTAGCACGATATCATCGGCATATACAAGGTATTTGATCGGAGTTCCATTTATCTTTGGAGGGAAACAGTGCGCAGAATCCAGCCAATTCGGTAAATCCGAAATGAATAGTTTGAATAATTCAGCAGCAAGTGAACATCCTTGCTTTACGCCTTTATACGTTGGGATTGGCTCCGTCAGTTCTCCTTGTGAATTCACTTTCACTTGTATTGTGGTGTTAGTATGTAGAGCTATAAGGGGCTCCAAAATTGACATTGGACAGTTCCACGCACGTAATTTAGACCAGAGTTTGTCTCGATTTATTGCATCGAATGCTTGTCTAAGATCGACAAATGCGAAAAAGATTTTATTCTTTGCTTTTAGGGCTTCTAATTTTAGAATAGTTAGTAGAGTTAGGTTTGCATCAACACCTACTTGTTCGACAAATCCTGTTTGTCAGCAGTCTGTTTGATTTTTCTTGGCCGCCCATGCTGTCAGCTTTTGTCGGAGAAATGATCCAAATATTTTTCCCATCGTGTCCAGCAAGGCAATTGGCCGATAGTTAGAAGGATCGTCTCGACTACCCTTCTTATAGATTGGTACCACTGTAGCTTTGGACCATGAAGCAGGTATTTGTCTTGACGTTGAAATTTGAAAAAACAGATTTTCCATAAATTTGGCCCAATGATGCTTGTGTTTTTTTAACGTGATATTCGAGATTTGGTCTGGCCCGGCTGCTCTTGAATTCTTGAGTTTTTGAATTGCCAGTACTAAGTCTTCTTGGGACGGAGTTATATCCCAAGCTCCAGAGGAAATGAACGAAGGGGCTTGTGGGTCTTGGCGCCGCTGTTCATATGCCTTTGTAAAGTATTCGACCCAATTCGCGCTCGAAATTTCGTTTGAGATGTTTGGGATTGTTTTTGAAATTCCTCTATTTAGTATAGCCCATATTTCACGCGTGTTTTTGGTGATTATTAACTTGAGCATTGTTTCAGCTCGGTCTTGTTCAATTTTCATCGAGTGAGATTTGAGCCAGTTTCTGTATGCCCGACGTCAATCTTTTATGTCTTTTTGTATGCTTTTTTGATCATGTTGGGATTTTCTTATCAGGCGTAAGTCTTTCCTCAGTTCTTTTTTTGCTGCAGCGATTTCATTGCTGAATAGATGTTTTGGGCTATGGCCATGTATTCTTGAATTTGCATATTTTGGCAAGAATGCCGCGAGCAAAGGAACGTATTCGACATCATTTGAGTTAGCAAGATTTAATGCTAGTTTCAGGATTTGCGGGCCATTGGTTTTAAGCCTATTTCCAGCAGCATTTATTGATAGCGGTATGTCGTACGTCTCAGGCTGCGGATGGATTTCGTGATCTAGTGATAGGCATAGCATGTCATGATCACTTTCGGCCTTCTGAACGACCTTTAGTGACACGACCCTCTCGAACAAATTTCTAGAGGTCCAGATATAGTCTAAGGTATTTCTGCATTGTAGTCGCTTCCAGGTTGTCTTGCAGGGTTGGTCGCCTTTAGTATTGCCATTTACCATCTGACAATTACGTGATGCAAGGGCTCGAGACCAGGATTGGCCTCGTTCAGAGACCTCAGACTCCGGGATCTGCTTGTTTTCCATTGTCTGGGGATTGAATCGAAACCAACTGCAGTTCAGATCGCCACAAACAATCACTGCTAAGTTGGTATACTTGATGAAGGCGTCATCCATTAAAGTTGTTACCTTATCGATGAAATCGAAGGTGTGGATCATTGCTGGATTCCAGTAACAATTAATTACAAGTAGGTGGCTGTGTGTCTTGAGGTTCGTCATGTCAATTCGGATAATCGTGCACTGCACAAATGGATTCGGGTTGACTACAACAATGGGGGTCATCCAGTTGTAAATTTTCACCATGGTTAGTAAACCTGAATAGGGACGACCTTTGAGGTTTTTTTTGGCCGGATTTAGGAAGATGCTGTATCCATCTCGGGTGGGCACTTCACGAAGCCATGTTTCTTGGAGGCAGATTATGAAGACATCATCGCAAGGTTCTGTGAAATTGTCGAACAGATGCATGAAGCCACGGGTGTTCCAGGACATCAAAGTAAGGTTCTTCCTAGTCACTCCTTGTTAATGGTGTTGGTCGGTTCTTCTGTTCGCTGCGGGTCTGCATCCATCTCTTCCGACTGAGTGGTCCAAGTCGTATCGTGATTTTTGTGGGTATACTAAGGATTTCCGTAAGGACGTCCGGCAAATCGTGCCTTCGGAATTATTTGTATTTATCTTCCTGGTCATAATTCTTTTTTGGTTTGACAAATCAGGTTCTAAGGTGATATCAAAGCCGAAGACGAGAAGCTCTTCGACTGCTTGTAATAAAATGTTTTTCACAGCACGTGAGGTTATATGTAGCAGCACTTGGTCTGTGGATTTTTCTGTTGCATACTCTACGATTTTTATGTCGTCGGTCGTAATTGTCCGAAGTTGAGGGACAGAGGCGAATAATTTTAGAACATTTGATCTGTTTAAATTTAAATCGTGTTCATCTGCGTGTATGTTCTGCAGTCGTAGTTTCCATGAAGTTGTTTCAAATTCTGAGATAGTATCGCCATGTGCTCTAGAGCGAAGATGGACTTCAGTTTTCCTCTGATTCAGAGTTAGCTTAGGATTTAGTTTTGAGTTGACAGGTGAGAGTGAGACCTTTGCAATGGTTGTGTTTTTGTTTGTTGAAGCTTCGCCAGAGCGTCGTTTGAGGAGATTTTCGTTCAGCGGGATTGACTTTTCTGCAAGTTTATCAAACACGTTCATTGGGGTTGCTTCAAGGGAAGACGCATTGTGTGTTTCGCTTCCAATTGAGTATGTGGATGGATTACATAGGTCAGCAGAGCCTACTTCCGCCGAGCTAGACAGATTTTGGATGTCAGAGTCTATGCGTCGGCGTTTTGCCGATTGTTTAGACATACCATTATTCTGGCCTTTCGGTTGGGGAGACCTTTGAGTTTGTAATAAGCTTGCTTTTGATTGTTCCAATGTTCTTTCAAACAGACCAGTTTTCTTTGGAGTAGTTAGGATTCTTATAAATTTTTTAACTTTCTGACGAGTGTTTTTTTGTGGCAATGCATTGTGGCAGGTGTCGGAAAGTTTCTTTTGGACAATGTTAGGGCCCTTCTTGGTCTTTTTAGATATTGCAAAAGTTTTGGCTGGGCCACTAAATATATTAAAAGTGGTCGGTTGCATACTTGTTTGACCAAGAGCTTCCGCAGATTTCTCCGACAAGAGGAGAGCATCCTTTTCTAAAGAAGCAGCAGTTGCCATGTGTCTTAAAGAGTCGCAGGGGATCTCAGAATCAGATTGGATCACATGGATAGGAGCTGGAACGCTAGTATCATGGTTTGCAGAGGACCGGACATTGAATGCTGCAAGAGATGTCTCGTTTGGCGCTTGCTCGTTTCTGGTTGGAGCTGCTGAATTACTTTTTATGATTGATGGCGCCGCATATTTTTGAGTATTAGGATTAGCATTTTTCCTCATCCATTTTACAGCGTCTAGCAGACCTTCTGTTAGTGTATCGTTTTGACAGTGGTGTCTTGCGGCCAAATCGCCTAAACGTTCTTGCCATCTAATTGCCTGGTCAGCGTTTTTTTCAATTTGTTTTTGCAGAAAATCTGTGAAGAGATCAATTTTGTCTATTTTCTGAACCAGAGTCAGCATTATTGCTCCTTGATCAGATATTTGAGTTTGTAGAGCTTCGTAAAGTTTAGTAAAGGGTGCCAATGCGACTGCAGATGCCGCGAGAACATTGTTATGAATTTGCGTGATAACTTCGGTTGAGACATTTGCCTGGAAAAAATTAGCAGATATTAGGTCTTGTTCATTTGAAGATGGGATTGAGCAGTCCAAATGAAACTTGGACTTGATAGGCGACAGGGTTCGTGGTAGGTTGGACGGCGGAAAATCACCATGAGAGGACTTGTTTAAAGAAAACGGGGAGCTTGCTTGGGCCAATTGGTGGTCTTGAGCTTTTGGGACATTTTGAAGATTTGATTTTAGCTCTGCTATTCTTTGTAAGCGTTTAGCCCTTGCGAAAGAACTGGAATCCAGATCGGATTTCTTATTTAGAGCTGATATCTCTGGCAATTTTGAGGAGTGACAGCGCAGGGCTCTTGCAGGTGCTGATTCCTCTGGTGCTTGACACGCATAGCTGCTGCGGTTGCCATTGTCCGAGCGCTCAGGTTTGTAATTTGGGATGGGATTGTTGGCACACTCTGTTACTGGGCGTCCTCTTAGGCCAGGGGTGCACAACTGATTTTGACAGAGGGCCGAAAGTACCTTACATGAGGGCTATAGTGGGCCGAAAAGTAAAAGTGGGCGGGGCGGTAGGCGGGACATGTCAGGAGGCTTTTTCAACCCCCAATTTGTATTAAACACATGGAAAAAGATGTTTTTGAGGGGTAACGATTTTTATTGCATTTCAAACTTACATTTTGTACTACACATTTTCCATTGCTATCATTTATTTCGATTTAGTTATTGTATATCGTCTATTTAATTAAATTATATATATTTTATTGACCCTTGATTGGACATTCCGTTATTTTGGACTGCTATAGTTTGCTGTTTGGGTTACCCAAGAGGAGTATGGCCTTCGTTGAGTCAGGTTTCCTCAAAAAAGCAAAGGATGTACATCTCCTAACTGTGCCTGTTTTAGCTTTATTATTGAGTTCACTCTTGGAGTGCAACACTATGCCCCATGGCTCCCATCCCCAACCAAACACTATGCCCCATGGTCCCCTCACCCCCAACCAAACACTATGCCCCATGGCTCCCATCCCCAACCAAACACTATGCCCCCTGTCCCTCACCCCCAACCAAACACTATGCCCCATGGCCCCCTCACCCCCCTAACCCCCAACCAAACACTATGCCCCATGGGCCCCTCACCCCCAACCAAACACTATGCCCCATGGCCCCCACCCCAACCAAACACTATGCCCCATGGCCCCCACCCCCAACCAAACACTATGCCCCCTGTCCCTCACCCCCAACCAAACACTATGCCCCATGGCCCCCTCACCCCCATAACCCCCAACCAAACACTATGCCCCATGGGCCCCTCACCCCCAACCAAACACTATGCCCCATGACCCCCACCCCAACCAAACACTATGCCCCATGGCCCCCACCCCCAACCAAACACTATGCCCCCTGTCCCTCACCCCCCAAGCAAACACTATGCCCCCTGTCCCTCACCCCCAACCAAACACTATGCCCCATGGCCCCCTAACCCCCAACCAAACACTATGCCCCATGGCCCCCTCACCCCCAACCAAACACTATGCCCCATGGCACCCACCCCCAACTTAACACTATGACCCCTGTCCCTCACCCACCAAGCAAACACTATGCCCCCTGTCCCTCACCCACCAAGCAAACACTATGCCCCCTGTCCCTCACCCCCAACCAAACACTATGCCCCCTGTCCCTCACCCCCAACCAAACACTATGCCCCATGGCCCCCTCACCCAAACCAAACACTATGCCCCATGGCCCCCTCACCCCCAACCAAACACTATACCCCAAACACACTCTCAAGCATGCACCCATACAGACCCGAACCCCCGCCCCCAACGCAGCACACACATTCTCAAGCATGAACCCATACAGACCCGAACCCCCCGCCCCCAACGCAGCACACACATTCTCAAGCATGCACCCATACAGACCCGAACCCCCCACCCACCAACTCAGCACACACACATGCACCCTTACAGACCCGAACCCCCCACCCCCCAACTCAGCACACACACATGCACCCTTACAGACCCGAACCCCCACCCCCCAACTCAGCACACACACATGCACCCATACAGACCCGAACCCCCCACCCCCCAACTCAGCACACACACATGCACCCATACAGACTCGAACCCCCCAACTCAGCACACACACATGCACCCGTACAGACCCGAACCCCCCACCCCCCAACTCAGCACACACACATGCACCCTTACAGACCCGGACCCCCACCCCCCAACTCAGCACACACACATGCACCCATACAGACCCGAACCCCCCACCCCCCAACTCAGCACACACACATGCACCCATACAGACCTGAACCCCCACCCCCCAAATCAGCACACACAGACCCGAACCCCCCCAACCCCAACTCAGCACACACACATGCACCCTTACAGACCCGAACCCCCACCCCCCAACTCAGCACACACACATGCACCCATACAGACCCGAACCCCCCACGCCCCAACTCAGCACACACACATGCACCCATACAGACTCGAACCCCCCAACTCAGCACACACACATGCACCCGTACAGACCCGAACCCCCCACCCCCCAACTCAGCACACACACATGCACCCTTACAGACCCGGACCCCCACCCCCCAACTCAGCACACACACATGCACCCATACAGACCCGAACCCCCCACCCCCCGACTCAGCACACACACATGCACCCATACAGACCTGAACCCCCACCCCCCAAATCAGCACACACAGACCCGAACCCCCCCAACCCCAACTCAGCACACACACAAACATGCACCCATACAGACCCGAACCCCCACCCCCCCAACTCAGCACACAAAAAACATTCAAATCAAAACATTCATACACATCCGACACCCCCCCCAACCCCGCATCTCAACATACACATAAAATACATTCAAATCAAAACATTCATACACATCCGACACCCCCCCCACCCCCGCATCTCAACATACACATAAAATACATTCAAATCAAAACATTCATACACATCCGACACCCCCCCACCCCCGCATCTCAACATACACATAAAATACATTCAAATACAAACATTCACACACATCAGACACACCCCCCACCCCCGCATCTCAACATACACATAAAATACATTCAAATCAAAACATTCATACACATCCGACACCCCCCCACCCCCGCATCTCAACATACACATAAAATGCATTCAAATTCCAACATTCATACACATCCGACACCCACCCCCGCATCTCAACACACACACAAAATACATTCAAATCAAAACATTCATACACATCCGACACCCCCCCACCCCCCCATCGCAACATACACACACAAACATAAAGTAAAACAGACCCGACACACAAACGCACACAGACCACTTACCGGAGACGTGCTGGAAGGCAGGTAAGCAGGAAAGCTGGAATCGTACTACGGCTGGCGTGGTCCAAGGCTGAAATGCCTTCCGGCATCAAGCCTTATGGACCACGCCAGCCGTAGTGCTGGCCCTCCATTGGGTCAGCACACACACACTACGTGGCTCGTAGGAGCAACGTGGTGCATGTGTGCTGAGCCAATGACGGCCAGTGTTTTGTCCGGCCCGGAAGACAACAAAGACTTTCCTAATGGGCCGCCCTCCATTAGGAAAGTCTTTGTGTCTCGCGGGCCGGACAAAAGAGCATGGCGGGCCGCAACTGGCCCGCGGGCCGTATGTTGTGCACCCATGTCTTAGGCGCATGGAAGGACCGTGAATTTTTTCGATGGTTCCTTCGCTTTGAGGGCCTACATGATTGTATTCTGGTGGCCGTTCCGCGGTCATTGCTGCCAGGACAGACGGAAGAGTAGAGGATTTATGACAGGACGTAGGTCCTAAAAGATGTAGGTTTGGTAATACATTTTTTTGAGGATCCTTTGAAGTTGATTTCAGCTGTGGAGATGGTACTATTTGTGCACAGTTAAAAGCACACTCCAATTCCTCATCATTTGGCAGATTTAACAGTTCGTCGTCGCTTATCATCAGGGAAGAGGCAACGTGGTTAATATGGCACAAAGATTGGACTGGTGGTCTAGGTTGGGGAGCCTGATCATCAGGCACTGAAGGGCCCAGGTGGGTCGTGATATCATGTGTTATGTCCAGAGAAGCAGCTGCCATGGTAGCTCTCAACAGGAGGTCCGTTGGCGCAGCAGCAAGCGAGCTGGCATTCTGCGCTGCTGGAACTTCTTCAGTATTATTACATAATTTGAAAGTCAGGGGAGGATTGACAGAGATAGAGAGAGGAACTGTGATCGCTTGAAGTTCAGGAGCGTCGTCATTGGAGGTGTCTAGCAAATCCCGGCTCAAAAGTGGTACAGATCCCCCAAGATTTTCCTGGTGATTTTGATCTACAAGTGAGTGTGCAACCAAAGTTGTCGCTGACGTTGTAGGCGGTATGTAATCATTAGAACAGAGGCGGAAAAGTGTAGGTGCTTCGATTGGATGTTCATGGCTCAGGGCTTCAGAACATAAATTAGGATGATGATGGACGAGAGGCTGCTCTGAGTGGTCAGAGTGATCATTTGATAGGGGTGTCGGTAAGGCTGTAGGTAAGGTGAGCGATGCGAGCAAAGCTCGTGCAGCAGGTAATTAAGATGAGAGCACAATATTTCGTTCAGCAGACAGCCGTCCACGCCGAACAGCCTAACAGCACCTGCCCTTCTGCCACCAGGGCTTACGCCGCAAGGGTGGTTCTGCCGGCTGTAAATGGAGTTGGTAAGGTCACGTGAGAGATCACGTGGTCGTCCGTAGCTCCGCCTCCTCCAGGAAGCGAAGAGCGGTCCGATGCGGGTTCGCTCACAAGAAGCGTTCGGGATGCAGCAGGTAAGTAACCAGTAGTCCTTCTCACGGAAGCACTCGCACCGCTCGGCCGATTCTGCCGGCTGTAAATGGAGTTGGTAAGGTCACGTGAGAGATCACGTGGTCGTCCGTAGCTCCGCCTCCTCCAGGAAGCGAAGAGCGGTCCGATGCGGGTTCGCTCACAAGAAGCGTTCGGGATGCAGCAGGTAAGTAACCAGTAGTCCTTCTCAGGGAAGCACTCGCACCGCTCGGCCGATTCTGCCGGCTGTAAATGGAGTTGGTAAGGTCACGTGAGAGATCACGTGGTCGTCCGTAGCTCCGCCTCCTCCAGGAAGCGAAGAGCGGTCCGATGCGGGTTCGCTCACAAGAAGCGTTCGGGATGCAGCAGGTAAGTAACCAGTAGTCCTTCTCAGGGAAGCACTCGCAATTACCGCTGGATTACAATTCGTGGTAGGTGGGGTTAGTCCATCGACAGGGATTCTGGTGGAATTACAGCCAGAGGTAATTCTGCCAATCGCAATTCCACCGTTTTGCCCATTTCTTGGTGGTAAGGCACAGAAAATTCCTCCAGCTGACCTTATCTCCATACCTGAAGTTCAGTGCTGCAGTGCGGTAATGCAGCAGTAATGCAGTGGTAACTCTGTTACCACTGCATTCCCACCATTTTTGGCCACACCGCCTCAAACTCGTAATGAGGCCAGCATTAACAAGCTGCCAAGAAGGTCAACACAACCACCTATAAACACAATACAAATCTGCAAACTATGGCCATAAAACCAACAAAATAGCAATCATGTCCACAAGCAATGTAGAAATCAATGCAATGACTATAAAATTAAAACACTGTTCATGAAACCAAAAGATTCTGCAGACGACACCACAATGACCTCTCTATAAAACCATTAAAATTAATTGTATAAAGGCATCAATCTAGCTATTAATTGCTAAACCCGGCAAATTCTGCCTGTACGACGAACAAACTGAATATAAATCTTGATCTCTGCATAGTAAAGAGTGCCAGCAGAAAACGAACACATTCTGGGCTTCAGAACAAGACACTTGACATGAAAATTCCTTTAAACTCAGTAGAGACAAAAAGGGCCTCATTACAACCTTGTCGGTATCTTGGCGGTACAGATGCCAGGATACCGTAGAAGGCTGTTACCGTTTCCAGCAACTGGTCCGAAGGCATTGCTGCAGGATTACGGGTGCCAGCGGAGTGGTGTAAATCCCCATTCATGGAGTCCCATAGGAGGATTTGCCGTGATTACTGGTGCCGGTAATGAGGGCTTTGTTTGCCGGTAGGGTCGCCTGCCTTAGCTGGAGGTAAGCCAAGATACCCCACCGGCAAACCCGTAGTTGGGCGGTCTGGTAAACTGCCGGTATCCGCGAATACAAGCACTTTTTTATTGTACCGCCTGACTTGAAATGAGCCCATTTTGGCTCCTTAAAAACCTAATAGTGTCACAGCAAACCTACAAGCCATATGTGCCTCATTACGAGGTCGGCGGTAACCCGCCGGTGCTACCAGAGGTTGCCACTGACCTCGTAACACCGCTCTGCCACCTCATATCCCGGTGCCACTGGGATATTCCAGGTAGCGACCAGCCGGGATGTCAGGAGGTGGAAAGTGTAAGTCCCCATTCCCGTGGAGTTCCATAGGACTCCACGGGAATGGAGACATGGAAGCACTGGCACTGTTGCCAATGGTGCCGGTGCTTCCGTGAAAGCCATGCCTGATGGGGCCGGGGCTCCCCGCAGGTCAGACTTGCTGGGAGCGCTAGCAACTGCAGGCATTCTCATAGTCTGGCGGTCCGGAAAGGGTGCCAGTACGTTGCTACCAGCACCCTTATTTCCAGACTGCCAGACTTGTAATGAGGCAGACTCTTGGTGGAGCACGGCCTCACCCAAATTCTCAGTGTCCCATAGCCTTAAAGTATTAAGACAGCCTCACTTATGACCAGAGTGCCCTCAGGCTGTAATGTAATGCAGTCTCGTTTATGACCAAGTCTCTTGTAATAGAGTACATACACATTCAAGCTCTGCCGAAACCTCGTTGTCACTCAGTGTTTCAGTTATTCATTCATAGTTCACCTCAACAACTCCACAGACATTAATATTCTCGCTCAGTTTGTCATATGGTCACGTTTATTTGTTCCACTCCCCACACAAGATGTTGCCTCATTCACGCCTTACAATGACATGGTTAGTTATAATGGGTCCTTGGAGTTCCTGGAGGGTTATTGTCTAATTCCCTCCCCTTGGTAGCCCCCTTTCACCCCAGATGCTAGAGCTGGTTCATTGACCAGTCACTGAGATCCTGAATGAGGGAGCTGCACCAACAGCTCCCTCAAATGTCCCTTGCTCCAGGGCTACCTCCCTCACATGTGGGCAATGCACTGAACCCAAGGGTAGTCTGTGTACACTATATGCACATGTAAGGCAGCGGGTTGCTGCCAGGTTACCAGGACAAACTGCTCATTTTGTGAGTAATGTGATAATGATAATAACGAGTTATTTATATAGCGCCCTAAGCCAAAGCAGCGCCCTAAGCCAAAGCGCTTTACAGAGAACATATTTACATACATTTATCATCCCAACCGAAGTTGGTACTCATTTATCGGCCTCAGAAGGATGAAAAGCTGAGTTGGCCTTGTCGGGATTCGAACCTGCGACCTGCAGATCACACATAGAATGCAGCAACAAGCACTCAACCTGCTGAGCTATATTAGCAGCTGAGACACTGTCCTTCAAATAAGTCTAGTCCCCCCATTTTGGATGCCCACAGGCCCCCTATGATGGACTGTCAATGCACAGTTCTGAAAGCCATGAGTGTGAGGGACAAAGGCCCTACCTAACTCAAGGTGTGATGGTGACTTTTTGGAACAGGCTAAGCCAAACTGTACATGCAGGACCTGATTAGAGGCAGAGGCGTAGCCAGGATTGTCTAACAAGTGGGGCCTGAAGCTAATGTCCTTGGGTCCACCGCAGGGACTGTGAGGAATTCGACCATCCACACGGTGGGTGTGCGCTAACTGGGCTTTTTTGAAAATTTAAATGCAATTGAATGATGCTAGATCAACCTCTGGAAAATATGTGGGGCTAATCCGCACACATTTTCCTATGCTCACAACATACACATAGACCTGTGTACTCTGGGTCAACACAGCCTACAGGCACCGTCCCCCCCTGTCATATTTAGTTGCTATCTGACACGTGGAGTACATGATGCATCTCAGAAGGGTGAGGGCAAAACCTTCCTCCTGCCATGGCAAGCCTAATCTACTATCAAAGGCTCCATGGATCCGCCCTGTCCGTTTGTTTACCCTCTGCAGATGGTGGCAGCAATTTAAAAAATTAACATACTAATAGAGTATAATTCAAACAGGCCCACATGGGGCCTGGCTGCACAGGTTAAGAAAAAACAGGAAAACCCCAACAACCTTTGATATGCATTGTGTCACCCTGAAGCCAGCTCACGCTTCTCAGTATCAAGGGCAGTGACATTTCATGTCTGGGAATATGTATTTACAGTAGTCACCCCGCAGGGGCACCCCATTCAGAAGGTACGAGTACGTGGTTTGGCAGCGACCAAAAGTCTGGTCTCTCCAAAGCTTCAAGGGAAACCTGCCGCTGTAATCAGGAACCACTTAGAGCCCAATTAACCAGAGAGAACCTTTGATCCACAACAGACAGGAAGATGGATCAGGTTTAGTATTTCATGTTTTCACCCCTTTACTTTTTCTGTTACAAAGCACTCTGATTATGACCTCATGCATACAGGAGATTGTTGCTGGGGACCCAAGATTGGTTCATTAAGGTATGCTTAGCCTACTCCAATCACTGGGGCCCATTTGGTTTCAAAAGAGGGTTGAGCCCTCTTTTGGCAGATCATTTGAAGACTTGGTAAGGAGTAGAAGAACTCATTTGGACCCTGGCTGAAAATACAGCCTGCCTTACAGCTACCACCAATGAAGGACAGACAGGATTTCCGAGGAAGGACACAAGATCCCTCCCCTAAACATCTCCCAGGGAGCAGAAGGAGATCATGAATCCAGCGGACCCTCCAGAAGCGGTACCCAGCCAGCACACAGCGTGCCCTGCCAGGCTCTGCAAGCAAGCTTCCTAGATGGGAAGTGCCAGAGAGTCTCTTAGCCAAACCAAGGACAAGGCTGTTGCCTGCAACACTCTCCTCAGCTTTGGGCCGTACACCTTAAAAGATGACACGAGCCCAGTGAAGAAGCTAGGAGTGTATCGACAAGCATCAACCAGCATCCACCTTAAAGGACATTTTCGAGCCAGTCGAGGCCCTTAAGCTGCAACCGACTGCACCGCTGACTGTTGTTACGTTGCAGTCGCTCACCCTGTCCGGGACGCCTCGACCAATGCTTCAGTCCCGCCGACCAGCACTGAGACAATGATTCCTTACCCTGAGCTGCCGTGTAGGCCAGCCTTGCCCAACTGCCTGCCGCCTGATAACGGCAGCTGTTTCCCATCTTCAACTCTGTCGCAGAAGTTGCAAAGCGCCCTGAAACCAACTCTACACTGTCGAGCACCAAGAACCTCTACAAGCACAAGGTACATTGTGGTTCTGTCCCTCTGGTCCTTTTCTGAAGGCCCCTAGTGACATTTTACGACACATTAATCCTTTTGTGCTGAAACCAACTATCCTTGAACTATTGCGATTAATTACTTTACCAACTACCCTCCTGTCAGTATCCAGAGTGCATCCCTTTTCCTTCTTGAAACTGTCTGTCCTCTGCATCCCTTTACATGGTGGGTTGTTTTTTTGTAGTGTGCTAGAAATGTCTGTTGAATAATCATAAAGTAGATGTTTGTATACAACCTTGACTGGACAGTCCCTTTTATCATTGGGTAATGGTGGTATTTTTGCTGTGTTGCAACTAACCAACGATCTATGACCTTGCAAAGATAAGCCTGCCATTCCGTCCACGTTACCAAAATTGGACAAGGTGGTTTATAATTTGCTTGTGTTTCCAATTTGTTCGGATCCCTTCTGGTGTACTAGAGGTGTGGGGCTGATTGATGGTTTAGAAACCGATATTCATCCCTGGACCAGTGGTTCCCCCAGAAGTTGATTCGTCACAGCGACATTAACATTTGCAAATGCCCACACAGTGCTGTTGAGTGGGAATTTACAGATATTGGGTGGGCCTTACCCGCTTAGGCCCTACCCTGTTTTACGCCTCTGATTAGAGGTGGCTTCTATTATGGGGGCAGATTTAGTGTCTAGCCTGGCATAACCAGCTACTAGAGGCTTGCAAGATAGCTGGACGCCATTTTATGGGTCTAAGAACTTGTGAAATGGAGGCCTGCTCTTTGTGAGTCAGGATAGAGGTCAGCACGCTCCTGCTCAATAGAAAGGAACTCTGCGGGTTGTAGTTTGTGTCAACCACCAGAGTGGCCCCTTGAGTAGGCAAAGGCAAGACACTCTTGAGATAGGAGTCCCCGCCTGATAGGAGGAGAAATGGGTCACCCCACCATGGTCAGGGGTGAGTGAATCCCCCCAAATCCTAATTTCTCTGATTCCGTTTAAATTCGGTGGCTCGGCAAGATTTTCTATTTTGATATAATGAAAGTCCTTGGCGTGGGCTTGCCAGAATGAAAGCATAAATCACACAAAAAGAATTGGAACAGCAAGGTGCTCGATTGAGCTACTCGCGCCTGCGCTCCCTTGAGCTGTATCTCAAGTGATGGTCTTAGCAGCTCCGGGATTTCTCCCAGCCAAAGGCCTTCTAGCAGAGTATTGGGTGCTTGTTGCCACAGGAAAGAAGGTCCATGTTAGCTCCCTTTCTGTAGGAGCAAGGACCCCAAAGTTGTGTCACTCAGCAAAACACAATGACCCCCTGAGAAAAAGCTAAAGGTTGTACATACACACTTTTGTCCTACGCTGGAGCGAAAGTAACAGGTCCAGTCTGCAGTTCGGGGGCCTCTGGGATGCTGCTTGTTTAGCAGTGTGGATTGTGTCCTGCAGTGAGCAAGTTCTCTGATTCTGGGGGAAAAAAAGAATACAAAACAGTTCAAATAAAATTGGCAACTTTCCAAGAGAAATTTCATACCTGCATCATCATTATCAAGCAACTTGGCCAATCAAAAAGTGGTATATAGCACAGCTGGAAAATCAATTGGGTTAATGAATTGGTTTTCCAAAGGCGATCAACAGAAGCATCTCCCCAATCAATGACAAGGTCTCCCAGATCATTGAGCCGCTTTTCCGCATTAACCGTCACCTATGAAACCTGATCAGTCAATCTTCAACTGAATGTGGAATAGATCAACTTTTGAGGAAACCCAGAAGAGCCAAGAACCAGAAGAATCTAGCAGGTGCCAGAAATCCAAAAGTCCACAGAGATCTAGGTTATGGCTGTGACCCAAATTCTCAATTTATCAAGGAGAGACAGGAGATCCCAGAGGCCCAGGTCATCCAGAGGGTGAAGAAAATCAGGAGTGTCATTATAATCAGGCAATCTAGGAAAAACATAATATCTCGTGGTGCAGGAAATCAACATGGCCCAGCAGACTCAAGTGTGACAGGGGCCCTATAGACTCATAAGACACGGCAGTTCCAAGAGACCCAGAAGATCGAGGAAATGAAGGAAGTCTAGGAGAACCAGGAAGCCATGATCAAGGAAACGCACATGTTGGAGGGGATCCCTGAACCTCTGAAGACTGAGGGGAACCCCAGAGATGTTGCGGACTAAGGTTCTTAGGGAGATCAAGGGTCAGTCTAGTACAACTGACATTTTAATAGGCCCGAGGTAGGCTAATTTGTGAGATGCAAAATATTACAACATAGCTGAGAGACGTCCCCTCAGCACGTGATGGCGAGGTGCTACTGGAACCACCAGCACAACCACAGGAATCAGTGCTCTGTACGGTGTATCACCAGCCATCACAAGTGAACCCCTTATCCAAGATGCCGGGAAACAGCGTGCATTCCAAAGAACACGGGCTGGATAGCCACAGCATTCTCCTAGCCCAAATCCACAGTCCACCTTTCCACCTTTCAAAGCCATGCCACAGACCTGGGTTCCCACAGAACAACCCTGTGCCCTCCCAGGGCACCACCATCAATCAGAATCACACCACATGCACTCCCTCCACCCCTCCATACACTAGGGTCAAACTCATCTTCCCTCTCCCCTCCTGACCCTCTTTAAGAGTCTCCTTGACCCGCACTCGACCCCTCTCCTCCCCAGGTACTACATTGACCTCTCCTTGGAGCACCCCAGGGGGCGTCATCAAACCCATCACCCCTTCGTTGCACTGCATCAATCTAGGTCCATTCCTCAGACCCCATACCTTCCTCAGAGCGACTTCAAGGCGCCTGCAAACACACAGCCCCCTTTAGGAACCATTCCAATAACCTCGATCAAAGTGACATCTCCCAACCTCCCCACTGCCCACTTGAAGCCCCTCCATGGATTATTGTACGACCAATCATCTGTTACAAACTCCATCCACCAGTGTGACTCCTTTATTAACCCCTCATTTGCTGTATGTGTGATCAGGACGTGCGCCTTTTTCCAGACGTTGTGTGTCATGAGGAGGGCCAGTTTCTTTCTCTGCGGACACTTACCTCGGAGAGTCCTGGGCTGCGTGCTCGTCTTTTCCAGTCACACTAGGAGGGAGGGCGCCTGGGGGCATCTTTATACTCGGGGGCAAGGGCCAAAGTCTGAGCCGACGCTTTCTACTTCTCAACCTCTGGCTGCCCCATGGCGCTTCACTGGAGACATTCCCCACAGTTAATGTCTAACCCCGATCTTCGGTCCTTTGGGAAAAACACAGCGAGGCACAGAAGAGAACAGGAGCTGATCTCAGGGTGGGGTTGGGCGGCACTGGCCAGTGCTGTCTGCGTGCATCTCATTCAGGCATGACGCCCCTCTGCTCCCGCCAAAAAACATACAGCAATCCTGACGCACAGTTTCTCCCCTCATGCTGGCGCACATGCTGGAGGATTTGTATGGACGAGAGAGAAGAAGAGAGCGTCCGAAAGTCGCCATACAAATTAACGTTAACTGAAAGCGTAAAAGTCCTTTTACGCTTTCAATTAACGGTGCACCCGTCTGAAAATGAGCCCCATAGTGGGATTAACAATATATGAGTTGAGGTGGTAAAGTAAATGTTTTAGTTTACTAAGGAGCACAATACGCAAAACCTATCATTACATTAATTGAACATTTACTTTGTAACATTTCAAAAACTAGGTTGTCTTTTTAAAGTAAGAATTTTAATTGTAAACGTGTCTTAATTGCGACAGTTTTATCATGAGCTTGCATTAGGTGCACTGCTAAAGTGCATAGTGAAAAGTGAAGGGCGTGTCTTTACAAAAGTGAAAGGATCCCTTCATTAGCTGTCACTTTGGTGTGGTACATTAGGTTGGAGTGTCTTGTTGAATGAAATCTTGCATTGCTGTTTCTTGCTGCATCTGACATTAGAATGCCTGGAATGCTGTCAATACTTAGGAAATATACCCCAACGTCGGAGAGCATTAACGCTCAGGTAATTTGGTCCTGGGCCAGAGCCATAGGTTTGAGTGAAGTGAAGGCCTTAACATGGGCCCTGGGCCATTAACTGACCAGCAATGCCCATCCTTTGGGGGGTATATTTCTATTGGCACCCCAGCATGCTTTTCGGAGTGCTAGAAGTGTTTTTTAAAGTAGAAAAATCATGCAGTTGTCCTTTCTCTGCTTAATAAAAATACAAAAACAAATGGCCACCAGGGACAAAGAGAGACCTACATCTAGTCCCTTCTCTATTTCCATGGGGCCATTGCCACAGTGGGGAAGTTCAAGGTGCCAGCGAGGGACGAGGCAGGTGCAGTTAGGTGGGGCAGTTGGGAGTGGGCAGGGAAGGTGGAAATTGGAGGGGAGGGTGGTGAAGGGGTGTGGGATTACTTACCTGTTTCCTGGCAGAGAAGATGGAGGCCTACCACTTCTGAGGAGGTTTGGGACTTGGTCAAAAGCATGAGGTATAGCCCGAATTCGCAGATTCCTAATTGGGTGGGGGCCCATTGACTGCCCCTGCTTGTTGCTAATAGTAGTTATTAACTGCATGCTGAACATTCTGATTGGATGAGTGGAGGCAAGTGATGACTTCCACTTGCTAACATTCATAAAAAAATGTACTTGGCTTGTCATGTGCAACAGGCACATGCGTACATCCTTTATCGAAGGTAGATGTGCAACATTTCTATGAATGAAAAGAGTTTCACTGACGATTTGGACCTCAATGATTTAAGGAGGGCATACCCACCTGGGATCCTAATTTCCTGGTGTGAGGAAATGACTAGTGGTCTGCAGGAGTAGAGGGGTGAGTAGGGACTAGACTGTCATCTCAGCCTCACACTACTATGAGACGAGCAGTTATGCCAATCATAAAGGTAAAACAGACTCCACATGGCGGGTATACCTTCTTCGCCTTTTGTGATCATGCGGGTCGAGGGCAGACTATACTCTTAAGGGGGGGTCGTGAAGTGATAGCAGCTGCAACCGAAACAGCAATGGACACCAACATAAAAGAATGTCCAATAAAGTTTCTATAAAAATATATATACTTTAGTTAAACAATCAAAAATGCAAACAACTAACAAACACTAACATAAGCTCACCCCTGTCGAGAGAACGCAGAAAATGCAGGACTAGTATAGAATACCACTCAATGTACTTAAACAGGGGTGATCAGGCAAGCAACTGTTGCAATCTGACTGCTCAAAGATTGCGTCTTTCAAGAAAAAGGCAGAAATGGGGGCTTAAAGTTTCTGTGGTCCCAAAAGTGGACCAGGCCCTCTTTACAGTACCTTATTCTTTTCTTTGGGGGCTCAACAGCATTGAGCAAGGCTTCTAAGAGCTTCCTGAAATGCTGGTTGAGCATTGGGTTGGTGAGCTGGTCAACTGTTTCCAACAAGCAGTGCAGTCCAAGCATCAACGGCATGTGGCACACAGAACCTCAAGACGGGTAGGCAATGCTCGGGTCGGTGTAGGTCACAAGTAGGCCAATGATGGAATCCGAGGCCTGAGCTGTTCCATGACTTTTGGATTGCTTGTAGGGGCAGTCTAGGCTCTCCAGGGACAAGGTAAGTCCTTGCGTTCTGCACTCCCACTCCAGGGAGCTTGGCTAGCACCTAAAGCGTATCCTTAAACTTCAGCGAGGAGCCTGGTTGCAGTGCAGCTAGCAGAGGAGCAGACTTTGGTCCAAACATCAGTCACTGTTCCCTGGGGATGGTTGGGGGACACAGCTCTCCTGTCTTAGTTGCCTTTCATCTTCATCTCACCGGTGGAATGCACTCCCAATAGAGGGCCAGTGAATTGTTCTTGTCTTCTTGAAAGTCCAAAATGAATCAAGGAAGGAGTGGGAGACGCCTTCTATATAAAGGTAAGATGTCGCAGGCGATTGGGCAAGAATAATAATTGGATAATAATTCAATATTTATATAGCGCTTTGATCCAAAGCGCTATGTAAGCCTACTGTAAGGGGTCCAATCCCTGTTGCTGCAGGCCCACTTCATTCTCTCTGGCTACCCTAACTTTGCCCCTCTGCCATGCCTGCAACCTCAAGGGCCCTTTGGTGTGCAGCACCCTGGCGTGAGGCTGGCCTTTTTTATGTGAGTGCCCCTTTGATGCAGGGCTCCCAGGAGTTCTCCTTGTGGCAGCTCCTATGCCTAAGGAGAGGTGTTACCCTTCTCACAGGGGATCAAACGAAGACAACAACCAGGCTATTGTCTTAATGGGAGCAATGCAGACAGCCAGACTGCCATTAGTGCACTTTCCCCTTGTGTAGCTGGTCTCAGCTCACAGAGGTGACACTTTTATGATATCAGATTGATGTGGCTTTACTATTTGTGTGCACCTATCAGTAATCATACCATAACGAGATATTGCTTATTTTTAGAGTTTACCATGCCACTAGATGGATGAGGCAACATGTAGTGGCCTAGCACTTGGCAGGATGTGCTTTGTGTGGATAAGTGAAGTGGAGCTTGGAATGTGGTGAGGGGCCAGGAACCTAGGGTTCACTGAGGTTCCAGGGACAGCGGTTAGTGAGAGGCAGAGAGAGAGCCAGAGGGAGTTAAAGCATGTTACCTGCTCTCCTTACTTACGTTTCTACCTGTAACTGTAACAATAAAGCAAGCTTACCTTTTGATATATACCTGGCTCTGGAGTGGTTCCTCTGTCCTGCCTGATGAATTAGCCACTCCAAGATACTACATTTTGGCAACGAGTAGTCCTTGAAGAACCCAGAGGAAGAGGGGAGATGAAAGAGGGAAGGAGGGTGAAGACAGATGAGCGAAGAGAGATGACATTTTGATGCCATTCACCAGCAGTTGAAGAGCGCTGACATGAGAAACTGGTGAAACTACAATTGGAGTTGTGTGGCAGTCGGAAAGATGGCAGAGGAATCAGTGCTGTTAAAAAAATAAAATAAAAATTCACCGCCTATCCAAGGGCATGAAGTGTCCTGGCCCTGGCACAAGGAGAGGGCGGGGGAGGCAGAGCTGTATGAAGGAGGATAGCCCATTACACATACCAAGGAACAAGTGCGTATTGGTCGAGTATGTGTCAGCCCAGTACGTGATGTTGCTGTTATTGAGTGCCGTCACACTCCGAATGGAAGATGCATTGTGCATGGGTGTAATTTTAGGGGGGGACATGGGTGTTCGTCCCCCCTCAACTTTCATGGCACACCATTTTGTCCCCATTCATTTGGATTGGGCATCTTTTCTTCAGATCTCATGTCCCCCCAACATTTTCAGCAAAGTTAATCCACTGGCATTGTGGTTCGGTCCTGTGAGTGCAGCCATGCATCACAGGTAAAACAGTAGCTGAGGCCCAGAGTTATAATTTGGAACAGTTGGCAAGGCTCCATCGGGCGTTGGTGGTGAGCGCCAAGCGAGGCCTTGCGTTCCAGCACAGCCGTTTGGCTGGAACACACTGATGAAAGCCAGGCACCATTGTCTGTGCTTCCAGAGTTCGGAGAAGGTACGCATCAGAGTAAAGCACCTCTGATACTTGCTTGAGTGTAGACACACACAGGAGTTGTCCCGGTAGGCGGAACATTAAGTAGATGTATTTTATTTTCCTCCAGGCCGGCCCTGGGCCGGTCACACTTGCATGGAGGAAGGTAGATGAAAAATGGAATTAAGTGGCTATCGGCGGGAAGTTTTGCTGCAGACCGGAGCAGATTATTTGAACAGCATCGAGGTATTGTAAAGCAGTGATGTTGGGAGAAAGGATGTGCTTTACGTTTCATTGCTGTTTAACTTGGAACTTGACTTATGTGGCGGCGTTGACAGGCACAGCACTGGCAGTGTTCGTGAACACATTGTCATTGTGCTCTTGTTTTTTTACACTGACTGTGAAATAATGTAGGATCTGACTGGCAATGGGCATGAAAAAAAGGGCAAGAAGTTAACAACTGCATTTCAGGCAGTTGGTGGGGTCTAGGTGACAGTAGAGTGTACTCATACGGCAACGTACTATATGAGAGTTATTAATGATGTGGTGCAGCAAGACGCTAACTTGTGTTAATGAAGTGATGACAATTTATGATTTGCAGGAGGTTTAGGAAAATCAGATAATACATTCCTTTATGATGAAATTAAGGAGTTCAGGAGCAGTGAAACTGTTGAGTAAAGACTGAATTATAAGGCGCTTTGATTTTTTATAAGGACGTAATTTTGAGCTTAATGAAGTAATGTTCAGTTCTTAAACCGGCATCATTAAAATTTAGAGAAGATTACATTCATATGTTTTATGTGAGAGCAGTGTGTGCGCTGTAGAGGATTGAAAAGGAATGCAGTGTGAGTGATATTTAGAGCCAAACGTACACAATATTTTTTAAATGAATCATGCACTGAATATTTCTTAAATGATGTTTTCTTAAATGATGAAATTAGAAACGTCCACAGAATTATTTTTGACAATGAATGTTTTGCACAGAATATTTTTAAATTATAGGTTTTCCTAAATTATGAAATTATTGAGAGTTGGTGGGATGTTTAGAAATGAAATTTTAACTGGAATTGGTGCACACTTTCAGAATGGTGCTTGATCACCACCATTTCTGCCAGTGTAGTACATCCCTAAATTATAATGTTTATTGTGTTAGTGCATATGTTTATGTGCTGAGTGGATGTGTATTTCAGTGCATGTCTTGATGTTGTAATGCAGGTATAGCGATACATGCATAAAGTTGTTGTGGTTGCGTTGCGGTTGGATGTCAACGCGTGTACATGGTGTGTAGTGACATGCCTGAAGTAGTTGTTGAGGTGTGAGCATGATTGAGAGGTAGCATGCATGAAGTTAGAGGTTGGGCCCATATGCTGACCAGGTGTGGCACCATGGTGTAAACCTATGTTTTACTCGAGTTGTAATTTGAGTTAAGGAATGCATGTGGAGTTTTGGCGTTCTAGTCAGTTGAATCCTAGGTGGATGAGTCAAAAACTACAAGGGACACTAGGGCAAGGTGTCTGCTCAGATTTTCTGGAGACTGATCAAATGTTGTCAGTCTGAAAAAAACCAAACCCCTAACCGTCGTGTTGCCCCCCCTTTTTGGGCAAGCACGCTCTCCGGTCTTCAGACAATCTTTTGACAATCTCCTATTGGGGGTGTGGATCACTATAACACCCCCTTTGGCTGCATTCGTATCAGGCCCCATGTGCACTGTGTACTCCTAGATTACGCCTAATAACATACACCTATCTTACTACCGTGGGTAATAACAAATAACACTAAGACACAAAGAAAACACAAAGAATCGATTCAATGTATAACAATGGGATACATTTTTTAATATACACACAGCTAAGCACAATGCATAACAATGCAAGCAGTTCTAATGCTATGTCTAATTTGCACCTTTTATACTTCTGGTGCAACGCTACCATGCAGTAACTATGTAAGCCTGTGCTATAAGTGTGTGGTTCTAATGCAATCTAATGCAAGCTTCAAGCATCCAATCCACACCATCTTCACACTACACACTCTAAACAATCCCCTGTCTGGTTTCCCCTTCACCCGAAACTTTGTGTGTGTGTGTGTGTGTCTGTTCCCCTCAGTTTAGCCTATGCCAAAACCATACTTCCCATTCTGTTGTCAATCAGTCAGTGGCAGGCCTCAAGACTGCCAACTGCCAAGCTCTCTCAAGCTCTCTCAAGCTCTCTCTCTGCCTCATCGATCTCATCAAGGCCCATCAGTCTGCTGCACCAAGCACCATCTCCAGCCAACTCTCTCTCTGTGGCTCTCCCGATCTCTCTGGCCAACTCTCGATCTCTCGTGCAGTCCCACAACTCTTCAGTCTCCCTTCAGCCCATTCTAGCCTCCTTGGTTATAGTCTTCCATGACGCACCATATTTCTATAATTACTTGCATTCTAAGAATGTCTCTTTATGCATATAGCAAAAAGCCTGCCTGTCTGTGTTTGCGTGTTCCTTGCACGGCATGTCCTGTCACTTCGTGTGCTGTCAGCGTGACCTCATATCTCTCCACCTTGGCCTTCCGAATATGTTGCGAAATACATCATCTATTCACTGTTCATACCCATTCTCTCCTTCACTGTAGGCACTCTCTGCATTACAAAATGCACTTTTAGGCCCCGTCCCTCTCATACAAAAGGCACCTCTCCATCTCTCCATCGTCACGCCCTTCATGGCCCCAACCCTCGTGGTTCTCTCCATGAAGCACACCAGCCAAGCTGATAAGCTTCCCTCTCGGACAAGAGTCATATTATCTGTGTATGTCTGCTAATGTTTACAAACAGTGTACCATAACATTTCTCTTTACTGAGCCCAGTGTCTTTCTCCATCAGCAAATGGATTCAGATGCCAGCATAATGCTTTCTACCGTTCACACTATTCTCGCAATGCAAGCACTACATAATGCAAAACTCATTCTAAGTGACTCAACATACATACATACATGACAGTCTCTAAATGTGTCTCTACAAAGCATAACAATGTGTGAATGGCTTTACGTGCATTTCCAATATGACAGTGTGTGTGTGGTGCAAGCAATGCATTTTCTCTCTCAGCCTAAGCGCTATATCTAATGCAAACATAGATAAACAGCAAATCATGGTGAGTATATGTTGTGTCTCTAAAACACTACATGGCACTTCAAATATGTGCAAGTGCAAGTGTCATTCTATTTCAAATGGCAAAGTGCAAAGTGGCAGCATGTTTCTCTCCTAATGGCAAGCAAAATATGCAAACATATCAATCTATAAGCAAATCTGCAAATGCATACAAAGGTGGCAGTCTAATATTGGATAGTGTCTACTTCAGCAATGTACTAATCAGAACTAAACAGAATGCAATAATGAAATGATTCCATAGCAAAGTAATGGTGATTGGGTAATGGTGTCTCTAATGATTCTCTAACAGTGAGTCTAATAATGGATAATGGTTCTCTACAGATAGTCTTATGATTTCTAATAATGATAACAATTCCAGGCTTCTCATTTCATCCAATTCCACAATCCTCCATTTTATCATTAGATAAATCATAACAAAAGTCTAATATAACATAGCATAGCACTCGTGGTATGCTAATACCAAGCAAAGTTACTGAAGGAAGGAAAAACATATATCATTCATGATGCAGAAAAAAGCCCTTCTTTCAAAATGCAAGCATTTCACTCTATCAGTGGCAAGCTAAAATATCAAATGCAAAGCTGCAAATGTGTCAGAAATCAGAATAATATAGCCAAATGAAGTCAAAAGTCGAGCAAAAAGTCAAAAGTCAAAGTGTCTACAAGCCAAAGGTGTGAAAGTGTCTCTACAAGCAGAAATGGAAAATGCAATGCATAGAATCAATGCACAAGTACTGTGTATACAGGTGTTTCCATCTCAATGTGTCAAGCCCAAAATATGACAATCACTTTCACAGGTGTCAAAGGTCAGTACAGATGTCAGTAGCCAAACAGGCCAAACATTCCATTGATTAATGCATACATATCAGTGTATACATGCAGTGTAGTGGTCATATATTCCATTTCAATTATATTCCAGTCCAAGGTATTTCCAAGTCACATGAGGTATGTGTGCCCTCACAACCGTGCACAGTACAAATTCAGTACAAATAAATTCTGATGCAAAATGTTTCAGCCAAGGAATGTCAACAAACATGCAATGTCAACAAAGCGAGTGTTAACAAACGATCATGTGTTCACAACGAGCATATCAGAGTTCAGCAAAAGGTCAAAGTTCAGGTAGCGAAGGTGTTCTCCACAGCAGCAAAGTGTGAACAAACGTGAAGCAGCAAAGTGTTCAAGCCAATAGTGTTCAGGCCAATCAATGTTCAGGCAGCAGAAACGTGTACAAGCCAATTCAGGTTGGCGTGCTTGATAAATGGCAGAATGATTTTCGCACAGGGCTCCATCAAGGAGCAGGCAAGTGTCAGGTACCATATGTGCCCCATTTGTCCCCATGGAGTGATCAACATATGCCCTTCACTTCAAAGGTAGCACAGGGAAAACCCATGTGTCAGAACTTTCAATTGATGCCAATCGATGCTTATGCTCCCTTTTTCCCTTCACTTCATGAACAAAGGCCACAGGTGCACTCAATCAGAGTGTTTGCAAGACATTGCAGGTGGTTACTCTACCCTGGACACAGTGGCCCTTCTCCATAGGCCCATCTCTAGCAGGTTGAAATTCTCTCCTCTCTTGCCAGATCATGCTGTTGTCATGCTGTTGCCATGCCATCCAGTCCCATGCTCTTCAAATGAGGGACAGCCAGCGTTAAATACGAGTGCAAAATGCTTTCAAAGCACCATGCTCAGTCTCCTTCACTCAAGAGAACAAAGCTTCACTGCTTTCAAACGTGGATCAGGCAAGAAATGCTTTCAGAGCGTGTCTTCCTGCTCATTGCTGCTCAGGCACAAACTTGTCTGGTGCAAAAGGCATTCCAAATGGATTCTCTTCTCGCTGCAGATTATAAAGCAATTCGAATTTCTTCTTCTGCTCTCCTCTGCTGCTGCACTGCTGAACAATTTCTCACTGCTCTTTCACTTCTTGGCACAGGATGCTGCAAGTTTCTCGCTCTGCACAGTCGGTCACTCTCTCCACTTCTCATGGCAATAGGTGTCATGCCACAAAGTCTATGTAGCAGCAGATTTTCTGGGTACATTCTCAGAGCACAGCCATTGGACAAGGCAACACTCTAAGGCCTCAAGTCGGTCGGTCGGCATTCCCCAAAAGTGCTGCTGCAAAGCGTCTAGGTCAGATGCCAATGTCTCATCATTGCTGCAAACAAACAGACCTGATGCAAAGTCACATTGCACTGTGAGAAAAGCCAGTCTCTTTCTCTTGTGCTGCAAAGTCACAAGGTGTCAGCCATCATGGATCTCGAACAGACGGTCAACAAGGTCTGGTCATGGACATGCTGCTCTCAGGCGTCATGCTGCTCAACCATGTCTGGTCATTTCATGCGGCGATGCCATCTCGTCTGGTCAAGGTGTCTCCAAATGTCATGCAAAGAAATAAAGTGCAAGACTCATTCTTACTCAGTTTCAGGTGTTTTTCAAAACCAAAATAAAACAGCATTTCTCATTGTGCGTTGAAGTGCACATCGCTATCTCTACACTTTCCCATGTCTTTCAATGGCATCCATGCTAGTTCCCCCTGTGTCTCATCAATGTGTCAGTGCCTCTTTCTATTGTCTCACTAGGCCTGTCTCTCCCTGCATCATAATGCATGCATGCTTAATGCATGACTCCTGCATCCATCCCTATCCTTTTCAAAACAAAACAAAACAGCCAGTTTCACATACTTCAGACATTTCACATTCAAATGCTGCACATTCAAAAATGTCACAACTGCATTCAATTTCACTCCTTCTGTGTCACTTCCATGTCCTCTAAATGTCACAGCACTCTCCCCATTTTTCTTCATTAAGAATTCACAAAGCTGAATAATTACATGCTGAAAAATCAAATCAGTTTCATTCAAAAAACCTCTCACATATACAATATAATTCACATTCAAATATGCACTGCTAACTCGTGCTTCAAATACACAGTCTGCCAGTACCGCGCGTTCTCCAATGTCAACAAACATGCTTTCCATGCACACATTAAAACTGCAAAAGTTCCAAGAATGCAAGCTTTCAAAACATCCAAATTTAGCACGATTCTTTTTATCTGTCTTCCCTCTCAATGTTGTGAAAATATCTAGGTCCTTAGACAATATTTTTTTTCACTCGAAAACGTAGGCAAAGTGCTGATGTTACCACTGCTGCAAAAACGGTCTCTCTCTCTGTTCAAATCAAATATCTGCACATAACTCTCTTCATGCACATAACTCTGTTCATGCAGGCATCTCTCTAATGACACAGTTTCACAATACCTCAGATCTTCATAGGCAAACTCTCTATGCATTCCCCTAGCCAATTCTCTAGGCACACTGCACATGTCTGTCAAATCTCTTCCATTGTTCCGAGGTAACTTTTTCTCCACATGAACAATATGAACTATATTCCTGCCCATCTCTGCTGATGAAATTGATGCTTTTAATGGGACATTTTCCCAGTTACTAATCACATCTCTGAGACGACATATTACTGAGTGCAAGTCAACAATATATGGGCTCCCTTCTCTCATAGCTATGTCACTTTTCACTTTCAACATAGTTGATCCCTGGGATGCATCCCAGGAAGCAAGTGTATTTTTAAGCCGATTTCTTATTGCCTTCAGGTCACTAAGAAATTAACTCATTCTGCAGTTTCAATTATCCCGAGCGTCTTCAATAAAAAAACTGTTTCTCTCACTCAGTGAATTAATGTACATTTATTCATACAATCATTGCCAGTCATGAAATACTGTTCTGGGTCAATGTTACAACCAATTCCGGCAACCAAAGTCAAACAATTACGTTCCCCTTCCTACGACGAACGAAATTGCAGACAGCATGCTCTAAGACAATAACAACAAAGACAGGCAAAACATGAAACAAAAAAATCTCTATTCCTACGACGAACGAACAGAAAAAAAAAAAAAACACAGTGGCACAGACAAGATGTTCAAACTTCGACTCTTGCAAAACCGATAAGTGTGCCAGCAGACCAGCTGCAAAACATCTATCTCTATCAGTCTGCATTGAGTGAAGATCCGGGTGTCCCCTCCATTTGTCAGTCTGCAAAAAAAAAACCCTAACCGTCGTGTTGCCCCCCCCCCTTTTTGGGCAAGCACGCTCTCTGGTCTTCAGATAATCTTTTGACAATCTCCTATTGGGGGTGTGGATCACTATACACCCCCTTTGGCTGCATTCGTATCAGGCCCCATGTGCACTGTGTACTCCTAGATTACGCCTAATAACATACACCTATCTTACTACCGTGGGCAATAACAAATAACACTAAGACACTAAGAAAACACAAAGAATCGATTCAATTTATAACAATGGGATACATTTATTTATATACACACAGCTAAGCATAATGCATAACAATGCAAGCAGTTCTAATGCTATGTCTAATTTGCACCTGTTATACTTCTGGTGCAAAGTTACCATGCAGTAACTATGCAAGCATGTGCTGCAAGTGTGTGGTTCTAATGCAATCTAATGCAAGCTTCAAGCATCCAATCCACACCATCTTCACACTACACAATCTAAAAATTCCCCTGTCTGGTTTCCCCTTCACCCAAAACTGTGTGTGTGTGTGTCTGTTCCCCTCAGTTTAGCCTATGCCAAAACCATACTTCCCATTCTGTTGTCATTCAGTCAGTGGCAGGCCTCAAGACTGCCAACTGCCAAGCTCTCTCAAGCTCTCTCTCTGCCTCATCGATCTCATCAAGGCCCATCAGTCTGCTGCACCAAGCACCATCTCCAACCAACTCTCTCCCCGTGGCTCTCCCGATCTCTCTGGCCAACTCTCGATCTCTCGTGCAGTCCCACAACTCTTCAGTCTCCCTCCAGCCCATTCTAGCCTCCTTGGTTATAGTTTTCCATGACGCACCATATTTCTATAATTACTTGCATTCTAAGAATGTCTCTTTCAGCGTATAGCAAAATGCCTGCCTGTCTGTGTTTGCGTGTTCCTTGCACGGGATGTCCTGTCACTTCGTGTGCTGTCAGTGTGACCTCATATCTCTCCACCTTATCCTTCCGAGTATGTTGCGAAATACATCATCTATTCACTGTTGATACCCATTCTCTCCTTCACTGTAGGCACTCTCTGCATTACAAAAAGCACTTTTAGGCCCCGTCCCTATCATACAAAAGGCACCTCTCCATCTCTCCATCGTCACTCCCTTCATGGCCCCAACCATCGTGGTTCTCTCTGCGAAGCACACCAGCCAAGCTGATAAGCTTCCCTCTCGGACAAGAGTCATATTATCTGTGTATGTCTGCCAATGTTTACAAACAGTGTACCATAACAATTCTCTGCACTGAGCCCAGTGTCTTTCTCCATCAGCAAATGGATTCAAATGCCAGCCTAATGCTTTCTACCGTTTACGCTATTCTCGCAATGCAAGCACTACATAATGCAAAACTCATTCTAAGTGACTCATCATACATACATACATACATGACAGTCTCTAAATGTGTCTCTACAAAGCATAACAATTTGTGAATGGCTTTACGTGCATTTCCAATATGACAGTGTGTGTGTGGTGCAAGCAATGCATTTTCTCTCTCAGCCTAAGCGCTATATCTAATGCAAACATAGATAAACAGCAAATCATGGTGAGTATATGTTGTGTCTCTAAAACACTGCATGGCACTTCAAATATGTGCAAGTGCAAGTGTCATTCTATTTCAAATGGCAAAGTGCAAAGTGGCAGCATGTTTCTCTCCTAATGGCAAGCAAAATATGCAAACATATCAATCTATAAGCAAATCTGCAAATGGATACAAAGGTGGCAGTCTAATATTGGATAGTGTCTACTTCAGCAATGTACTAATCAGAACTAAACAGAATGCAATAATGGAATGATTCCATAGCAAAGTAATGGTGATTGGGTAATGGTGTCTCTAATGATTCTCTAACAGTGAGTCTAATAATGGATAATGATTCTCTACAGATAGTCTTATGATTTCTAATAATGATAACAATTCCAGGCTTCTCATTTCATCCAATTCCACAATGTGGTTGACGTTATGTGTGAGGAAAGGTACGAGTGCAAAGGTATGGTGTGTGGCAGTAAATAGAGTAGGTGCCCACATCTGTCTCCAGTGCAGTTGTTGAGTATGATGTTGATTCAGGAGCAATGTTTGTGGATCTTGGTTTTAAGGTCTATGTTGCCAGATTGTGCCTCTTGAGTGGTAGGGAAGTAGTTTCCTTTGGCGCATCTTATTTTGAGATTTAGCTGAGCAGTCTTGGGGCACACAGAGTGATATGCCAGTTTAGTTGAGTATTTGAGTTGAGTTTTCTTAGATGACATTGTGGTCATGGTGTGACCAGTTGAAGCATCAAACACTAGCAAGTGATTTAGAGGAAAAAAGAATATTTTATTTTAGCAATTTCAAAATATAACATTTTAAGCAAGCACCTATTTTTTCATCTTTTTGTGCTTGCGTGCAGTCTTCGCACATTATTAGTCTGTGCATCCCCTATGCACCATGCCTTTTGTGATTGCGTTACTGTTTTATGTGCTCTTTGTCTTGTGAGTCACTGTTATATTTGTTTCATTACTTTGTCTTTTGGAGAGAGATGGTGTTAGTGGCTATCAGTGTTGGTGCTAATTGGTCCTGTCCATAGGGGTTAGTTATTTTTAACCTCTATGTGAACCTCAATGTGTTTGTGATGAGTTCTTTGTGAAGAAACATTGAGGACTTTTGGACAATAGAGTGGTTGCTCGCACTGCAGAGTCTGGGGTGCTCTGTACTGTGGGTGAGGTTGTGCCTAGACGTGGCAGATCTAGGGTTTGGGTGTGGCAGGTCCTTATGGAAGGAACAAGGTTCTGTATAGGTGGTTGCTAGTGTTAGTGAAGTCTATTTGCTCATAGAGAGCAGTCAGTGCTTGGTGGTGGCAGCCCTGAGGTCCTGGGGGGCAGGCCAGGACAGAAGGAGTTTTAGTTCCTTGGTATGTGTAATGAGGTATAGTTGCAAGCCTATAGTTTCAAGCCTATCTCAAGGGTAATGGCAGGTGAGGAAGGGGTTAAGGTACTTTCTTTCACTAAGGTTGGCTGTGTTTTTCGTTGCTAGGAAACGCCGGACGGAGAGAATGAGGAGGACGTCCGTTACTGCTGGGCGTATTAGGAGCCCGTGGGATAAAGAAAGAAACAGAAGTTAAAAGGCGCTGTTGCGCTTGTTTATAGAGCGTTGTTTAATTAGTTATAAGTTGAAAGAGCCATGGAAAGGATTCCGATATAGTTATACTTTGGTACGGCTGAGAAAGCTAAACTGCGGTGAAAACGCAGATCGAAGAGGAGGAGGGGGGCCGGGCTGCTTAGCTGAATGTATTGTATGAATCCCGTCATCTGTTGCCGATCATAGAAGAGGCCGAAGGGGCAGACCGCACCAGCCGATCCTTCCGATCCAACGTTTGACAAGCGAACGCTTTGTCAAAAGGTACGGAAAAGGAGGAGGGGCCCTTCACAGCTGATTCATATTTTTCTCTCTCTCTCTCTCTCTCTCTCTCTCTCTCTCTCTCTCTCTCTCTCTCTCTCTCTCTCTCTCTCTCTCTCTCTCTCTCTCTCTCTCTCTCTCTCTCTCTCTCTCTCTCTCTCTCTCTCTCTCTCTTCTCTCTCTCTCTCTCTCTCTCTCTCTCTCTCTCTCTCTCTCTCTCTCTCTCTCTCTCTCTCTCTCTCTCTCTCTCTCTCTCTCTCTCTCTCTCTCTCCTCTCTCTCTCTCTCTCTCTCTCTCTCTCTCTCTCTCTCTCTCTCTCTCTCTCTCTCTCTCTCTCTCTCTCTCTCTCTCTCTCTCTCTCTCTCTCTCTCTCTCTCTCTCTCTCTCTCTCTCTCTCTCTCTCTCTCTCTCTCTCTCTCTCTCTCTCTCTCTCTCTCTCTCTCTCTCTCTCTCTCTCTCTCTCTCTCTCTCTCGGCACGACCCATCAGCTGATCAAGTAACACGGTCCATGAACCGTGAGTTTCTGCAGCAAGGCGAGAAAAGCCAGGGAGGCGGGGCGCTCAACTGAATCATATGTGTGACTGAAGGACGAAACTGTGAAAACCTGGGCTAAACTGGGAGAAAAGCATTCTGCAGTGAATGTCGAATCAGTGAGAAAAGAGTGAGACGTAGACTGCTCCCGAGTTCTGCAAGAATGTTAAAGGGGAAAGTCATATCAAGTTCTAAAGACTGTGAACCGTTGTGAGCCCCGAGTAGAAATTCCCATGATATCCATGGAGTGTTCCCCTAAAATACGCATCTAATAACAACTTGCTTTCTTAACTGTGAAAACCAAGTGAAGACCTCTCTTGAGACAACAGAGCTGATGCGATCGTTCTCGGATTTCCACTTTAAGAAGTTACCATAGTCCTCAAGTCAGGAGATCACTCCAAGCTACAGTATTTTTTTGTTCTTTTACGGATTTCCACAAATGCTATATTATTTTCCAAATTTTTAAAGTTAATAAAGTTGACTGAAACTCTGAAACATTGTCTGCGTATCTCTTATTCCCACAAAATATAACAGTATATTAATTTTCCTTATTGTTCAATTGGAGAGTTTTTCGTTTTCTTCTTTTGAGGAAGATGTGTAGTGGCCTAGCACTTGGCAGGATGAGCTTTGTGTGTGTGTCTGAGTGAAGTGGAGCTTGGAATGTGGTGAGGGGCCTGGAACCTAGGGTTCCGCTGAGGTTCCAGGGACGATGGTCAGTGAGGGGCAGAGAGAGAGACAGAGGGATTAGAACCAGGTTCCCTGCTCTCCTTACTTACCTTCCTACCTGCAACTGTAGCAATTAAGCAAGCTTACCTTTTGATACATACCTGCTCTGGAGTGTTTCTGTGTCCTGCCTGATGAATTAGCCACTCCAAGATACTACACAACAATATTTAGATATTGGATTTGGGGTGCATAAGTTAAATTGAAGACTCTGACTGCAGTGTCTCTGGGCCACAGCAGTTGTCAGGCATGCAGATGTGGCCTTTGAGCATGCCCTGTGCCACCGATGAGCAGGTGCTGCAATTGTCAGGAGACTACTTCATTGTGGGAACATGTTTGCACTATTCTTTTGGCATGTAGCTTTATGACAGGACGGTCGGATTAGTAGACCCACCTATCTGAAAGAGAATCATTTTATAATTTTAATAGAAATCAAAACAAATGTGAGCTTTCACACCCTTGCCAGATAGCCATCAGTCACACCTAGGAGCCGCTCTTGCACCACAAGTGCCCACTAAGATGCCGGTATTGAAGGAACCTCACTTGGACCTGGGCAGTTAAATGCCCAAGGAGCGCCACTGGCTCCACTGAGATGTGCCCATGGATGTGCCTAGAACCCAGGAGACCTCATTTGGACCAACATGGTGTCCGCGCTGAGATGTCCAATACCCAGGTAGCCCCACTGGCCCAACTGAAATGTACCCGCTGGAATGCCCGGTGCCCATGGATGGGATATCAGGTACCCAGGGACCATCACTTGACCAGCTAAGTGTTCCCACTGAGATGCCCAGTACCCTAGCAGCCCCCAGCTAAAATGGCCGCCGGACACACAAGACCACAGCAAGGAACATATCGTCTTCCCATCCTTTTGCATGTGCTCAGTCCATATTTCCCTGCTGCAATAGGAAGCGTTCATGTCTCGTGACCTGGTCACGTCCTATGGGCCCGTAATGGCACGTCCTCAAGAATCATAACTACGGGACTTTCGGCCCTGCTTCAGGGCTGCGTGTGATTAGGGTCCTCCTGGGGAAGCCAAGTATTAGTTACGGATACATCTTTATTGCGCTCCGTGTCTGGGGAATGGAAGTAGTGTGGGAAGCTGCCCAGAAGCCCACTGAGTGGCTTATGCAGAGGTTGGGAGCAGGAAGATAGGGCCGACCCCCATTCTCCTGCCCCACGCCCCCCTCCCTCTCCGCCACCACAGTCCCACACACATACCTTGGGATCTTCCAAGTTCCCATCTGCCAGTGCGCGAGGAACATTTACAAAAATATAGACGGCGCTCATGGGAGACAGGGCCATTTCCTCAAAGGCCTCGGAGCTTCAGAAAGGTAGTTATGGCCGGGGGAGAGTGAGGAAAATGTCAGGAGAGGTTCCTGGACCTAAAATGGAGCGCACTAACGACTAACAGGTGACAGAAGACTAGGGTCGAGTCGCGGGAGTTAGTGGTCATCCATTGAGAGTGCAAATGGAGGGTCAGGTGCACACGTCACAATATCAAGCCGGATGGAGAGTCTCGGGAGTGTGTGTGTTTCTAGGAGCAGGCTCGGACTGGCCAATGCAGCAACAAGGCAATGGTCCGAACTCAAAACGCAAAATGCTAGTGGTGGCTAGTATTTGGGGTCAAAGTGGGGCACTTTTTTGGGTAAGTGTGGGCCAGTTTGAGCAGTTACTTCACCATGTGCCTAGTAGTTTTGACCATTGTTACTGAATACGTAATCTTTAAAATGCACAATTTGCATCGGATTTTATCAAAAACTCCCCCTTGGGTAGTACTCAAACAGTCTGTCACTAAAGGAATGAATTGACATTTGCAACTGTGAGCCACTTTTTCGTTGGTGCCCAAGACAATTGCATGTCCAGTCTGAACCTGTCTAGGAGTGATCATGAGCCATATTTTCTCAGGACATTTGGCGAATGTGTGACAGCAGGACTGGAAGTATTTTGCAATTCGAGTGTTAGTAATCTGTAGGCAAGGGCAAATCTGGAGACTATGTGGGAGTAATAGTAGGCTGAGAGTTAGCAGACTGGAAGGGCTGGTCCTGGTGTATTATCTCGGTTTTCGTTTTGGTTATTAGCTGGTGTTCTAGCGTCACCTATAAATCAAAACTATTGCTTTGGAGTATTAATAGGAGGGAGAGGGCTTGTGAGAAGGGACACACAGCATTTGAGTGTTGTTTGGTTATTTACCCATCCACTGCCCACCCATGGCCAAGCTATTTTCACACACTACTCCTCACTCCCTGCCCTAAGGACACCACCCTGGGATGTCTTTGTGCTAGCTCAATCATGCAGTAACAGCAAATGTTGTGCTGTATAGGGCCTGCCTGTGTTATTGCTATGCATTTGTCTGAGACTTAATGGATTAAATGCCACTGTAAATGACCTTATGGTGTAATACAAATGTCTTGATCAAGTGTACCTTCAGCCATTTAAATTTTGAGCACTATGTGTCTCCTCACATTTGTTCCTTGCACTCAAGTACTGAAAGAAAATAAGCACTGGCAAAGCCAACAGTGTTGGCTTGTGTATAGGTATTAGCTATACATTTACTAGGTGCTGACATCATATGTCCAGTTACTCACACCATTTTCCAGCTGTTGCTGTCTTGTGGCCAGGTTATACTTTTAATGCAGTGCCTTGCAAATGCCTAGCCCATGCCTACACAAAAAGCCTGTTTGCTTTGCCAATGACTGTTAAAAATAGCATCTCATGCCGAATTCCACCCACTTCTATGCACATTGGTAATTTGTGTTGCTACCCATTTAAGGTACTTAGTGTATTATTAGTAGATAGACATAGAACTAAATCAGCACTGCTGGAATTCAAACCTGTATCTGCAGGTTTCATAGATGCCTCTGGCGAGCACTGAACACACTGAGTGCCCTGTCCTAGTTACACCCAAGAGCCACTGCACTGCAAGGTACTACCAATGGGGTCCATATTTTTATTAAGGAGTGCATTTCACTGGGAGGACCACATCTGCGTGCACTTAAGTGCAAAAGGTCCCCTCCGTGCAATTATTTACTTTTCATTCACGTAGTGCAAGAGTAAAGAGTAAAACAAGGGCGGAATTGCCTCTACACTTTACATTTTCACTACGTTTATGGAAAAGTGTAAATACGCCCACTGTTGCGACTTGCAGAGGCATTTACTATTTGTTCTTATGGAATCCGCATGCTTTGACCAGGTGGTAATTTCATGCTGATTCCATTGGAATCCACTGCATTACCATCAGCATCAGAAGGCGTGCCGGAGGTAGTGCGGCCACATTTTGTCAGGAGGAAAAGGAACAGCAGGCAGACATGAAAAGCCGTGCCTGTGTAAAAATGGTGGTAAAAGTCAGGTGCCGCCTTTACTGCCAGTTTTAGCAATCTGTGGAACCGGTCTTCCCAGTCTGAAGCCATCTTCCATGAGACCTCACCTAGTTCCCCTACTGTGCATATCCGTGACGGGGATGAAGTCAGATGTGTGTGGGTTATGTGTGTCCTTTGAGATCAGTGGGGTAGAACATGATGGAAGTTTGTGTCAGGATTCGTTCCCTTCGCTCTTGTTCCTGGCACTTGGAGGCATGCTCTGGCGTCTTTTCCCTATTGGATTTTATTTCCAAACCTCACAACACATTACTGTGGTGATTTGGGACCTCTCCATCCTCATTTTCCACTTCACGCCCTTTTCCGGGGCACTTCGAGTTTTTGGCCGCTAGAACAATTCTTTAGTGAAAAGACAATGGGCCTCATTATGAGGCTGGCGGTAGCCGTACCTGTACTACAGGCACAGCTGCCGCCGGTATTCACTTTTTTTCCGGCAACCAGAAAAGGGCAATTACCGGGTCATTACAACCTTGCCGGACCCAGTAATTGCACTTTTGTGGGCACCGGAAAAAATTCTTCCCCATTCCCATTGAGCCCTATAGCTCAATAAGAATGGGGAAGGAGGTAGCACCGATACCGTTAATAATGGTACCGCTGCTACTGTCATGTTCTGCTCACAGGTGCCGGTACGACCACCAGGTCAGACCTGGTGGCTGCAAAGGCACACACGAGCAGAACTCGTCGTTTGGCAGTATGGTAACAACGCTACCGGCAAGCTTCCCGGTACCATTGTTACTGTACAGGCAAACTCGTAATGAGGCCCAATGCTTCGGAGAACGTCTTGTCCACTGCTTCCTCACCACCCTAGCAGGACACGGCTGGGGAAAGGATTGGGATCACCTGTGACTGGCAGGTGGTAGCAAACATCACACCTGAGGCATGGGATAGTTAGTCAGCTTGTAAAGCTTCAGTCAAGTGCTGGCCATTGTTGCAGTGTTCCTGTTTGCAGCTGGTCCTTTGTTCCTGGTTCTTCATTCTTAGTTTCTAGGTCCTCGTTCCTTGTTACTTGTCCCAAGATCCCTGGATCTTGAATACAGTGTGCTAATGAGTATTTTCTGCTTCCTGGATTCCCTTTTGGGATTCCTCTGTTTTGCCGCCACTTCTTGCCTTTTCCTGTGTAACCCCATGTGTCTGTGGTCCATAGTTCATTGACCTTGCTCTGCTCTGCAGTGTAAGCCTGATCCTTTAGGCACCCCTCATTAAGAGAATTCCTATTTCTGTACCCTTACCTTTTCTTCCTTGGTTGGGGTGCAACGAGGTTCTGGGCTAGTAATTGTCTTGTTCCTGCTCCTTTTCCTGGACTCCCTCTGGGAGTCTGTTCCTGGTTTTCCCGTCCCCGTCTCCCTTGGTTCCCTATTGTTTTTTTATGTGTGGTCTTCTGTTTAGTCTTTCTCTCGTGTGAATGCCCATGTTTTCCCTTCTATCCTGCCAGCACTCTTCTTACTTGCCCCTTGTCAGGAGTCGTATGTATTAAGGCATCCTGCCTGTGCTGTTGTAGCCTTCCAGGGTCCCTGTTTGATCAGCAGGGTTCATGGGCTTCGCTGGCATTCCAGGCAGTGTTTCTTGTCTGTGTGAGTATTATCTATAAGTTACCTTATATAGTACCATTAACATTGTCAGTTCACAGGCCCTGTCATCATGTGTCCTATACGTGGGGTTCATGCTGACAGCACATGGAACAGCAATTATGTGTCACAAGCTTGCTGACTTTCCTTGTAATCATAAGGAGCTTAAAAATGCTTACCCCACATCCATTTTCATACATTTATATTGGTATCACCTTCTACTTGTGCAACCAGGGTGTCAGAGTGCATGCGTCTTTGGTCATTAAGTACATGCTATTTGATGCATATTTCCTCACCATGTGATCTTGTGCATATTTCTCTCTTACCATATCCTCTGCCCCAATTTGCTGTGAGGTTGATATGACAATAATAATATCACCATGTTCTATAGTGCTTCACATTGGATTTTGTGGCACTTATAAGCGCTGTAGTATTAGGTGATAATATTACCCAATTTAATGTCAGTTTGTTTTTTGCCCCTCAGAATGGAATTCGTACTTGAGCGATGCTGGCTGACACCATGTGTGAGCCGAACGCTTAACTTAACTTAATCCAACCAGTACGCGGGCGTTTATGGCAGGCATGGGACTGTCTTGGGAAGTAGAAATGAGTGCCGTGCAGCTGCCACCCGCCAAATAACAATGAGTAGGAGAGAGGCAGTGGCAAAGCTGGGGAGCGGGCTAGGACAGTGAATACCCCCTCCCATCTCCATTCAAAGCGTGAGGCACCCTTTAGCAGCCAGCAAAGTAATGAAATCGCATATAACCCAGGCCCAGGAGCAGCCCTTCGCCTCCTCTGGCACCAAAGTCTGCCTCCGCCACTGTGAGCTATGGCACCTAGACTTTGCTCTGAACAAGCCCGCAGACATGTTTTCTAATGGACGCCATTTTGTTGACAATGTCATAAATGTAGGCTTCCAGTCGATGCCTTTAGTGTAGGTTGAGATACTCGTCACATGCCGCATACTCTCGCCACTCTAGGTAGCTATTCCTGTCTGCCCCCTGCCCGCTCCCTGAAGATGGTTAACCCTCAACACTAATTACTCCAAGAGCTTTCCTGGAAAGCAACTGTTGTTTATGTTTCAAAGGGGGCTGGGGTCAATGAGTGCAAAATGGAGAACGCATCACTGCTGCAGGCCGAGGATCCGAGAACGCCGGCCACTGTAGGACAGCGAGTGTACAGGCGACCACAGCCACTTAAGGGATGAGTGAATAAGAGACTAAGGCAATGAGAGTTCAAGAGATCCTAGCCACTGCAGGGCAGTGAGTGTGCAAGCAGCAACAATCACTGCAGGAAACAAGTGCACATGCGACGAGGGTGATTGATGTACAGGAGACCACAACCACTGCAGGATGCTGACTACACGAGAGACCAGACGCAGCTGCAGGGCAACAAACGAGACCACAGTTACTTCAGGGAAAGGAGTGCACAAGAAAGCAGGACAATGACTGCAGAGTAGATCATAGCCAATGCAGGGCAATGACTGCAGAGTAGACCATAGCCAATGCAGGGCAATGACTGCAGAGGAGATCATAGCCAATGCATGGCAATGGCTGCAGAGTAGATCATAGCCAATGCATGGCAATGACTGCAGAGGAGATCATAGCCAATGCAGGGCAATGGCTGCAGAGTAGATCATAGCCAATGCATGGCAATGACTGCAGAGGAGATCATAGCCAATGGAGGGCAATGGCTGCAGAGTAGATCATAGCCAATGCATGGCAATGACTGCAGAGGAGATCATAGCCAATGCAGGGCAATGGCTGCAGAGTAGATCATAGCCAATGCAGGGCAATGACTGCAGAGTAGATCATAGCCAATGCAGGGCAATAGCTGCAGAGTAGATCATAGCCAATGCAGGGCAATGACTGCAGAGGAGATCATAGCCAATGCAGGGCAATGACTGCAGAGTAGATCATAGCCAATGCAGGGCAATGACTGCAGAGTAGTTCATAGCCAATGCAGGGCAATGACTGCAGAGGAGATCATAACCAATGCAGGGCAATGACTGCAGAGTAGATCCTAGCCAATGCAGGGCAATGACTGCAGAGTAGATCCTAGCCAATGCAAGGCAATTATTTCAGAGTAGATCCTAGCCAATGCAGGGCAATGACTGCAGAGTAGATCCTAGCCAATGCAGGGCAATGACTGCAGAGGAGATCATAGCCAATGCAGGGCAATGACTGCAGAGTAGATCATAGCCAATGCAGGGCAATGACTGCAGAGGAGATCATAGCCAATGCAGGCCAATGACTGCAGAGTATATCATAGCCAATGCAGGGCAATGACTGCAGAGTAGATCCTAGCCAATGCAGGGCAATGACTACAGAGCAGATCATAGCCAATGCAGGTCAATGATTGCAGAGGAGATCATAGCCAATGCAGGGCAATGACTGCAGAGTAGATCCTAGCGAATGCAGGGCAATGACTGCAGAGTAGATCCTAGCCAATGCAGGGCAATGACTACAGAGTAGATCGTAGCCAATGCAAGGCAATGACTGCAGAGTAGATCATAGCCAATGCAAGCCAATGAGCGTACAAGGGACCATGGAAAATATGTGTACAAGAAATCATTGGGCACTGCCGGGCAAGAGTGCAACAGACAACCAGTGTACAAGAGACAACAGCCACACCAGGAGGACAAGTGCCCAAGAGACAAGGGCAATGAGTGTATAAGAGACCACAGCCACTGCAAGGCAATGAGTGCACAAGAGACCAGGGCAATGATTGCAGAGAAGATCATAGCCAATGCCGGGCAATGAGCATACAAGGGACCATGGAAAATATGTGCACAAGAAATCATTAGGCAGTGCCGGACAAGAGTGCAAGAGACAATGCGTATACAAGAGAACACAGCCACATACATCTGGAGGACAAGCGCACAAGAGACAAAGGCAATGAGTCTATAATAATATTATTATTATGATATTATAGGTTATTTATAACATGCTTAATACCCAGAGGTTTCTAAGCACGGACCTGGGAATCGAACCTTTGTGGCTCTGTGTCGTCTTGATTCCAAGGCAAGCAAATTGCCGCTGAGCCATCCTCCTGAGACCACAGCCACTGCAGGGCAATGAGTTTACAATAGAGAGCATCCTCTGCAGGGCAAGAATGTGCAGGGGAGATTTGTATAAGGCATCTCTGCATTGGACAGCTTCTTTTTAAAAGGAGGCCAGAAGAGATAACTTGCCTGTCTCTCTATGACACTGGGATAACTCTGCTCCGTTGGCCATACTCAATGCAGGAGCCTCAACAAAGAATGCTTGGATCGCGTTGGAGTGCTGAAGCGTCGCACCTGATGTGAACCACTTCTTGAGCTCTTGAAAGGCCTCCTTGTCCTCTTGGGTTCACCCAAACGTTACCCCTTTCTTGAACAACGTGTTGATTGGGGAACTTATCTGTACAATTCCTTGATGAATCTCCTATAGAAATTGGAGAACCCTAACAAGCCTGGCACCTCTTTGATGCTGGTTGGTGTGGGCCAGTCCTGACCCACTTTCACCTTCATAACGTCCATTTCCAAGCAGTATAGCAAGAGGAAACATCGGGGAAATTCCGAACAAAACTGGGTCTTCTCTAATTCGGCATACAGGTGATTTCGCCACAGTTTCTGTAGGACCTGATGCACACGAACATGATGTTGACCAAGACTGTAGGAGAAAAATCAGAGTATCATCTATAGACACCACAATGAACACGTCCCACTATTTTTTGAGGATTGAAAAACTGTAGCAGCATTACAAAAGCCAAAGGGCATCAATAGGTGTTCAAACAGTCCTGGAAGATGTCTTCTGCTCATCTCCAGATCTTACCCTAACCAAGAGATATGCCCTGTCAAGGGCCAATTTGTAAAGGTTGTGGCTCCCTGTATTTAATCCAGCATAACTTTTATGGGGGACAAGGGTGTTGTCTTTTAATGGTGATCTTCTTCAGTGCTCTGTAGTCAATGTAGGTCCTCAAGCATCCATTCCTTCCAGGTACAAAGAACAGTGGTGATGCCATTGGGAACAAAGAATGCCAGATGAACCCCTTAGCCAGATGTTTCAGCAAATATTCCTAAATATGTTCCTTCTTCTTTTCTGTTAAGGCCAGACACAACTGTAGGGAATTGGGGCTGCCACTTCTAGATCAATCTAACAGTGCAATGACATATGCATCTGAAGCCCACAAGCCCCTGCTTCATCAAAAATATCCTTGCAGTCTTGGGAGTGTACTGGCAACTCCCCTCTGTCATGATCTACAGAACGTGCCCCTTTTGGACTTCCTGGTCCTTGTCACAACGGGGCTTGCACTCTTTGGTACTCCCAACATGGCTGTCTAACGTGGTACCCTTTGCACCAGCTTCCATGTCGGGCGTAGCTCATTCTACAAATAGACCACGCTCCCGCAGCCCTGCGCGTCTCAACGCTATCGCTGGTAGTGACTAGACGTGTGCTCTGTAGTTCGCTGAACTATTCTCCTGTTCCTGGTTCCTGGACCCTCTAAATTCCCATTCCCTTCCTCCCTATTCTCTCTACCTTGCTTCCCGAATTTCATGTACCATATTCGTGTACCCTTCCTTGCTTCCTGGACTTCCTGAGCATCTGAGTGTCCTGGAATGCTGAACGCATGCTGGAGTCGGAGGAGGCTCGTGCGGACTTGTACAAAACATGATCCGTGCACAAGAAGACTCCTTCCAAGAAATCCTGCAAGGATCGATCTCAGGTGAGAAAGGGGGAATTCCATGACAGTTTGAGATGCCAAACGACCGAGGTCGAAAGTAACATGGAAACGGCCGTTCAGGATCTCATGCGTGGCATGCAAGAATTAACGACCGAGGTGCAGAATTTAAAGGCAGAAAACGCTGCATTGAAACAACTAGTTTTGTCCCGCGATTCTGTCACAAAGGAAAGCGTGCTACAGGGTGGCATTGTAGACAAATACGATGGGTCTGCAAAAACCCTTTGTGGATTCCTTGACTCTTGTTTAGTCCACTTTCACTTTGAGCCCTACTATTTTTCAACTCCCAGGGCTAAGGTGGGCTTTATAATCTCGCACCTCTCCGGAAATGCACTGACTTGGGCTACACCTTTAGTCAATTCTGGAGATGCCCTCCTGGATGATTACGACGGATTCATACAGGCCGTTAAAACCATGTTTGATCGCCCAGAACAGGTCTATAGCGCCAAAGAACGTCTACTTGATTTCCGGCAAGGATCCCAGGACATGCTTACGTATGTCACACGATTCAAACAATTGGCTAAGGAAGCGGATTGGTCTTCAGAAGCAAGTTTTATTATTTTCCGAACGGGACTAAATAAAGAGATAAAAGACGAATTAGCCAGAGTGGCTCGCCTGAGTTCATTCCAGGCCCTTATGGATCTTGCCATGCAGATAGACTTTCGTATCGGGGAAAGGAAGGCAGAGAGGAAAAAGACCAAGATGCCCTTCCAGAAGGTTTCCTTTGAGACCTCATCGAAACCTGACCCTACTCCAGTCTCTGTATGCGATCCAGAACCCATGCAAATAGGGGCCTTCCGTGGACCCATATCCCCGCAAGAAAGGATGAGAAGGATCCACACAGGGTTGTGCATGTATTGTGCCTCGGATAAACACCTAGTTAGAGAATGCCCTCTAGCCCCTCCACGGCGTTCGGAAAACGCCAGCTCCCGATCCTAGATGGAGCAAGGCTTCGGGAGAGAGATGTTTTCTCCACATCTATTCCATACTTGAACTCTTCCGGACAGAACAACCTAGTGATTCTACAGGCCTTCCTATTGTCATCCAAGAACGAGACGTACCCCATTTTGGCCTTGGTGGATTGTGGGTCTATGGGAATATTCATTGATCAAGATTGGGTCTTTAAGCACCACATTCCATATGAAACACGAAGCATCATGCAACCTGTGGAGGCGATTGACGGAAGACCTCTCACTTCAGGACCTATATCCTTGCAGACCAAAGAGATCCGACACTCGATAAACCATCACCAAGAGTTGATCAAATTTGACATCATCAAGTCAGCCCATTACCCCATGGTACTGGGTATGCCCTGGTTAAAGAAACACAATCCTTACATCAACTGGGCAGCAGGATCCTTGTTCCTTGGTTCTGGGTTTTGCATGTCTCACTGTCTATTCCTGGATTCCTCCTTGACATCTTCCTAAAGCACACCAACAGTCCAGCAAGGCCCACTCATGGTTTCTAATGTCATACAGGTTCCTAAGGCCTATCAGGAATACGCTGATGTGTTTTCAACTGGCATAGTCCAGGCCCTACCCCCTCACAGTATCTTTCTTCAACAGAGTAATGATCGGTTGAATTATTTCAGAAAAGGATGGTATGAATTTCCGGTAGAAATTGGCAAGCCCCAGGAAGGATTGAATCTGTTTCACAGAAGTGGGAACAGGCCAAGATAGTATGGCTTTCACCTTTGAATGGTCCATTCCTATTTCTTCTGGACTAAGGGCAAATCCTAGATAATGAACAGAAGTGACATGAAAAAGGCATTTCTCGGGTTTAGCTAGGAGTTTGTGTTCCCGTAGCCGTTGCAAAACTGCCTTTACATGCTCTTCATGCTTTTGAGGATCATTGGAGTAAATCAAGATATCGTCCAGGTAAACGATGACGAAGAGGAACAACATGTCAGAAAACACCCTATCCATGAAGTGTTGGAAGACTGCGGGGGCATTAGCAAGTCCAAAGGGCATGACCAAGTACTCAAAGTGACCAAAGGGCGTTCTAAAGGCTGTTTTCCATTTGTCTCCTTCCCTGATACGGATCAGATGGTAGGCACCCCTGAGATCCAACTTTGTGAAGATTACAGCTCCTCTCACCGCTTCTAGAATATCAGAGATTAAGGGCAAGGGGTAGTGGTCCTTGAGGGTGCACTGATTAAATCCACGATAATCAAGACAAGGTCTAAGCTCTTTAATGTCTTTCTTGGGAACAAAAAACAACGAAGCTCCAGCTGGAGATTTGGATGGTCTTATGGTGCCATTTTCAAGGTTGGTATCCAAGTATTCTCTAAGGGCCTTTTTTTCCGGTTTCGGATAGAATGGACATCCTCCCAAAGGGAATCACTGCTGAACGTTCAGTATCTATAGCGCAGTCACAACGGGGCTTGCACTCTTTGGTACTCCCAACATGGCCATCTAACATGGTACGCATTGCACCCGCTTCCACGTCGGACGTAGCTCATTCTACAAATAGACCATGCCCCCACGGCCCGCGCATCTCAACGCTATCGCTGGTAGTGACTAGACGTGTGCTCTGTAGTTCGCTGAACTATTCTCCTGTTCCTGGTTCCTGGACCCTCTAAATTCCCTTTCCCTTCCTCCCTATTCTCTCTACCTTGCTTCCCGGATTTCGTGTACCATCTTCGTGTACCCTTCCTCGCTTCCTGGACTTCCTGAGCATCCGAGTATCCTGGAACGCTAAACGCACGCTGGAGTCGGAGGAGGCTCGCGCGGGCTTGTACAAAATCTGATTCGTGCGCAAGAAGACTCCTTCCAAGAAATCCTGCAATGATCGATCTCAGGTGAGAAAGGGGGAATTCCGTGACATCCTCTGATGGCACGTATAGTGTGGCACCGATCCACATCTTGTGTCAGGTAATTTCAAAGAGTTTGATTTTTAAGTCCTCAGGTTTTTTCTGGTGCATTCCTCCTATAAAAGCCTTTGCAACCGAATGCAGAACTAAGTCCTCTTTTTCCAGTCTATATGTGGGTTATGCACGATGAGCACAGGCATTTCCAAAACAGCTTGTAACTCTGGTGCATCTATTCAATTGATGTGATCTCCTCCCAATGAACCCTCCGGCTTGCCATTCCCATGGGTTTAGTCTCTTGCATCATAGGACATGAAGGGCGCTGTATACCAACCACTTCTCTTGCCTGCTCTGGACACTCTTTCAAGACAAAAGGAATCCTGAGCAATTTTGCAGACTCCCAGTCAATGAAATGCCTTGTAGCCCCTTCATCTAGAAAATTGGGTTTTAGACTAACCATGTACGCGCTGAACACTGGAAGAATTCTCACTTGTGTCGTTGCAATAGAATCCTCTTTTAGTCAAGCTCACAGAATCATATCTTGTTTCAAAACAATTTCTTCTATTGTGATTTGCCGACATGTGTTTCGACCTTACAGGTCATTTTCAAGGCTAATCAGTTTAAATAGTTTATAGTCATGAGTCACCCGTACGTGTGGTGTGTCAAAAGTGCACCACGCCAAGATGGTTACAAGGTTAACCTGGCATACATGGAAATAATGTGTTTGTTGCAGGGTTGCAAGGAGGGACAAACAAAAACATAGAGAGAGGAAGAGGAGAATGGCACTCAGTGTATGCTAGATAGCTGCTTGGAAAGTTGGAGTGGAGATTTTATTTATTTATGTTGTTCAGAATTATCCCACCACCCCCACTTTCTAGGCCATGGCATTTCTCTGTTGAGGAAGAGACTCTGAAGCAAAGCAGGACACTCAGGCTGGTTTCAAGAAGTAACAGGTTTTATTTCTTCCAACAGGCAAGACACAGGATACACGGGATACAACATCAGAAACATCTCTTGGACTCTGCTCAAATTCTGAATATAACCCTGCCTTTTATACATGTCTTGGTTGGCTTGTCGAAAGAGAAAGTATATCGTGCCTCCTATTGTAATAAAAATATTAATATTGGCCTACGCCAAGCTGCTCGAAAGTCGCTTGCGAAAGAAATCCGTGTTGCGGTCCTGACCTTAAATCCATGTAAGCCGCCATTTTAGGTCAAACCGCCATTTTAGGATTCGTTGTGTAAAAGTCACCCTGTGAGTTAAAATGGTGGACAATGTCATTCCAGAATACAACATGGCCGTCTTGACCTCTGTACATAGCTAATGTGTAACTTACCTGCAGGCCACTTGTTGAGGTCGTGAACTGAGACCTTGGGCCTCATTCCGAGTATGGCGGTAAGGGATAGGGGCCACCGGTAACGAGACCGGTGGCGGTAATCCCTTACCGCCATACTCCGAGGTTCCCTTTGCGCCCTCGCCCTTAACGCCTGCTTTGAGCAGCTGTTAAAGTCGAGGGCGCAAAGGGGCCTCCAAGCCAATAACGGTGACCGTAATGAACGGTCACCATTATTTGCATCTTCCCCATTCCCATTGAGCCCTATGGGGGCTCATTTGGGAATGGGGAAGAGCCTTGGTGAATGGGGAATTACCGCCCCGCCAACCTTGGAATGGGGCGGTAATTCCGCCATCCACCAAGGCGCTGCCGGTCCGGGTACGGCGTCAACCAAGGCGTTAATAGCGCCATTGGTTAGCGCCGTACTCGGAATGAGGCCCCTTGTCCTTTGTTGACCTATGTGTAGAAGGATTACTCGTGCAATGAAACTAATCCACGAGCATATGTTGAGACAATGTATTCAAATACTGAACGAAGAACATCTTTTTAACTACATTGTATTAATGTTTAAGAAGGCCTGCATGGAAAATCTTAGAAATATACAGTTATTGCATAGGCTTGTTGATACATGTATTAAAGGCAAACCAGTTATATGAGGTTGTTTGAGACTTGGCACGAACCCTAGATCGGTGATGTATTAAAAGGAATATTAACCCGAAGTGGGACTGGACAAAGCGCCAACCAAGTGTATAAAAAGCGAATGCATTCTAATGTACAAAGTCTCTCACTGAACACACTGAACCACGCTGGAGTTCCTTGTGTTGTACTGAGGGCCGATAGCTATCTGATTTTGCTCTGTTTTTGTAACTGGATTCAGTATAAAATAAAGTACTTTGTATGTTCCTTTGTAACCCGTGTTCGGTTCATTTCCTTTTGGGGTACTCAGCCTCGATATTTTGATTCTGTTTTCACAGTTGGCGCCCAAATAGGGACCCTCAAGATTGATGCCGGATTGTTGAAGGTTGACGCACGCTATCGGACCGGGATCGGGCGGTGTGACATAAGGGGCCCCCTGAACGAGACGCGACACCTCAGCAGCGCTGCACGACCTGATCCTTGGACGATAAGCGTGTGGTCCGAGATGGCATCTTGACAAGGGTCCACTTATCGAGGCGGGCAGATTTGCCGAAATCACCATACACGAGGTAAGATTAGTTAGGTAAGATTCTTAGAAATCCGATCGGACCTCCTTATGTTTGGTCAGGTGAGTCGTGACCCGATTCTTAATTTAACCCTGACAATTTGAATTTTGGCGCATTGTATCTGCAGACACAATTATTGACCAGGTAACACCAAGAATTTGAGATATGCCTGGGAAATTGTCTGCCTGCTTTAGGGCATTATTCCGCAGTGATAGACAATCTTTGGAATTTAGCTGTCCCGCACCACAGGAGGGGTCGCCGGCATGTACTATGTACTGTAAGCATGGCATTGGAAGTATAGTATTTAATGACATTTGGCACAGACAATCCCTCGTATTGAGTATTTAGAGTCAATTCTATTAAAGAAAAAGGCTAGACCTGCAGCATTTGATGTTTTGCAGAATTGGAAACAAGAAGCGTTGCAACAACTTAAAACTAGTGAGAAACATGCACGCCGTCATAAAACGAACGCTGAAAAAGCGTGTTATATGATCAGGACAAACAGTCTGAGGCGACTAAAAATATGGATAGGGCTTTTTCACTCGGTATTCAGAAAATCTATCCTTCTAAAGATCTTCATATTTCTGTTGAGTTTATTGACAAAATATTAAATGAGCGAAGGCCTGGTGCCTCTGCGCCACCTCCATATGTTCCTCTTCCTGCTGTGTTGCCTCTTCCTCCTGTTATTCCTGTCCCACCTGTTCTTGTTCCCGTTGTTCTTGCTCTGCCTAATGTTCCCCTTCCTCTAGTTCCCGCACCTCTTTTTATCGCACCAGTTATAGTACCTCCATCAAATATGCCTGCTCTCTCTCTTCCAAGTGGTCCTGAGCCGATTGTAATTGATTGAGGTACAGGAACAAAGGTTGTCACTCGCAATACCGTACCACCGGAGAAGAAACGTGAGTTAATTGCATGGGCTAAGCATTGAATGGAGAAGGATGATCAAGCTAGCGTTTTTGCCACACTTTGTAATACGGATAATTTTCCTGAGAAAAATGTTTTTATTGAAGGTTTAGGGATTCAGTTATGTATAATGTGGGGAAGATTAAATAATGCGGATTTTCCGCAAGGGTTAAGGGATCTAAATACTCTAGCGCTTTCTAGAGACACTGTGGAGAAGGTAAATGAGCATGTCGAGAGGTTGTTTGGGTATAGAAAGGAGTTAGAAAAGTTACAGAATGAGGATGACGAAGAGGAAAATATGTATGTACAGAAACGGTTCCTTCCGTGTCATAAACCGATATCGGAGGAAATGCGAATTTGTAAGAAAGATGCGATTAGATGGATTTCAGACATATCGATAACTCCAGTTGAGGTATATGACACCTATAGTCAATATACGCTAGAAATGCAGACGAAAGTGATACAGGTAATGGTAGAGTACCTGCAGGATGAGTGTGTAAAAAGGAAGATTAGTTGTCCCACAGAGTTATTGAGCATTTATAAGAGAGCTTTTTCACTTGACACTTCTTCGACTGCTTTAGCGCTCGAATTGGCTCTGTTGCTTAGTAAGCGTTCGGAGTCACCTACTTCTCAGTTGCCTATGAGAGAGGTTCCTCCGACATTTGTCTCAAAAGTTGAGGTTGCGGCCGATGCTGCGCAGGGTATAGTCGCTGTGAACATTCCCGGACATTATGTATCCCAGTTCGTTCACGTCCCGTTCTCAAGAGAGGAAGTGAATACTATTAGGCAATCTATTCCTGATATTAGGAAAAATCCGACAGGGTTCTAGAAAGAGATAGAATCCGTTTTGCAGTCCTCAGTGTTCACCTTAGGTGACATTGATTTGTTGTTTCCCGTACTCCTGCCAGTAGATTTATGGAAACAAGTTAGAACTATTAACGACATACCCGGGTTGGGAGATACATGGGTGAATATAACTAGACTCGATGGGGAAAGGCCAGCTGGCGAAAGACCACCTCAGGTGATATTAACTCTGCCTGATAGAATCGTTGCTAAATTAAAAACCATAATTCCCGAAAAGAGAATTATTTGGGAGAAGCTTACGGCCTGTGTCCAAGGAAAGTCTGAGGGTGCTACCGAGTTCTTTAATCGGTTCGAACAGGTATTCTCAGATTTCAGTGGACAAGACTTAGGCACAGAGTCTGGGAAAAGATTATTTGTGGACAAATTTGTACGTGTGTTGCTGCCTGACATCCAGTCACAAATTATGTCTTCTGAGAGCGCTTGGCAGGCGAAATCACAATCAGAAGTACTGCACATGGCTCAGTACTACGAGAACCGTGTCAATAATGAAAAAGATAGGATTGAAAAATAGAAAGGCGACTTAAAAACTAAAGTGCTATTGCAGCAAATTGTTAGGGGCCCCAGAGGGGGTAGTTCTCAGGTTAGAGGTCAGTATGTCCCACAGGGGAATGTGCCCTTGGGTCCTGTGAACATTAACCAGTGCGCTTATTGTCGTCGAGAGGGTCATTGGCGAGCACAATGCCCCGTCCTTCAACAAAGGTCGAATAATACATTTGGTAATAAGGGTAGGCGATCCAGAGGTCGCCTGGGCATTGGGGGCCCTGGTAGAAGTCAGTTTACACAGGACCCTCAGCAACTTTTTTTGCAGGACAATCAGACTCCGAGTGTGGACACCAGCAACATATTTGATCATCCTTCCACTGCATATTTATCTGAAGAACTTCCTTTTGATGATATTCTGTTTTGTTAGGATTGCCTGAAGCAGGGTTTGGAACCTACACCTATTCCCGTCAATCAGAAAGGTCCCTACGTTGAAATGGTGGTGGGAAATAGGAAACATCAGTTTTTGATAGATACTGGAGCACAGAAGTGTTCCATTGATCATTCGCGGGTTCCAAACATTCCACTGTCAGGGCAAACCAATGTTTCTGTAGGGTTTTCTGGTAACCAGTTGTTTGTCCGGTTTCTATGCTGTTACCTATTTCTTTGGGTCCCTTTACGGACCATTGTCCATTTCTGTTGACTTCGGATTGCGGAGAGAACTTGCTGGGGTTGAATCTGTTAAAAGAATTAAATGCAGTGATTTATTGCTCTTCTGATGGAGTGCGCTTGACGATTTCACCACAGCAATTTTCTGCTTTGCCAATTCTTGACTAGACCTTTGCCTCCAGAATTCATTGATGTACCAGAGAGCTTGTGGGCTGTCGACGACAATGATGTCAGTGTTTTACAGATTGAGACTGTAAAAATAGTCTTGAAACATGGAATTGAGCTTCCACGCATTCCCCAGTATAAGATTTCGGTTGAGGGCGAGCAAGCTTTGAAATGTATTGTTTCCGATTTTGTGCATTGCGGGGTGATTGAAGAAATTTCAGGAAGTTTGTGTAACAGTCCGATTTTACCCGTGTACAAGAAAGGCGATAATGTAATTCCATTCCATTTCATAATTGATTTGCGTGCCATTAATAAAGTTGTGGCACCACAATTTCCAATTGTGCCTGATGTAACGACAATCCTAACCATGATTCCAGCTACAGCTACTTACTTTAGTGTTGTGGACTTAAAGAATGTGTTCTTTAGTATTCCTATACACAAGGATAGTAGATATTTGTTCGCGTTCACCTTAGGGGGACGCTCCTTTACATTTACTCGTGCACCTCAAGGGTACACAGAGAGTCCTAGCATTTATAGTAGGGCTTTGAAAAAACAACTTGATACCCTTGAATTGCCCTCTACCTGTACTTTGCTTCAGTACGTTGATGATTTGCTTCTAGCTGCTGACTCTGAGAGTGCCTGTAAGAAGGGCACTGTGTTATTGCTTATTCATCTAGCTAAGCATGGTCACAAAGCTTCGCTTAAAACATTTCAATATTGTTGTCAGGAGGTCGCCTATTTAGGCTATCTCCTGTCAAAGGAGGGAAGAAGATTGACACCTGAAAGAATAAAACACATTTCTGGCATGTCTGTCCCAAATACACAGAAGGAAGTTAGAGCCTTGATAGGTATGGCTTTTAATGTAGGTTGTGGATCCCAAATTTCTCACTAGTGATCAAACCGATGTTGGCTTTGACGAAGAAGGGCATTTCTTCGCCATTGCCATGGAACGAGGTACACCAGCAGTCATTTGACTTGCTTAAGACTGCATTATGCTCTGCACCAGTTTTGGGCACACCAAACTATGAAAAGGCCTTTGTGTTGTTTGTGCATGAATGTGATGGATGTGCTTTGGCTGTATTAACGCAGGAACATGGAGGGAAGAATAGGCTGTGCGGTTACTTTTCTTCCGCCCTTGATCCTGTAGCATGCGCTTGCCAAGATGTTTGCCCGCTGTCGCTGCTGCTGCCGCGTCTGTAAAACAGAGTGAGGGAATGGTCCTAGGCCATGATCTAATCCTGATGGTGCCTCACTCTGTAGATGTTCTACTGAACCAAACTCAAACGCAACACCTCACTTCTGCACGGTTGACAAGATATGAATTGATCTTGTTTGCTCCTCACATTCAAATTAAGAGGTGTTGTGTCCTTAATCCGGCTGAACTCCTACCTTTCCCGCAAGATGCTACTTGCGGCGATGAAGTGCCACACGACTGTTTGTATACGACTGAACAAGAGACAAAGGGTAGAATTGATTTGAAAGATACTCCCTTGGATAATCCGCAGGGAGAGCTGTTTTGTGACGGCTCCTGCTTCAAACTTCCGGATGGTACATCCACAGCTGCTTATGCGATCACTACATTGAGCACGGTTGTGGAAACTAAGAGAATCTCGCATAATTCTGCGCAGGCCGCAGAGATTATAGCATTGACCCGAGCTTGTGAACTTTCCGAAGGGCTTGCAGTAAATATATATACTGATAGTCAGTATGCCTTTGGGGTGGTCCACAACTTTGGGAGACTTTGGTCAGAGAGAGGGTTCCTAACTTCGCATGGCACCAAAATTCAACATGTCTCCCTAATAGTACAACTACTCTCAGCGCTTGTGCTCCCTGCTCAGTTAGCAGTTATGAAATGTGCAGCACATCGAAAGATTACAGATTATATAGTGAAAGGGAATGCTTTCGCTGATCAGATAGCTAGGCAAACTACTACCGATCTCCTTACGGAGATGTATGTTTCAAGGGAATCTGTAGATGCTTATACACTAGATGAGGGTGTTGGGTCTGTACGGGATATCCAAGCTGATGCACCAAACTAAAATGGCCAGACGCCTTACCCATCGTGTTGTTATCTATGCGCACAACCACTCAAACCTTAGACTGGGCTCTCTCCATTTGAGGTGGTAATGGGGAGACCTGCCAATATTTGGAACCTTCCTAAATGTAACTCGTTAAGAAATGTTGAAAATGTACTACTTTCAAATTATTGTAGCCAATTGACTAAAAACCTGTATTTGATTTATCACCAGGTACGAGAAGCTTTACCTGTGCGATACGAGGGCCCGGGACACGGCATAGGGCCTGGGAGTTGGGTGCTCATCAAATCGTTTAAGCGCAACTCCTGCTTCGTGCCTCGCTGGTGTGGCCCATTCCAAGTCCTGTTGGTCACCCAGACAGTGGTGCGGGTCGCTGGGCGAAAGTACTGGATCCACGCATCCCACATCAAGAAACCTCCTCACCCTGTGCCACACATTACAGAAGAAACAGAACCCCTCGCTGACACTGCAACCAATGATCCCAAAGCAGTAAGCAGCACTGAGAGTGTGTCGGAGAATCTCTCTGAGCCCGGGAGGCTTGGGGAAGCTGCCATTTTGTCTCCGCACTCTCCACAAATTTTGCACCCGGAAACTGCTGTTTCGAATACAGCCCCTTCACTTGCCTCCGACACGTTGCTTCCAGCAGGAAGTGACGACATATTGTTTCCGGATCAATCAGTACCAGGAAAAGTATGATATAATCTACGACCACGAAGATAGACTTACGGCACGGTTTTGCTGTGCATTTGATAGACTTACGGCACGGTTTTGCTGTGCATCTGATAGACTTATGGCACGGTTCGGCTGTGCATTTGCCCAAATTTGAGAAAGGGGATTCTGTTGGCTAGGGTAGTGGAAGGACTAGGAAGTCGCTCGACCGGGAGGTCGCCAGCAACACACTTTGGAGTGTCCGTTTGAAGATTACGATGCCCGCCACCGCTACTGCTCATATGGGACTTGTAAATAAGGGGGTGACCAACCGGGACAATGGACAAAATGCCTGGGCCCCGAAAATGTATTGCTGTATTCTTATAATGATATATTTTTTTTTAATAGTCACTGCCTTAGGATTGTGGTACCTCGAGGAAACTCACTCTTTAGAACGTTTGTTGCCTACTGAAAGTGCACCCATTGTTCCTACTTCCTTTGTACATTTGCATACTTTATCCCCTCGGGACTCCCAGCACAGACAAAGGTACCACAATAACACTTTACTGCTTATCATGAATGCTACACATGCCATTTTTAATAAATCTAACTGTTGGGTCTGCTCACATTTACCACAACACGGGGATAGGTGGCTAGGTTGGTATATTCATCCTTTACCGTTGACAACTGCTTGCTATGCTTCTCTTAGAGCACTGTTTTTTGGCCGATGAATGATAGCATCTTAGGGAACTTTGATGGCACCAATTTGAATAGTTTTGAGAAACGTGTTTTGACTCCCCTGGGATGCTCGCTTTTTGCAAAGAGGAGTAAACCGAATGTTGCTTCTATTAGGCCTTCTGATAAACTGTCTCGTCCTTACCAATCTTTGATTTCCTTTAAAATGGCTCCAATAGGCAATAAGGACGCCATGCCTCCTTCTTACACTGTTAACCATAGCCCCGATTCAGTTTCTTTTTGCATACAGAGGAATGGTACCAAGTCAATGGGAAATTTTCTAGGTTGTGCCAACGTTGCAAATTTGACTGGGGAGAACAGACCTTTGTATGTAGGTGAACCTGTCTACTTTGTCTGCGGTAATGTAACATTCCCATGGTTGCCCAGGGATTGGTATGGAACCTGTTATTTAGGGATCCTGTTACCTGGGGTGTTTATAGCTAGTACAAAAGATGTTTCGAAGGCTCGTCCACGGCGGGATGAGAATGGTGACACCCCAGCACAAATCTTGGGAAATATAGCTAAATCAGTTGTGCCATTTTGGGGGCAGATAGCGAATTCAGAAGATATCAGAAAACTAGCAAGAGTACTGGAGAGAACCATCAACCGGACCACGGACATACTCTATAATATGACGGTAGAACAAAAGGCGATAAGATTAGTAGCACTTCAAGACCGAATGGCATTAGATGTCATTTTAGCTGAGCGTGGTGGAGTGTGCCAATTAGTGGGGTCCGGTTGCTGTGTTTTCGTTCCAGATTCCTCCCCAAATATCTTCAAGGCAATACAGAATCTGCACGTCCTTAGTTCCGAAGTGCATGTTCCCGAGGGAAACTGGGATCTAAGCGCTTCTTTCTGGGACTTCTTGCGATCTTGGGGTTGGAAGGTACTTTCGGTCTTACTAATTATTTTGGGAATCCTGTTGTTTCTTTGTTGCTGTATTCAGTGTCTACCTGGTATGTGTTCGATGCTAGGGGGATGTTGCGCACAAGCGATAGGTTCGATAGGACACAAAGTGTATGCCCCAGATAAGACTTTCAAAGAATATGTGTTGAAGGATATTTTAGCAAATGACCTAATGGCAATAATGGCAATAGATATTTCTGATAGTGATTCAGGGTGCATGGACGATGATGCATGGAGTTATTTGCAAGGAGATCCAAAGTAGTCTTTAGCACTTGGCATAGGCCAAAAGGAGGGTTTGTCGAAAGAGAAAGTATATCGTGCCTCCTATTGTAATAATAATATTAATATTGGCCTACGCCAAGCTGCTCAAAAGTCGCTTGTGAAAGAAATCCGTGTTGCAAGGTCCTAACCTTAAATCCATGTAAGCCGCCATTTTAGGTCAAACCGCCATTTTAGGATTCATTGTGTAAAAGTCACCCTGTAGTTAAAATGGTGGACGATGTCATTCCAGAATACAACATGGCCATCTTGACCTCTGTACATAGCTAATGTGTAACTTGCCTGCAGGCCACTTGTTGAGGTCGTGAACTGAGACCTTGTCCTTTGTTGACCTATGTGTAGAAGGATTACTCGTGCAATGAAACTAATCCACAAGCATATGTTGAGACAAGTATTCAAATACTGAACGAAGAACATCTGTTTAACTATATTGTATTAATGTTTAAGAAGGCCTGCATGAAAAATCTTAGAAATACACAGTTATTGTATAGGCTTGTTGATACATGTATTAAAGGCAAACCAGTTATATGCGGTTGTTTGAGACTTGGCACAAACCCTAGATCGGTGATGTATTAAAAGGAATATTATGCCGGTCAAGTGGCACAGCGAGTAGAGCGCCCGCTTTGACACCCGTGCAGAGCCTGTTAACGCAGGTTCGAATCCCGGCGGGGCCAAACTCAGCCTTTCATCCTTCCGAGGTCGATAAATGAGCACCACACACTGTGGGTAATAATAAGCAGCGCTCAGATACCTGAGGGTTTGTAGCGCTATATAAAAGCCTAATTATTATTATTATTATTATTATTATTATTAACCCGAAGTGGGGCTGGACATCGTGCCCACCAAGTGTATAAAAAGCGAATGCATTCTAATGTACAACGTCTCTCACTGAACACACTGAACCACGCTGGAGTTCGTTGTGTTGTACTGAGGGCTGATAGCTATCTGATTTTGCTCTGTTTTTGTAACTGGATTCAGTATAAAATAAAGTACTTTGTATGTTCCTTTGCAACCCGTGTTCGGTGTATTTCCTTTTGGGGTACTCAGCCTCGATATTGTGATTCTGTTTTCACAGGCTCTGCTCCCTGTCTATGATGCAGAGCAATCTCATTGATTTAGGCACTTCAAGACAAGCCCCTTCCTCCTCTAGGGTTGGCTGACTGAGCTGCCAATTCACAAAATCTCCCATCTCATACCCACATCTGTTACTGATTAAGATTGTGTGTACTGTACCTGACCTTTTAAAATGGGACATTACTGACGTTAGTCCTGAGACAGTTTTAGCAACAGCATCCTCGTTTCCTGTCCCAGCGGCCCTATATGGGCATCAGCTGTATCCTTTCTGCTAATTAAAACAGCTGAATGCATCATCCACTATCTTTCCTTGACTGCTACCTCGCTCCCACAGTTCGTCACTGTCAGATTACAGATAAGAAGCCCAGGCACCATGTCCTTGGCTACTGAGCTCTCACGGAACTATCATGAGAGAATTCTTTTTTCATTTCAGTATGGTTCTACAGAATTTCACTTATGTATATGCTTCAGTATCCATTTTAAGGTGCCTGACCCTGTCTCAAACTCAAAATGGCTGTCCTCATTACAAAATGTCTGACCTATCACAAAATGGTGGATCACCCTACTTCTGGTCATATTTTGATACTTGGTCCGATTTGAGTCAAGTTTTTTAGTAAAATATACTTAGCATGTGCTACTTAAAAAGCCTTCTATCATTCAAGATATTCTGACCTCATAAATATAGACCAACATACGGGAACGCACACAATTGTTAACCACAAAACATAAACGAGAGAGTCCAGATTTGGTCTTTGTAACTAAGTACTCTACACAGAGTCGACAAATAGAAGACAGTATCCTCAAGAGATGGAGTATATTACAGAATGATAACAGAACCAATTAATTATTCACAAACCCTCCAGTGTTTGCCTATCAAAAAAGCAACAACTTATGGAACTTGTTAGTCGACACACATAACAAAAAAGTGGCAAACCGGGAACACCAGATAAGCATCCAGGCACATATCCGTGCATGAGTTGTGGTAACTGCAACAATGTAATTAAAGGAGCCTACATATCCCATCCCAGAACAGGAGAGCAGATTAAATTGAAATATCATGCTACATGCTTATTAGAGAAGGTCATTTACGCTATTAAGTGTCCCTGTGCCCAGTACTATGTCGGAGAAACCACACGCAAAGTACGTGTTCGCATGAATGAGCATAAATCTTGCATTAGCCTGAACAATAGAACATCATCAGTGGCGAGACATTTTCACGACAACGGACATACAGTCACCCAGCTTAAATTTGCAGTGTTGGAAGTTATACCAACTAAAGGTCAAACCTGCAATATGAAGAAGCTGAGAGCTCAGAAAGAAGCACAGTGGATAGAACGAATGGGATCCATTGCTCCAGAAGGGATGAATGAAGAGCTGGATCTAAGTTGCTTTTTATGAACCTTACAACCTGTTCTCAGACCGTTTGTCCACGTGAAACAGTAAAGTCTTGATGTACTCTTACCCCGTCATGATGATCTACAGGACGATTGTTGTCCTTTATCATTTTCTGATTGTTGTATTTATTTTGTTTTACCTCACAGTATTTTTTTGAATAGTCACTTAATTTGGCGGTATTTGTCATTATTTTTCTCTAATCCACACTTGGCATTTTTTACGCATGTGTTTTTGTGTTTTCACACTTATTTTGTGTTAGTAACATATCCAGAGGGATTTTGCCTCGTTAATTTGAGACTTTTTCAGGTAATTCAGAAGCTTTCGAAATTATTAATGATATTAGCATCCACCGCATTATACACAATTTATCAACAATATGTTTGTTTGCAGTGTATTAGATTGCATTTACTTTTGGGCCATGCTAAAATGGCCGCCTATTAGTTCTGTGTTATTCATTGAGTCTACACCCTGCAATATGGCCGTCACGTACTGAGCAACGGTTGCCTAGGCGACCCTGTAACAACATAGCAGGGACTCTGTGGTGCACGCACGCGATCGCGTTCAGCATCGGAAGGGTCCCATCATTCAGAACTCGAGTAAGTCTACTCTCACAATGATGTGAGCGGCAGTATACACTAAGTATACACACTAAGGTACCCTTTTGTCTAATACATGCTGTTGATCTCGCGACCGAGACTTCAGCCGATCGCACATTAGTCCCACGGTTTTGACCGCCGGAGAGAATCCACGTTAGTTTTTACAACTACACGATTCACAGGTTAGTGATTCAGTTTTAACTTATCGCTCACAGACTCATAGAGTTCTTTTTTGGTATTTTTTCCTTTTTCTCGTTTCTTTTCCTCTTCTTTTTTCTTTCATTTCTATTTGTACATATCTACGGGATTCGTGATACACACGACACTTGATTGGAATTTGGGTAACATATGACATTTATGTTCACTACACATTTGTGTTTTCATGTCTGCACTATGCGTTATTGCGATATGCTTTGAATACGCTAATGCATTTACATTTTTGTTGCCAAACGGTATGGTGACCTTGACAATTTTGCTTTGCCCAATGGAATTTATGTTTGGTATTTGCAATGTGTTGATGTTGTGACCAATGAATATATGAATAGGTCTAATCACAGGCCCTGAGGAAGGGGTTCGACCCGAAATGCATAGGCCATACATGTGATTTTGTCTGCCACAAGAATTTATTTATTTTGAAGACTGGCACATGTTGCCAATCAAACCTAATTTAATAATAATAAAAAAACTTTGAAAAAAGGAACCAACCTTCAGAGAATATAGTTATTTATTTATTTTTTCGAATTATATCACTTCACAGTGGTTTCAGGGTGTGCAGCCTGCACCGCTGGCTTCACGGCCAAGGTCTCTTCATTTCACTCATAAATATAGATCGTCTTTTAAAGCACTTCCCTGCGAAGCACTATAATTCTAATTCCTGCAACAATTGAACACATTGATCAACGTAATAGGTTATTGACATTCAGTTTGAGGTAGAGGAGGTCTACCTCCACTACATTCAGTTTGAGGGGGAGGAGATGGTCATTCCTTTACACTCCCCCCTTCTGTATAGTATTTAGTCATCTACTCAATACTTACAACTACACCCATGTCTACTCTCCTTAATTTTCAATGTACCTACACATCTCTGACCTAATCACCTTTTTCTATAAACAATTTATTTCAATCTAAGAGGTATCCTAACACATTTCTACAACGTCAGTACCAACACATTATACTCTCCTAGTCTAAACATGTATGTGTCCCTAAAACTACTTTTATTTAGTTTTATCTGAGCCCCACCTCCATTCCTCAATTAACTTTATACTAATTATACATTAGGTAATTTATGGCCACTATGAGAATCAAAAATTTGGTATGTCATTTGAGGAAACCCACCAGCCCATTTTTCATACGTTTAATCATGTGTGATTTTACTGCACACTTTTATCTCACTCCCACCCCATCGGTGCCTTGTTATTTTATTGTCCACCCCATACATATTCTTATTCTTTCTTCTTCATCAATAGAGTTTCCACCGTCACATCTTTCATCCGATTCATCTTAGTCTGATATCTTTCACGTTCACAGATCTTTTTCGTATTGACCTGCTTTGCAGCAAGTTCCCCAGGCCCTTCAATGCCTGGGCCAGAAGTCCATTGTCCTATATGGCAGCAATAAGTTAGGTTTGTAGCACCAAGAAACACTTGATCAGAACATCACGTGTTCATTCTTTCTCGGGGAAACTAAGCTGGGGGAGCCTTTGCATAAACAGTCCTTCACAATATGTGTAAATTCTGGTTGGCCATTGTTTGGTCGGGTTCCTCACCCAATCCTTTCTTTCTCACAGGGTCATGTGCCGTAGGTATCCCAATATATATGCCTCCTCTTTTATTCACCTGTAATAAAAAGCTGAATGAGTGTCCTTTGATAAATAAGTATGTCCCTATCATCAATTTATTTTTCTTTCCACCCAGCCCCTTAAAACCCTTATTTGTGTGTTTTATTAAAATTCACCTTCCTTCTAAACAAGCTAGACCTAAGCAATATTTTATTAACGTCCTTGCCTCCCAGAACAACTATGTTAAAACATCCTCTGGTCATCCCTGCCTCCTAGACAAAGCTATCAGACATTTAAGTTCAGTGTTTACAAAAGCTCCTAATTCTCTCCCCTTTTTGTACATTTTGCCATTTATCTTACAGTATATGGTCAGCCTGCTGTAACCTGATTTGTTTACAATAAACATTCAGTCTGTGTAATATTTTTAGGCAATAAATGCATTGGCCTGTCTTACCTTGTCTGCCCTTATGTCTTCTGGGCTTTCTTTTTATATATACAATCACTGTCCCTTCAGGGGACTTTTTCATCTTTCCTCTAGATCGACATTCACAAATGTAGAGGTACGCAAAACATTAAAACAATACATTGTTACAATGCTACAATTAAAAAAAGGTCCATTGACGTCTTCTCCATCTTCTAGGCGCATCCGTAGCAGACGAGGACATCTTTTGTCAGGGATCCCTGTTTTCGGTTAAGAATCAAACAGAGACAAAAAGTCATTTGGGTACTGGCAAGTTACTTCTTAACCTAAATTTAGTTTCCTTGCTGCTAACAAAAAATACTTTCTAGATTCACTTCTACCTTTTTTCATCCCATTTAACTCATAGGCCTTCCGTAACTCGTTGGTGCACAAAACAACAATACTCTTCACCAGCCCTATTAGCTCCATGGCTGCTGCCAAACCCGGCTCCGTTACCAGGTTCCCAGAATGGGGAATTACTGGGCCATTCTGAGTTCGGAGGGCCCGGTAATTCCTCCCTCTGGGAACCCGGGCCCGGACTTTCCCCATTCCCATCTTAGCCCCCAAAGGGCTCAATGGGAATGGGAGAGGAAGCTGACAACGGCCGATTACGACCGGCACGTTGGTAGCTCCCTCTTCCCCTCGCAGGACCCGGTAACGACGCCTGGTTTTACCAGGCGTCCTTACCGGGTCCCGCGAGGGGACCTTGTAATTTCGCAGAACGGGTTTAACGGGTCCACCTCCATTAGCGGAGCCCGTTAACCCGTTCCGCGAAGGTCGTAATGAGGCCCACTGTGTCTCTATCTACCTCTTTTTATGTTAATCACCTGGGTCTTTTTACTCTTGATAATGATCAATAGCGTGTCCACACCCTTGAAGTGTGAACCAGTACTTACCTCTTTTCTCTTTTCTCCCTATTTAAGGACATGCAGACATTCCTCCTGTGTTCACACAAGATCCACGATTTCCATCTGAGCATAAACCAACATCGTTATAGGCACTCAAAAAATTGTAATTTACTTACCCTTGTATTTTCTTTTTAAATTGGCTCTGCTCAAATTGTCCTTTTCTGGTTAACCCAATTTTGGTCAACCATACCCCTTTACTGGTTCTCTGTTATTTCCTAATGCTTTTTTTAATGATCTGCACAATATTTTCAATGTTGGCCTGTAGCCCTCATTGATACTATTTTTTTGGAAAATGTTATATTTTTACTTATTTGGTCAACCATACCCCTTTACTGGTTCTCTGCTATTTCGTAATGCTTTTTTTTTAATGATCTCCACAATATTTTCATTGTTGGCCTGTAGCCCTCATTGATACTATTTTTTGTAAAATGTTATATTTTTGCTTATTTTATGCTTTGTTTGATTTTTCTGTCCCTTAATTTATTTATCCATCTTATCATTCCTTCATTCATCTTTTTCATTCATCCATTTATTTTTTATTTATTTATTTATTTATTTATTTACTTAATTTTCTTTTTTCATCCAAATGCCGTCAATTGTTTTAACTGAGCTTTTTTACTCCTATACAGTTTAAGGTAAATTAATTATTTTCAACTTCTTCTAATTCATTTTTCTGGACCTATGCCAAAAAAGGCCCAACGTCCACCTAACGTTCTTGACACTTTTTCCAATCTTCTTTTATTTATGCTGGGTGCTGTTACATTATTGTCATGTATACTAAAAACAGTTTCCCTTCCTTTTAATGTGTGATGCTCCTAATGAAAGCACTACTTGATATGCCATTAAGCCCTATCTAGGTATACCATCATCTGTGACGCTACTTAACCTAAATCTTTTTATGAGAACCATTACTGTCCTTCATGATCCATTCTTATTATTCATTCCTTAATCATTTGCCATTTTTCCTTACTTTATGGCTGTCTTCATGGAGGTCATCTGTCCCCCCCTCTTTATTCATAAATATCCGTCATCTGAGACTAGGTCACACAATTATCTATAATACCGCGCTTTTACTACAACAATAAAAACACTTTAATCTCTACCAGAACAATCTTATCGGCCTTCTGCCTTGTACATGCCCCTCTGGTTATACCCATATTCAAATGGTGCCCTTCCCAGAACAAAACAAAACACACTTTTCTTTGATTGCCTAAACAACATCACCATGCTTTAGGCTTGCTCTGTCCACTTCTTTCCTCAAAATGTTTGACAAGTGCCTGCTACACATATACAAATAAATCATCATAACACACTCTCCTCCAGAGACTGCTAATTTCTCACTAGAAAAAACTACACTTATAGTCTTCAGAAATCCTCCTCAACCTTCTAATATCCATTCACCACCTTTATGTCTTTGCTCCATGGACATACTGGGCCTCATTACGACCAAGGCGGTAAGTTACCGCCTGGGCCGTGACTTTACCACCATGGCGTAAACTACGTTTACGCCATGGTGGTTGGCGGACTTACCGCCCCATTCCGACCTTGGCGGGGCGGTAAGTCCCCAATCCCCATTTACCCTTCCCCATTCCAATTTTTGCCCCATAGGGCATAATGGGAGTGGGGAAGGCGTTAATTACGCCACCGTAAATTACGGTGGCGTAATTAACTCCATGGTCCCTTAGCGCCATGGATTTTAACACCTGCTAAAAGCAGGTGTTAAATCCGCCATGGCGCTAAGGGACCTCGTACTCAGGCGGTAAGGGTCGGCGCTGTTTACGCCGGCGTAAACCCCTTACCGCCTGAGTCGTAATGAGGCCCATAGTCCCAAAGTCTACACCTAGACCAAAAAGTGTTCTCTCTTTGCCATATTAATTCTTGGCACCTTTAAAACTTAGTGCCACTAACAATTCTGAATGCATCAGGTCACCCTATGTGGCTGTCCTACTGTGAATGCATGCATTCCTTCTTTTTAGAATAACACCATTTATTCCTGTGTGTCTTTATGTAGTCTGTGTTTACACATTGCTGAGCCTGCATGTGGGCCCACATACTTGCCCTCTGCAGTAAATCTGTGTTGCACATTTCCTAAGCTGCTATACCTGCTACACTCCCAGCCCTTATCTATAATGATTTGTGAGCCATACACTAGGGAGCATGATGTCTCCCCCCTCAAGAATTCTCCATTCTGCAGGAATACTTGGCTTCTACATATTTGTGCAAAATGTTCTAAAATAGCTCATATCCAATTTGCATGAGGTCTCCTAATGTGCCCCTGCTGTATGCTTTGACTCTTCTCCTGCGTGCCTTGAAACCCACCTTGGTTACCCTGAACACTTCCCTGATTATTCTGAAAACCTCTTCCTTGCGGAGCAAACCCATTATAACCTTGATCAAACTGTCTTTGGTTCTTCACCTGCGGCATGCATGCTGCCTACCGTGAACCTGATCCATCTACACTATTCACATTGCCCTTTCAATCGTGTATTTCAACCATTTTTTTTCTTTCACTGATTTCGCTTTCTCACTTTCCTAGCATTATTTTTCTGTCACTTCTTCCCTTGCAGTAGTCTGTATTAATACGCGATGGTCAGCTGCATCTCTGACCATAGCCTTACTTCCAGACCCACTAATTCCTTGGGCTGCATCGGCACAAGCTCTGACAGCCTTTGGCATTTTGATGGCTCTCCCATCTGGCATGTCTGGCTACAGCATTCTAGGCACTTTCCAGACTGCCGCCCTACAAGTTTGAACAGCGCTCCATCATGAGCAGTAATACTCAAATATGTTACCTTTGACCAAATATCATCAGTTGTTGTGGCAAAAAATAGCAGCTAGAAGAACTTTACTGTCTTGTGTAGCTAATGTGCCTCTTTTTGTCACTTTTTTTTTTATAGTACATGCATCCACTTCTCAGTGCTAGAAGTCAAAATACAGGAGTTTGTACCTTAAATTACCCTTGCCCATCTGGGGTCAGAGTACATACTGTGATATGGCTCACCCTTTCTCTAGCAAGGAAAACTGTGAAGCCCCAAACTTGTTCTCATTTCTCATTGTCTGTCTGTCCATAGCGAGGGCAATGGCTCTGCACCTCCTTCTACCTGGAAATGACCTCAATTTTGCTCACATAAGGTGGCATTTCCCAGCACTCACCATGGGGTTGTCTTTTATGTTGCTCTAACTGCGCCAGTGATTCTGACGCCCGAGATACAGATGCATCTAAATCTGACCATCTCCTTTTTTATTCACTGAAAAACACCCTTCAAGACCACATTGTAATTTTTTCCTTTTCTCCACGGAAGGTTGCTCTGTCCTGGCCTGACATATCCTGTGCGTTTAATTTTCTAGTCTTTATTTTAAAAGACCTTATCTATAGGCAAGGCTCTCATGCTTGAGGCAGTACAAGCCTTTCACATTTTCAATCTGCATTGGTGCAAGCTATTGATTCAAAAGCCTGCCAGTGGTGTACTCACTTGTATGCGATTTGTAACTCTTCCCATTACTCTTAAATATTTTCTATTTTTAATCAGCTTTGACCTTCGCAAGCTGTTGTGTACAAAAGCTTGCTTAATTATTTTACCCGCTATGCGCAAATGCCGTATTTCTGGCTCTCTTTATCATGAGCCAATTTTAACTTCGGCAAACTTTTTCCTCAAGGCCGCCCAGTGCTACATTCCCTTCCTGCGAGTTCACTGCTTACTCAAACTTTTCCCAACCTGCTGTGTTATCTATTTCAAACAGCCTTTTTGGTTATATGCGCAGTAAAATGCAAGTATTGTTCTTTTATTCTTGCATGCATACTGCAAGAATCTCAATATTTTCTAAATATAAATACACAAATCTCTGCCCTTCCTATGTTTTCAAAAAGGGACCAGCTATCGTCTGTCAGCTGACAATTTAGCTGAAAAATAAAACCCATTCTGTGTACTCCTTAGTGTTATGCTTGTGCATGCTTTCTTCCAATATTCACTACTTCCCTTTATGCTAAAATATACAGATTTAATTTCCCCATCTGTGCTTAATTCGCTGACCTTCACTAATATTTTTGCCTATTATTTGCTGTATTTTGCATATAAAACCTATATTTCGGATTTTCAGCTACACTTGTGCTCTTGGACACATTTATTTCCACGTGTCTCCAAATGTCCTGAAGGTTTTGCAAATATAGTATACAACTCTAAAAACATCACTCTTTAGCTTAACAACTGTATACTATATTCCAAATGTATTCAATACACTGTTTCAACCTTGCATGCTTTTAGACTTTGTGCTATCATTTGTAATACACTTTCCCCAATCATGGCGCACATAAAAATGAATGTTTAAAAGAATAATCATGCCTCTTTCTTGTCTCATTTTGCAGCGCATTACACTAGATGAAATATCAATATTTTCTCAGAATGCATTTATCAAAAGGAATTAATTTGTCGGTTTAGTTTGAACATGGCCGAGGCACTGCCCTCACTAATGAAACATAATTCCATAAAAAACATTCAAATAACCATAACACTTCAATACTTATTTCAACACGTAATCAATCACCTTGTTATAATTTAAAAACCAGCTTCTGTAATTTTTTAAACAATATGTTGCACTAGTCTTAAATCACATTCCTTTCACAAAACCGTACGCTGCGAGCATAAATCATCACATCTAACGGCGTAGATCGCTTCAGTGTGGGCCTTATTTTAGCTAACTGTCAAGATACGCAGTCCCTACCTTTGCTCTACACAGAAGCGTCTGGCACAATTACAGCTACTTGCTCTGTAGCGACGCAATAAAAAAGGGAAAACCTCAGTCATTTTTTATCTCGTGTCAGTCTTTATCTGGGGGCTTATTTTTTACAAGAAATCCAATGTGGTTTTATATCGTACAACATTTTCCAAGTCTTTGAAGATGTTAACTTCATTAATATAAGGGTTTTTACCTTCTGTCTGCTTGCATTTCTCTACTAGAGAGCTGTTTTAGGTGCCTACGCACTTTCATCATTCTTAAAAAATATATATTTTTTGAAAACTCCATTCCAACCTTATCTTTTCTACTGCTTGTTTCCATCAAAATGGACACAGTTTTTCGCCATATGGAGTTCATTTAGTAGACTGACTTGTCTAGTTTCAGCAAATGCAAGAAGTAACTTCATACTTGCTGGTTTTTAGTTTCTATAAGAGTTTGAAGGGAACTACCTTTTTCAACTGTGTTTCCATTTATTTTACTAAGTATTATTTTTATCAATATTAAAATAACGTGAACCTGTTTACTTTGATTCAAAGCATATATTTATCTCATTTTCTTTCATAATTGATCACTTTTAATTCTTGGATTGATGCCGTTTTTTTCTAAATCAACTAAAAAATACATTTCCTTAATCTTAAATCATAAACAAAATATACAGTGCACACATGTGACATAAAACACAATGCATAAAACAAAACAGACAACAACAAACAACAACAAAAAAACAGACTCGACTGGTCACATGTATCTTCTAGGATCTTCTCTCTAAGACTCGTCTTGCCCTCTAAAAATACTTTGTATGAAGTGTAAACTAACCCCTTTAAATCGCCTTTAATCAGATCCGTTGTCTACGTGTTTTGCTATGGGACTCTGGGTTCAAATTTCTTCTAACGTTTTTAAAACATAGGCACAGGGCAAATTACATTATCGTGGCCTCTCTCGTGACACTTATTACTCGGCCACACTCCAGTCAATATTTCACTAATTCAATTACTTGGCCTCTCTCAAGTCAATTGCTGAATATGTATTCACTACTCATTTCTTAAGCTACGTTTACCCCATCTTCCCATTACTCCCTAAAAATAAAACAGCTGTGCAAACATTAACTCAGAAACATTTTTCTTCTAAGAGTGGTTTCACAAAGTGACTTTAGTTTTTTCCTGAAAAATTAAAATAAATGTTTTTCATAAAGTGCATCTCCCAAATACTCAAATACTTAATTTAAAAATATATATTTTTTGAAGACCCCCGAATAATTACTCAATTTTACATTTCTTTGGAAGATATCCAAAAAGGGACTCTGAAATAATTTTTCTTGGAAAATTGCCAAAAACAAAATAGTCCCCTTCATTGGCCTAGTGCCAAGGCCCTCCGCTATGCTATCAGGCCTTAAGCCCCTTCTCTTCTACCTGTGTGCTGGCACTGCAGTTTGCCCTGCCATCTGTCATCCTGCCTCATTTTCTCTGTCCCCTTCTTCCAGGCCTCATAGCATAGCTCACCTATATCTCCAGGATCTTTGGGCTTAAGCCTCCAGGCTGGCTCGCCAAATGTTCAGGAGGATCCCACCACCCCCACCACCCCCACTTTCTGGGCCTTGGCATTTCTCTGTTGAAAAGAAGACTGTGAAGCAAAGCAGGACACTCAGGCTGGTTTCAAGAAGTCATCCGGTTTTATATCTTCTAACAAGCAAAACACAGGATACACGGGATACATAATCAGAAACATCTCTTGGACTCAAATTCTGAATAAAACCCTGCCTTTTATACACTTCTCAGTTGGCTCTGCTCACTGTCTATGATGCAGAACAATCTCATTGGTTCAAGCACTCTAAGACAAGCCCCTTCCTCCTCTAGGGTTGGCTGACTGAGCTGCCAATTCACAAAAGCTCCCATATCATACCCACATCTGTTATTGTGTGTGCTGTACCTGGCCTTTTAAAATGGGACATTACTGATGTTAGTCCTGAGAGAGTTTGGCAACAGCATCATGGTTTCCCGTCCCAGTGGCCCTAATATGGGCATCAGCTGTATCCTCTCTGCTAATTAAAACAGCTGAATGCATCATCCACTATCTTTCCTTGACTGCTACCTTGCTCCCACACCATGGGCCTCATTAGGACTCCGGCGCTAAACCATGGTGCTAGTAGCACCATGGTCCATGCCATAGTCCGCCATGGCGGAATGGGGAATTACCACCCCATTCCGAGGTTGGTGGGGCGGTAATTCCCCATGCCGCCATGGCCCGTCCCCATTCCCATTTTTGCCCCGTAGGGCTCAATGGGAATGGGGAAGGCGCAAATTGCGGTACCGTAATTAGCACCAAGGTCCCTTGCGGGTCCCTACTTTAACAGTTGGTAAAACCAGCCGTTACGGTCGAGTCCCGCAAAGGGACCTCATAATTAGGCGCTAAATGTTTAACGGCGCCGCAGCCTTTTACGGCGCCATTAAACACTTAATGCCTGGGTCATAATGAGGCCCCATGTCCTTGGCTACTGAGCTCTCACTGAACTATCATGGGGTAATTCTTTTTTCAGTTCAGCATGGCTCTACAGAAATTCACTTATGTATATGCCTCAGTATCCATTTTAAGGTGCCTGACCCTGTTTCAAACTCAAAATGGCTGTCCTCATTACAAAATGCCTGATCTATCACAAAATGGTTGATCACCCTACTTCTGGTCATATTTTGATACTTGGTCCGATTTGAGTCTAGTTTTTTAGTAAAATATAGTTAGCATGTACTACTTAACAAGCCTTCTATCATTCAAGACATTCTGACCTCATAAATATAGATCGTCTTTTAAAGTGCTTTCCTGCGAAGCACTATAATTCTAATTTCTGCAACATTTGAACACATTGATCAACCTAATAGGTTATTGACATTCAATTTGAGGTAGAGGGGGTCTACATCCACTACATTCAGTTTGAGGGGGAGGGGATAGTAATTCCTTTACAATGTATTTAATTGTTTTTTTATAACACACTTAATACCTGAGTTGGTTTCTAAACACGGATCCAGGATTCAAACCTCTGTTGCTCTGAGTGGTCTTACTTCCAAGACCAACACCTTGCCCCTGTGCTGTCCTCTGTTCACAATATTGTGGAGGGCTTACACATGAGATCTGTTAAGCTCCTGTAGCTTGTTCTGAGGTGGATGAGGAAGGCCCCAAAGTGCAAATATGGTGGGTATTCCACAATCAGGCTGGAGTACAGCCTGTAGCCAATAGATATGAAAAGTGTTTGGAGTTAGGGCGCTAATGTACCATGGCAGGCTGTGGACCTGGGTTGGACAGATTAAAAACAACATAGGAAGCAGGTAAGTCATGAGTGCCATTGGGGCCCACTAGTGTCTATGGCATGTGAAAATGTGTAGGAGCAAGAGAGTGCTGGTCCCAATTGCGTGTGGCGGCCAGGTAGGCTGAAATTGTAGTTAGAGCAAAACACAAGCCTGAATTAATGACCCTAGTTCCTTTTGCAAGTAATTGATAGAGGCTACGTAGGCCAATGTGTGGTGCCATGGGCCAGCTTAGGGCATCATGACAGTGCCTGTCACGGTGGGGGTGAAGGAATAATAATTAGTTAAAGAAAGCAAGTCATAGCCCGACAGCATGCATAAACAAGAGATAATGGCGTTGCCATGGCCTTTCCTCTATTGGTAGCAAGTCGCTAGTTGTAGTACACGTGTTGTGGAAAATGGCGCAGGAAGTCGAGCAGACTTTAGACTTGGCACAGGTAGATTGAATAAATGTTTATTATGTACGTGGCTGGGGTATCATGGTTTGTATGCTCCATTTTCACTGGAAAGGCAGCTGCATCTAGTTTGTTTGCTGGCTGCAGGATGTACGAAGACGCATAGGGCCTGTCTGTGCCTGGGAAATCAACATCACTCTCCACCCAGAAGCTGGGAGGAGAAGGCAGGAGCCTTCTCTCCCCCTCACCCGAACGGCCGTCCCTCAGCTGATCCTCATCCAGCAGACCGGGTGAGAATCGAAGCCTCATCAAAAGCAGCTGTTCGCATGCCATTAGCAGAGTATTGCTGCCACCTCGCATTTTTAAACTGTGCATCCCGAAAGCTCATGCGTTTGCAGTGTTTGCAACCCTAATTTTCACTATGCCATTCAAATTCGCCATTAGCTACAACGTGGTGAATGGCCGCCTGATACGACGTCGGCATACGAGATTCTCCTCCTGCCTCAGCACCGCAGCACCTGATTGGCTGCCTCGCGCTATATCCCGCCCACACCGAAACCGGTAGGCAGAAGCCGGCTCCTCGCGAAGGGCCGAGGAAAAGGGCCTGTCTGTGCCTGGGAAATCCAGGGACGTCATTTCACCAAAATGCCAGGGGTAGCGGAAGTGACATCACAGTGCCACGCCCCCAAGAGTGACATCACAGAAAGTGATGTCATTTGGCCACACCCCCACAGGAAGTGATGTCATTAGACCACACCCCACAGGAAGTGGTCATTTGACCACGCCCCCACTATGAGATCACAGAAGTGGCCTCATAAAGCATTATCCCTCAGTGCACTAAGAAAAAAATGGTTACGATATCAGTGTATTGTGACATTTCATACAAGAATGGATCATCATATGTAGAAGAATTCATGGTCAGCAGTGTACACATCTATCAAGATTCGGTCCAGGCTGCCCTAGTTGGGCGCCAAGCATTGAAGCCATTAATGGAGAAATTACAGAAGCAGGCCATTCACTATGAATGTACATACCCATTCGCCTCCTATTCAAATTAAATGGAAGGTTCCATGCGCCTGATATTCAAATTAAATGGAAGATTCCATGCGCCTGCTATTCAAATTAAATGGAAGGTTCCATGCCATCTTTTCTCTTGAGAGTGGCTCCGAACCTCTTAATGTTGATGTGGCATCAAGCACAGGTTCATCTTAATTTTTGCAAGAATGATAAAAGTCAGATAAACTCCCGTCTTTATGGTCACTTTGAAGTTTCATAGAGAGGGTGTTATCCACAGTCACCTGCATTCATTTGCCAAACACACAACTGGATACACAGATATACAAGGATGACAATAGTGATCTTATAAGAGTACATTTCCCCTCCCTCCCAGTAATCAGAATTACTGCAGAGCTTGATGGGCCCAACCTGTAAACAAGGTCTCGACAGTGCACTCCCTTCAAACCACCAAAAACACTTTTTACCTATATCAATGGGCATGCTAACCAGAAAAGCTACTGCAAGTCACTTCCCCCCCAAGTAAATATGAGCCTTCTGGCCCTAAAGTACCCTGTGATGTGTCTAATGGAGCACATAATTCCTTCCACGGGCCTTCTACACTGGCTAAGGTCCCTTAAACCTGCCCTCCCACCAAAGTGCCCAGCGACCTGCTCTCTGCAGCCACCCAGTTTCCCCATCAGAGCTCCAAAGTACCAAGCTTGGCAAACTCCCCAGCCAAGGTTTCAGCTCATTTATATACCAAATGACCATAATTTCGTACCAATTTGGGGTTCATAGCTTCTACTAGTTCCAGAGCTGAATCAAACAAACTTGTACAGATTATTTTTATAAATAGGTCTCAGTGTTCTGCTTACTGCAGGTTTGTCAAAGCCGTTTTTACATTTTTAAATATTCAGCTGCATGGGATTTTCTTAGGTAACTAATGAATTAATTTAAAATGAACACTGACAAGACATGCTTAATTACCGTGTACTACTTGAAATAGACAGTATCTCACTCCATCTGCAGTGAGAGAGATTGTTGTTGTGTGCAACCAATTGTGAACCAAGGAATCAATGAAATCAGTTTTGCCTCTAAAACGTTAGACGCCAGATTACTTGCTTGTGAAAGGGACCATGTTATGTTTCACTGTTGTTGCTACTTAGCTGTAAAAATAAGCGATGGCCTGACAAACCTGTCCTTTCTCTCAAAGTGCCCTGCATTTGCCTTCTGGTCACCAATTGCCCTGCCCTGATACCGTCCTGCTATCTACCCCCTCTCTTAGAGAGAACAAGTGTCCCAGACACAAAGTACTTATTTTGTTTCATAGGTCTCGTGCACCTACCATTTCTTGAAACCATACATGGACTGGTTTGGAAATCATTTCCCTGGATGCCGGATCTGCCTGAACTAGGGTTCACACCCGAGTATCATGGATTCTTGTCTTAATTCTGCATGAGTACTTTGGATCACCAGGTTTCAGAAGAGGTTTGCAGCCGTTCTAAGCATACCTCTCAAAGATATGAAATGCCTGACAGGCCATGAGAAGCAACATAAAGATTTGCGGCGCCCTGAAGCAGGACTTTCCGGGCGCACGAACTTGTAAACAACTTCGACAAATCTCGTTGTGCCTGTGCTATTTATTTATTGTGATTTATAAGGGTGCTAATCGCAAATAATATATTGGCTGCGCTATGTTGAAGGGAACTGCTGTGTGGAACCACTGGATCATATTTTGAGAGGAACTGAAGAACACATGACACTACCACAAAACGAAAGGGTTCTCCCACCACCCAGATTACTAGCTGGTATCATGTACACACGTTTATATTACAAAACGTAAATGCAGCCTGCTTCTGTGTTCTGCTCCGTCATATAACGGCAGAATCAATGTAAACTAGTGGCGTTAGATGTTTTTGCACGAGCACAGTAAAAGGTTAAAGCTGGTAGTTTCAGGAAAGGTTTCCCTCAGCTCCCTGTCTAACAAAAATCAAATGTACACATCAGCGCCCTACCATGGATGCAAGCCAACATATAACAACGTTATGGGCCTCATTCCGAGTACGGCGCTAACCAATGGCGCTATTAACGCCTTGGTTGACGCCGTACCCGGACCGGCAGCGCCTTGGTGGATGGCGGAATTACCGCCCCATTCCAAGGTTGGCGGGGCGGTAATTCCCCAATCCCCATTTACCCTTCCCCATTCCCATTCTTGCCCCATAGGGCATAATGGGAGTGGGGAAGGCGTTAATTACGCCACCGTAAATTACGGTGGCGTAATTAACATCAAGGTCCCTTAGCGCCATGGATTTTAGCACCTGCTAAAAGCAGGTGTTAAAACCTCCATGGCGCAAAGGGAACTCGGAGTATGGCGGTAAGGGATTACCACCACCGCTCTCGTTAGCGGTGGCCGCTATCCCTTACCGCCATACTCGGAATGAGGCCCTATGTGTTCTTTCACACCCAAGGGGAGAGGGGTGATGTGCACACTTGCTTTTTGTTAAGCAGAAAGGTCATGGAAGGTTTTTCATTATGTATGTTTGCGTGCAAGGTAGAGGGTAGGAGTTGGAAGGAGGCATGTGGAGGAGATGGAAAGGGGTGGCACACTGCACTACCGCCTGGTCCCCTGGTGTTTGCATTTTCTTAAAGGGCAAAGCCTTATCGGCAGGGCCGGCCTTAGGGCAGGGTGTAGTCTCACTCAGGGGCACTGAGTATGCGGGTGCTCTGGGGCACGCCGCCCACCCTGCAGGAATGGCCAATTACGTGAAAATCCCCATATGTTGCAATGGGACTTTTTTGCCACCCCCACCCACAAAACCAAAAGTCTACAGCCCTTGTCTCACTGGCAAATTGTGCTTTGCTTAGGCCCCACCCCAGACAGCACTCAACACCAGTTAGCCCCCCACGAAATGTAGGTTTCGTTGCAACCCTGCCACTCATCAAACCCACTACAGCCCCTTTTGAGCCTTCAGCCACTTCCCTCATACACCAAGCCATCAGCTACCACCTCTCTCATTGTAAACTGAATGCTTTCCCCTTCAACGACCTCCAGTTCCCCATATCTCACTTGCTGCCCAGTACTTTCAATTGTCACTGCCTCCCCACGTCCTTTTCACCATCACTAAGCACCCAAACCTTCTGCCCCTATTCAAAACCCTAATATGCCAGTACTCAACCATCCCTGCATTATTGACCTCCAGAACCCACTTGACGGAATTTTAACGGATTCAGTCCATTGTTGCGGGCTCTCAGAACCCGCCCTTCTCCAACCTTCAAATCCCACTTTCACCACTCAGGCCCCCTTTGCTGATCATCATCACCAGCCGCTTTCACAGCCCTAAAACCAAAAGTGAAAATCATACTTGACTGACCTCAAAATTCCTCAGCCTTGGCCTCCTCCTACTAACTACAGATCACAGATGGTACTCTCGGGTGACGGGTCACACTTACAACCAACACTAGTGCCAAGTGACAAAGCTGTACAGCCCAGGTCATACCTACGGGATCAGCATGTCTCTGCGACTCTGCCGTGCTGGTGGTCGGAAATGTGCCACTGCCCTCGCCTGCGGCGTCGCCGCCGGGTCCTCGCGGCAGGGATGCTTTAAAAACAAAACCACTCAGGCAGCCAGCAGCGCGCACCGCAAGCCGTCGCCGACGGCGGCAGTGCTGCACGCCAGAGGCCCGGCCCCCCCACCGCCCACACACACACACACACACACACACAGCGACACCGGGCACCCACTACTCACCAGACTTAGTCGCGGCACGGCAGCTGGTCTTCAGGGCACGGGTCACTGGAGCAGCAGCAGAGTTGATCGGGGAGCAGCTGCCAGCACGTGCAGTTAACCGCAAATGAAATCAAAATGGAGGACCAGGACCACAAGCATCGCAGCACGCTGTGGCCACGCCCCCTCCTCCTCTGATTGGTCAACAGCCAGAGGTCGCAAGAGATTGACAGGGGTCGCTGGCCAATCACCAGCGGTCGCTCTTGCGACCTCTGGCGACCCCCAAATGACGTCCCTGGGGAAATCCACATCACTCTCCACCCAGAAGATGGGAGGAGAAGGCAGGAGCCTTCTCTCCCCCTCACCCGAACGGCTGTCCCTCAGCTGATCCTCATCCAGCAGACCGGGTGAGAATCGAAGCCTCATCAAAAGCAGCTGTTCGCATGCCATTAGCAGAGTATTGCTGCCACCTCGCATTTTTAAACTGTGCATCCCGAAAGCTCATGCGTTTGCAGTGTTTGCAACCCTAATTTTCACTATGGCCATTCAAAATCGCCGTTAGGTACAACGTGGTGAATGGCCGCCTGATACGACGTCGGCATACGAGATTCTCTTTCTTCCTCAGCACCACAGCACCTAATTGGCTGCCTGGCGCTATATCCCGCCCACACCGAAACCGGTAAGCGGAAGCCGGCTCCTCCGCTAAGGGCCGAGGAAAAGGGCCTGTCTGTGCCTGTCTGCTGCCGTATGGGCCGTTGGCCAGGAACCCTGCCCAAATCACCTACGGCGCACACATCTGTACGTTTGATTGTTCCCCTGACTCATTTTTATGCAACGTTCGCTGTCGCTTCGTTTGGCTGCACTCACACTAACTATCACAAGCAGCAATTCAAATTCTTGCCGGGTTAATCCTCCATAACCAAGGTGTACTGACTATGTGCCCCTGCCGGCCTCTAGCGGCCTTACCACTGTGTTAATAATGCCATTGTGTGCCCCTGCCAGCCTCTAGCGGCCTTACCACTGTGTTGCTAATGCCATTGTGGGCCCCTGCCAGCCTCTAGCGGCCTTACCACTGTGTTAATAATGCCATTGTGTGCCCCTGCCAGCCTCTAGCGGCCTTACCACTGTGTTGCTAATGCCATTGGGTGCCCCTGCCAGCCTCTAGCGGCCTTACCACTGTGTTGCTAATGCCATTGGGTGCCCCTGCCAGCCTCTAGCGGCCTTACCACTGTGTTAATAATGCCATTGTGTGCCCCTACCAGCGTCTAGCGGCCTTACCACTGTGTTGCTAATGCCATTGTGTGCCCCTGCCAGCCTCGAGCGGCCTCACCACTGTGTTGCTAATGCCATTGTGTGCCCCTGCCAGCTTCTAGCGGCCTCACCACTGTGTTGCTAATGCCATTGGGTGCCTCTGCCAGCCTCTAGCGGCCTTACCACTGTGTTGCTAATGCCATTGTGTGCCCCTGCCAGCCTCTAGCGGCCTTACCACTGTGTTAATAATGCCATTGTGTGCCCCTGCCAGCCTCTAGCGGCCTTACCACTGTGTTGCTAATGCCATTGTATGCCCCTGTCAGCCTCTAGCGGCCTTACCACTGTGTTGCTAATGCCATTGTGTGCCCCTGCCAGCTTCTAGCGGCCTTACCACTGTGTTGCTAATGCCATTGGGTGCCCCTGCCAGCCTCTAGCAGCCTTACCACCATTGTGCTGTCTCTCCTGCCCCTAACCGCCTTGCCACGGTGTTGCCATGCCAGCCTTTATCCGCCCTGCCACTGCACGCGCCACCATCAGCCCCTAGTACTAGCACTGTACCACATAGCCCCATCCAGTCCGGTACTCTAATGCATCCCTCTGCCACCCACCTCACAGCGCCCACACCCCTCCTCTCCTTCTCCTCCATCTCGCTCTTTACTCTCTCTCTCTGGGCCATCTGCAGCCTGCTCCCTGCATACCCAGACCTCTCACCACCGCCCACCATCATGCCTCACTCCTCACCATCCACATCTCCACACACCACTCTCAACCACTACATTACTAACCCTCCTGAGCACCTCCTTAGGCGCTACAGACTTAAAACCTGCACCAAACCCTCATTTGTGCTCCGCAGCTCCCCACCATCTACCCACAGTAGGAACCAAAAGCTCAGCTATTGCACCCACACATCATCTTTACGCTCACACCCTCTAGTCCACGCACATACCCACCACCTCCATGCGCCCATACATGCACCCCTCCCTCCATCACTCACAAATGCCCCCACTACCTCGCTCACACCGAACACCAGTGCTCCTGACTCACCACCGACCAACCACATCCTAAAATGCGCACTCATTAATGCATGCTCCATCCATGCCGATGCCATAGAGATCAATGACCTCATCACCACCCACAAACTAGACATGCTAGCCGTATCTGAAACTTGGCTCCATGAGGCATCCAACCCATCCATACACCTTGCACTCCCCCAGGATTTCACTATCCTTAGGCAGGACCGCAAAACCTCTAAAGGTGGGGGCGTCGCCCTCATCTATAGAAACTCACTTGCCATTAGGCAGTGCAACCAACATTGGAACAACACCGCTGACCTTCTCTACGCTAAACTAGCTCTCTCCCCTAATTGCACTATCAACTTCTTAGTCACATACAGACCACCAGGCTCTCCTCCGGACGTCCAAAAGCATCTCCTCCAAATCATTAGCAACAACTTGAAAAGCTCCACCAAAACCATCCTACTTGGTGACCTTAAACTTGGTTTAGATGACCCCAAGGACAAATCAGCCACACACCTGGCCAATGATCTTTCCAACATAGGGTTCATTCACAAAATCACCAAACCTACTCACTGCAAAGGCCGGTCCATCAACTGTTCATCATCCATCACCTCCATCTCACCCCTCCCCTGGACGGATCACCATCTCATCCAATTCTCCATCCCCACCACACCCACCCGTAAAACCCTCACTTATGCACCCCCTGCCAAGGTCAGAAGCTCCAAAAAACTCACAGCGACCAATCTCGCTCCTCTTCTTGATATCCCTGAACTCAAGCATCCCTTCATCCAAGATCCCACCTCCCTCGCTAACACTTACAACAACGCCCTCACCCGAGCCATTGACGCTATTGCCCCGTTGGAAGATAAAAAAGGAAAAAAATCCATGCACTCCAACTCTTGGTTCTCAGAAGAACTATCTGTCCTGCGTAACCTGAAGCGCAAAGCCCTATCCAACTGGCAGTCTACGCCCAACCAGTCCTCGCTCAACGAGTTCAAAGAAATCTCACGGACCTACAAAAATGCCATCGTCAAAGCCAAATCCAAATCATATAATCAAAGAATAACCAAATCCAGCTCCAAAACCAGAGAAATATTCTCTATTTTCAAAGAACTCACCACTCCTGAGTCCAGCCCGGACGAAATCATCAAGGATGAAGCTTGGTGCACAGGCATCCAGACAGCCCTCCTAAATAAAGTCAAAACGCTTCAAGACAAAATTGCATCACAACGTAAAGCACTCAGTACCTCTGCCACGCCTCCCTCTCTCCCCCCTCACGACCCTCACTCAGAAATACCCCTCTTTGCCTTCAGAGAAGTCACAGAACTAGAAACCGCTGCCTTACTCAAAAACATCAAACCCTCCACGTGCAAGGGGGGCATATGCCCTGCCACTATCATCAAAGAGTGCTCACAAGCCCTCACCCCCATCATCACAGCCTTCATCAATGCCTCCTTCTCCTCAGGAACCGTACCTCATTGCCTAAAAGAAGCTTGGGTTCGCCCACTCTTAAAAAAACCCTCCTTAGACCCCACCTCCCCCAGCAACTATCGCCCCATTACCAACGTCCCCTTCCTCCTCAAAATCCTTGATAAAGCAGCACACAATCAAATTCAGCAATACATGGAGACCCATGCTATCCTAGGCAGAAGACAATTGGGCTTCCGCAAAGGCCATGGGACTGAAACTGCCCTACTAGATTTAAAAAATCAAATCACTAAAATAATGGACACAGGCAAACCTGCTCTCCTCCTGCTACTCGACCTCTCCGCGGCATTTGACTTAGTGGACCATGGCCTCCTCACATCTCACCTTTTCAACGCAGCCCACTTCTCCCTCAAAGCAATCTCTTGGATCACCTCCTTTCTAGAAGGCCGAGCCATGAAGGTGTACCCCGACCACGCCAATGCTCCCCCGACCACCATAAGCTGTGGAGTCCCACAAGGGTCATGCACTGCACCGACTCTATACAATCTCTTCACTAAACCCCTCTTCGACTTACTGGACTCCCTCAAAATAGCTTACACAAACTATGCCAATGACACTCAAGTCCTCCTGCCCCTCACTGGCGACTATGCCCGAGACACAGAAGCCCTCATCAACATTTACTCTACAATCCAAGCATGGATGGCGATCAATGGCCTCTGCCTTAACGGAGACAAAACAGAGATCATCATCCTGGCCCCCAGCGAAATCCTATCCAAGCTCAGCCAAGACTATGCACACATAACCATCGACAACACCAACATACCTGTCTCCACGGCTGTGAAGACCCTAGGAGTATACCTAGACGCTACTCTCTCCATGACGAGACAAGTCAAAGCCATGTCCTCCTCCGCATTGACCACTAAACTCATCTTCGCCAGAAAGCCCTATCTTACCACTCCCAACTGCCTCTCCATCGCCAGAGCCACCATAGGAGTCAGGCTAGACTATTGCAACGCCCTCTTAGCTGGCACCTCAACTAAAAATCTAAACAAGCTCCAAACAGTGCAAAACAATGCGCTCCGCGCTGCTCTGCACATCCCCAAATTCGACCATGTGTCGCATGCCAGAAGAAATGCTCACTGGCTCCCAGTTAAAGAAAGAATCGACTTCAAAGTACTCTCCCTTACACACAAATGCCTCAATCACACCGCTCCCTCCTACCTAGCAGAAACCATCATGAGGAAATCTTCCCTTCGTCCTATAAGGACCCCCCCATGACAACCAACTCCGAGTTCCCACCATAAGAAGAGCTAAAGCTGGGGGCATTGGCTTCCCACACATAGCACCTAAACTCTGGAACAACCTCCCTAACTCTCTCAGAGCGGAACCCTCGCTGCTTTCCATTCGGAAATCCCTCAAAACCATGCTCTTCACATAATCACCTCCCACCTTCCCTTGTGACATGAACGGCACATATCTTAAACGCCCTGATGTCTGCACCGCTTATGTATGTAACTAAAACATATTACTGTAAATCTAAATGCCTTGTAAACTTATATATCTTAACATGTCACTGTAAATCAAAATGCCTGTAAAATGAATAACCTTCCTTCTGTAACCAGCCAAATGCTTATATGTAACAGCGTCACGATGCCCACGGGCTGAGCGTGCGCTTTAAAAATACGAATAAATAAATAATAAGTGTAAGCAGAATATTCGCCGGCTGGCCTTGCAAGGCGTGCAGTCAGTGGAGTGCCTGTGGAGATTCCACTATATGCAGACCCATGCCCCACAGGCTTCCCGGGCTGGCCATAACCTGAAAATGTGAAAGCGGAAGCCTTGTGCCCGATGTGAAGTGCCTAGCGACTGTGAAGAAGGCTTGCATAGTGAACCATGTCATACACCGAAAGCATGATCACTTTGAACAGGGGGAGCGAGAGCACCCGGTTATAAGCACACTCGTCATGTGTATTTCTCATGAACCCTGAGGGGGGTGAGCCTCAGGCATTAATCAAAGTCAACTTAAAGTATTTCTGAATGTAGAACTGGTAACAATTCACAGCAAAACCTCCATACCTGTATGTCACTTTGTCCGTCCTGGTTACTCGCACTGGATACAGTGTCGGTGGCCATTTAGAAACTAGGGTAATTCATACAATTTCGCACAAAAGTGGCGCACGCGGCTGGCGCACAGTGTGCGCGTGCGAATGTCTGCGCCAGCCGAGTGCGCTAAAATCGATATCCACGCACAGCGTATTCATGGATTTCAGCCTCCAAAACCAGCCGTGGCGCAGAGTGGCGCAGCGACCCTGCAGCTGTGCCAGTTACGCCCCCAAGAACGCCCTTGCGCAAGGAAAAGCCATCAAAATTCCCAATTCATCAGAAAGGGCTGCGCTAACCCTGGACCAGTATACAGGGCTGCCAAACAGCAAACGGCGAGCGGGGAACGTGTATTACTGGGGTGCGCGGGAAGTTCCACACGCGATTTCAGCAGGGTACGTGTATTTCTGGGGTGCGGGGAAGTTCAACACGCGATTACAGCAGGGTACGTGTATTACAGGGGTGCGCGGGAAGTTCCACACGCGATTCCAGCAGGGTACGTGTATTTCTGGGGTGCAGGGAATTTTTACACACGATTTCAGCAGGGTACCAGTATTACTGGGGTGCGCGGGAAGTTCCACACGCGATTTCAGCAGGGTACGTGTATTTCTGGGGTGCGGGGAACTTTTACACGCGATTTCAGCAGGGTACCTGTATTACTGGGGTGCGCGGGAAGTTACACATGCGATTTCAGCAGGGTACGTGTATTTCTGGGGTGCGGGTAAGTTTAACACACGATTTCAGCAAGGTAGGTGTCTTACTGGTGTGCGCGGGAAGTCCCACACACGATTCCAGCAGGGTACGTGCATTTCTGGGGTGCGGGGAAGTTCGACACGCGATTTCAGCAGGGCACGCGTATTACAGGGGTGCGCGGGAAGTTACACATGCGATTTCAGCAGGGTACGTGTATTTCTGGGGTGCGGGGAAGTTCAACATGCGATTACAGCAGGGTACGTGTATTACAGGGGTGCGCGGGAAGTCCCACACGCGATTCCAGCAGGGTACGTGTATTTCTGGGGTGCGGGGAAGTTTCACACGCGATTACAGCAGGGTACGTGTATTTCTGGGGTGCGTGGAAGTGTAACACGCGATCACAGCAGGGTACCTGTATTACTGGGGTGCGCGGGAAGTCCCACACGCGATTCCAGCAGGGTACGTGTATTTCTGGGGTGCGGGGAAGTTTCACACGCGATTTCAGCAGGGTACATGTATTACTGGGGTGCGCGGGAAGTTCCCCACGCGATTACAGCAGGGTACGTGTATTTTTGGGGTGCGTGGAAGTGTAACACGCAATCACAGCAGGGTACCTGTATTACTGGGGTGCGCGGGAAGTTCCACACGCGATTTCAGCAGGATGCGTGTATTACTGGGGTGCGCGGGAAGTTACACATGCGATTTCAGCAGGGTACGTGTATTTCTGGGGTGCGGGTAAGTTTAACACACGATTTCAGCAAGGTAGGTGTCTTACTGGTGTGCGCGGGAAGTTACACACGCGATTTCAGCAGGGTACGTGCATTTCTGGGGTGCGGGGAAGTTTGACACGCGATTTGAGCAGGGCACGCGTATTACAGGGGTGCGCGGGAAGTTACACATGCGATTTCAGCAGGGTACGTGTATTTCTGGGGTGCGGGGAAGTTCAACACGCGATTACAGCAGGGTACGTGTATTACAGGGGTGGGCAAGAAGTCCCACACGCGATTCCAGCAGGGTACGTGTATTTCTGGGGTGCGGGGAAGTTTCACACGCGATTACAGCAGGGTACGTGTATTTCTGGGGTGCGTGGAAGTGTAACACGCGATCACAGCAGGGTACCTGTATTACTGGGGTGCGCGGGAAGTCCCACACGCGATTCCAGCAGGGTACGTGTATTTCTGGGGTGCGGGGAAGTTTCACACGCGATTTCAGCAGGTTACATGTATTACTGGGGTGCGCGGGAAGTTCCCCACACGATTACAGCAGGGTACGTGTATTTCTGGGGTGCGTGGAAGTGTAACACGCAATCACAGCAGGGTACCTGTATTACTGGGGTGCGCGGGAAGTTCCACACGCGATTTCAGCAGGATGCGTGTATTACTGGGGTGCGCGGGAAGTTCCACACGCAATTTCAGCAGGGTGCGTGTATTACTGGGGTGCGCGGGAAGTTCCACATGCGATTTCAGAAGGGTACGTGTATTACTGGGGTGCGGACCAGTTTCACACGCGATAGACCCTGTGCGAGTGGGGTGCATGTATTTCGGGGGTGCAGGGGAGTCCTACACGTGAATTGGCAGTGTGGGTCCTCCCAGGTGTTCCGTCTACACCCTCCACGGCCCCTGCAGGCAGACCACACCACAGGGGACTACCCTGCACCCCTGGTCATGTCCCGCAGGCATCCCATCCACCATGGGCATGCCCCCAGCCAAGCCGCATGTCACCTTGCACTAGTGATCACCAACGCATTACCCCCTTGCACCCCCACCACACAGCAGTGCAGGGCACCTGCCAGCAGGCACACACTCATCTCCCCCAGCACCCCCACCCCGCAGCAGTTCAGGGCACCTGCCAGCAGGCCCCCACTCATGTCCCCTTGCACCCCCACCCCCCAGCACTGAGGGTCACCTGCCAGCAGGCCCCCACTCATGTCCCCTTGCACACCCACCACCAGCAGTGCAAGGCACCTGCCAGCAGGCCCCCCCTCATGTACCACTCATGTCCCCTTGCACCCGCACCCCCAGCAGTCAGGGGCACCTGGCAGCAGGCCCCCACTCATGTCCCCTTGCAGCACCACCCCCCAGAAGTGCAGGGCACCTGCCAGCAGGCCCCCACTCATGTCCCACTCATGTCCCCCTGCACGCCCACCCCCCAGCAGTGCAGGGCACTTGCCAGCAGGCCCCCACTCATGTTCCCTTGCACACCCACCCCCCAGCAGTGTGGGGCACCTGCCAACAGGCCCCCACTCATATCCCCTTGCACCCCCAGCACTGAGGGGCACCTGCCAGCAGGCCCCCACTCATGTCCCCTTGCACACCCACCCCCCAGCAGTGCGGGGCACCTGCCAGCAGGCCCCCACTCATGTCCCCTTGCACCCCACCCCCCAGCAGTATGGGGCACCTGCCAGCAGGCCCCCACTCATGTCCCACCCATGTCCCCTTGCACCCCCACCCCCCAGCAGTGCAGGGCACCTGCCAGCAGGCCCCCATTCATGTCCCCTTGCACCCCACCCCCCAGCACTGAGGGTCACCTGCCAGCAGGCCCCCAATCATGTCCCCTTGCACCCCCAGCACTGAGGGGCACCTGCCAGCAGGCCCCCACTCATGTCCCCTTGCACCCCCACGCCCCAGCAGTGCGGGGCACCTGCCAGCAGGCCCCCACTCATGTCCCACTCATGTCCCCCTGCACCTCCACCCCCCAACAGTGCAGGGCACCTGCCAGCAGGCCCCCACTCATGTCCCCTTGTACACTCACCCCCCAGCAGTGTGGGGCACCTGCCAACAGGCCCCCACTCATGTCCCCTTGCACCCCCCAGCACTGAGGGGCACCTGCCAGCAGGCCCCCACTCATGTCACCTTGCACCCCCACCCCCCAGCACTGAGGGGCACCTGCCAGCAGGCCCCCACTCATGTCACCTTGCACACACACCCCCCAGCAGTGCGGGGCACCTGCCAGCAGGCCCCCACTCATGTCCCCTTGCACCCCCACCCCCCAGCAGTGTGGGGCACCTGCCAGCAGGCCCCCACTCATGTCCCACTAATGTCCCATTGCACCCACACCCCCCAGCAGTGCGGGGCACCTGCCAACAGGCCCCGACACATGTCCCCTGCACCCCCAGCACTGAGGGGCACCTGCCAGCAGGCCCCCACTCATGTCCCCTTGCACCCCCAGCAGTGTGGGGCACCTGCCAGCAGGCCCCCACTCATGTCCCACTCATGTCCCCCAGCACTCCCACCCCCCAGCAGTGCAGGGCACCTGCCAGCAGGCCCCGACACATGTCCCCCAGCCAACACGTCATCACAATTTAGATGCCTGGCCCTTATGGCCAGCCTCCACATGCCAAAGATCCACCCAAGTATTGCATCCACCCACATAGAAATGCCAATTTCATGATACAACCCCAATGGCAAGTATGTAAATGAACACATGTCCGTCACACACACAATGGGTGCAAGTGAATGTCAAAATCCATATCATGACACGCATTAAACCAATGAGATAATATCACACATCGAAGTATTAAGAAATAAATGTATTAAAAGCAACATGAATGGAATTAAAAACAAACAAAGGACAATGGGAATTAAAAACGAAAAGCTGAATGTCCGTAAAATAATGAAAAACAACAAATCATAATCCAAAGGAAAGGTGTCCAAAATCACAGTTCAAAAAATCAAATCCAAGGGAAAAACAAAAGTGAAAACCATTGCTCCATGGGTAAATAAAATAATAAAAAAAGATGAATCCAATAGTGAACTATATACAGAAGAACAATCCAGGGTCCATGATCCCAACTGAAGAAATGATACCTATAAAAAATACTACCTAATTAAAGGTGGTGCATTGTCCAAGCGCAACCAAAATAAAGAAAAAAAAAAGGAAACCTAACACTATCTAACTATTTACAAGGGCCGCGGGTAAGTCCAATGGATCACATGCTGATGTTCCGGGCCAGGGCATCATCGAACTCCTGCTCAATCTCCCGGAGGCGGTCCTCTTCCATGGCCCCGAGGGTTCGCAGGGACGATGACATCTGGAACTCCAGGTCCCTGCGAATGGCCTCGAGGCACTGGGCCCGCCTCAGGGCCCTACGCATGGAGTTCTCCGCCCTGACCATCGTGAGCCGTGCCTCCTCCGCCCGCTGCTGCTCCGCATCTATCGCATGGCCCAACTGCTGCCACACGGAAGACACTTCCCGTCCAGGGTCCTCCTGCCCTCCGGCCGATGCCTGCCCCTCCGATGATGAAGGCCCCGAGCCATCATGGCTCCCACCTTGTTGCTGCTGCTGCTGTGCCGCTGCCTGTGCCCTGGCTCCTGCTGCCTGCACATCCTTCTCCAGCTGGGGTGCAGTTGTTGAGGTGCCCACCCCAGCTGGACGTCCGACTCCCGACTGTGGCAGGGATGTGTCATCCAACAGCCTGGCCGCAGGGTCAGAGACAGCTCCACAGGGCACCCAGGTGACACATGGGTGGGAAGATGGCACGGAGGAGGACTGGCGCATAGGGGGTTCAGTTGAGGAGGGGGTCGGAACAAGGTCCACAAAACGGAGGAATCCAGCCATGGTGAGCTGTCCCAGTGGGTCAACGCGGTCAACGAGCCATGCGATAAGACGTGCAGTCTCCTCATGAAAAGACTGCAGGTCAGCTCGCATGGCACGTTGACGCAACGCCACCCCACCCAGGACTGGCTCAACCCGGTGCCGGATAGCCTCATCCGCAGGGAGAGGAAGGCCAGTTGGTGTAAGCCAATCCCCTCCCTGAGAAAGGGTCTGGACATAGGTATCCTTGCTGGTGCAAGATGATGCAGTCACAGGATCGGGGACAGGATTACACACAGGCACCTCCGTGGCGGCCTGTGCTGCCTCCTGTCCCTGTCCCTGCACTGCATCACTAGCACCAGTGGAATCCCCACCTCCAGACCCCGTCTCTGTCCCTTGCACGGCCTCTTCCTCCACCAAACCCCCCACCAATCTGGATGACTCCGTGCCATCTTCCTCCGTTGGGCCCTGTGGGGTCTCAGCTGCCCCTTCGGCTGCCGAGGAGTCCAACTCCAACCTCCGCCTCTTGGACCTCCCCTCAGCAGCTGCGACCTGGGACGCGGCACCGGACTCCTCACTCCCCGATGAGATGACAACCTGGGAGGGGAGCCGGGCCTTGCGTCTCCGGCTGGCGGTGCGATCCCTGCCGCTGTGCTCCACAGCACCTTCTCCGCCCTCTTCATCAGTTGACGTTGCAGACAGGGAGAGATAGGAGACAGGCATCAGGGCACTGTACAATGGACTCATACACACATGACAGTTGTACATGAGTGGCATTGTCAAACTTCAGACATGGCATCACAATCCCCAACACACATGTCATTGCAACTCACACCAATGAACTATTCCACAGCCATATTGCAACAGCCAGCACCATCCATACACATAGAAACAGCATGAGCAGCCAAAGGTGAGCCAGACATCACATGAAACACAGGGAGTGCACTAGACATGCACACATGCCACCACAATTACATGCATGTGTACACCTCCGCCAACTGTCGCAGTGATGAGATTGGCATCCATGTCACATCTGGCAATCAGTCTTCTACATATCAGTCTCACATGCATCCATGTTGCATCACTGTTGCACCCATGTCAAATACACACACATGCACATGTACACGGTGCAGATACATGCAGCTGGAACCAACATTCATGTGTGACACCACAACCATGCCAACTTACATACACAGTAATCAAAACATGTGTGCTCACACATCTGCATTTGGCATGCATGCTTACCCACACATACACCATCCATGTGTCTCACACATGAAAGGACTTGCATGTGTCAGCCTCACAGCCCTGTACATACACATCCATACATGGCCCTACAAAACCACATGTACAACCTGCACACTACTGGCACACCACCACACGCACAGCTTCCAATCAGTATGCATGTACACTTACAGCTCGACTCCAGACTGGTCTGCCTCTCAAGGACCTGGACGTGGAGCGCTGGGCGTATGCATTCCAGGACCCTCATCTGATGTTCCGAGAGGTGGCCACGGTGCCCCTTAGCATCCGCTGCCTTCAAGAGGCGTCGGGCCTTGTTGAGGGTCCTGGACCTGAAGTCCTCCTAGCGCTTCTTGACATGTTGGAAGTCACGGATTGCCACGCCCTCCACGTTGATGGCAGTCACGATGTCCGTCCAGATCCGAGTCCGTCCTTCCTTGTCGGCGGCTGACCTTCCGAAGAGGGCATGATACTGCCCGAGGAATTGCTCCACCAGGACACCAACTTCGGTGGCAGTGAAGCTGGTGGCCCTCTGCCTTTCTGGTTGGGGGTTGCCAGTGGTGCCAGATGGTGTAGTGCTCGACATGGCAACCCCAGAGGCAGGTGTGGGTGGGCAACTGGGTCCTGGGGCAGGGCTGTGGAGCGATGGAATAGCAGTCGGGGGTCTTCGGTTCCAGCAGGGGTGGTCACAGCAACAGCACCCCGGGCTGACATGCAGGCAGCAAATGGCAGGGCATATGGGCAGCAGGCAATCAGGCAGCAGCAGATGGCAGGTGGGAGCGTGCTCGGGGCTCTGGGGGGCAGTAATTCGGCCTTCTGGGCAGGAGCGTGGTCTTCCGTGTGCGAACGCGTGGCCAGCTTGATACGGAGTGATTTGGCACATGGAAATCTAGCTCGTCAGCGTGTAATTTGAGGAAAGGCCCTTAGCGCGTAAGCGCGTCAGCACGCGTACGCGATTTCATTGGACGAAAGGCCCTTAGCGCGTAGACGCGCGCACGCGGGTGTTTCCCTGAACCCGGGTGCATGTTACACGTCCAAGAACTGCACGTCCGAGTGTCAGCTCGTGTAATTGGAGGTTAGGGCCTTAGCGCGTATACGCGGAAGTGACGTTGGACTTGTGGGCCGGTTCAAAAGGTGCATGTAGGACGTCATTTCCTTGTACGTGCTTTTCGTGGAGAGCGAGTGGGTGAATTCTGTACTTCTTGTCGGTTCACACGCGATTTACTTCACAGCGTTTCTAGTTCGTATTCCCTGTTACCTCTGACAGCTTTTTTTTGATTTTCTGTTGGGCCTGTTTCCTCAAACAGTGTTCACTTCTTCTTTTGTCCTGTCTCCTCAGACAGTGTACAATTCTTCTTTTGGCCGGGGTGTTGCCAACGCGCACATGCGCGTATTTTTCACGCTCATTTTCCAGGCAGATGGTGAGTCGCGCACATATTTACCAACTGTGCTTGCCCCGTGTGTCGCGTACCCCTTCAGAGGTCATTGTAGGCTGCGTGTAACACGCATACGTTCATTTTTGTGTTTCTGGGTGCCACAGCGTAGTGCGGGTTCATTTTTTCACGCACGTGGTCTACGAGGGGTTGCGTGCATGTTATTTTCTGTTTTTGGGGTGCCTGTGCGTTGTGTGACCCGTCATCTTTCCCCAGGGGTCACATACAGCCTTGCTAGAGCACTAGGGTACGAATTCCATCTAGTACCCTATCCCTTTGGCCCCCAATTGCCCAGGACAATAGTTTACTGCAACTCCCATACGCACAACACCATCAGTGCCATGGTTGGGAGGCGACCAAGCGGTAAGGGTGGCAAAGGTGGCCGAGCCTCAAGTGGTGGCCGTGGTGGGCGCGGTAGGGGACGTGGCCGGGATTTGCAGGGTACTCCTAGCCCCCCATGTGTGGAGGACCAGTCAGGGACACCCATGCCCCCCCCCCATAGTTGAGGGAAACGTGGCTGACTCCATCTCTGCTCAGCCCTTGTTGGACCGGCCTATTGTGGCACCTGACCTGGCAGAGGGTGACTCCCAGGCTGACTTTCAGGTCGCCAAGTCTAGGCCACGTGTGGCGGTGCAAGTTGGTGTCACCAGGCCACGTGGATCAGGGGCAGCTATGTCATCTGCTGCCCCGAGCAGGCAGGGTGGGGAGGCTGCAGGGGCAGCTGCAGCTCCATCCACCCCAGCTCTAACTCTCCCAGCCAGGGCAGTGTTGGTCCCAGTCCATCTTGCTAACATCCCCCCTGACTACGTAACACTTCAGCCAATGCCTGCACCAAGTCCCATGCTCAGTGTGCATTCCCACAGTCCAACTACCCAGTCCACCGGTGCTCCTGCCCCTAGTGGCCAGAGCAGCGGCGTAGGCCACTCAGGATTCCCACCACCTTCCAAAAAAAGAGGAAGAGTGCTCGTCCACTACAGGCTGATACCCCAGGCACGGCTACGCAGTCCGGCACGCAAAGGAAGTCTAGCTTCAATGATGCCGAACGTGATGCACTTGTGCAGTATGTGTCCGCACATAACAGCGAAATGTTGATCACTTCAGGGTGCAAGACCACACCTGCTCAACGTCAGGCACATTGGCAGACCGTCGCGGACATTATAAGTGCCCTTGGATTAGTGAGGCGCACAGCTGGTGAGTGCTACAAGCGCTGGAATGACCTTAAGCGCAGGGCAAAGAAAAGGCTGGCCTCAAGTCATGCCGCTACTCTGGTGACTGGAGGTGGGTCTCCACAAGAGGACATTGAACTCACTGTACATGAGTCTGTTGCTGGGACCTACGTCACAGAGGAACAGATCCAAGGTGTGGGAGAACTGCCAGATTACGAGGCATTGTCCGGTGAGTGCACATGCATGTGTGTGTGATCCATGTGTATGTTGTGTGTGTGAGGGGTTCTGATTGAGTGCCAGGTGAGGGTGTGTGTGCCTGAGTGGTTTGGGTCACCCATGTGCTTCATCCAAAACATTCTGCGCCCCTGGATTTGGGTATTACAGTATCCCTTCTTCCCACAGTAGACATTTTGTGCAACATCACGCCAGTTGCCCTTGAAGTGGCATCTTGCAACAACATTGTTCCGTATTTCTCATTGTTCATTTAGGCTGATAGTTTCGATCCCCCCACTTTCACTACGCATTTCTCAGCCCTATTGTCAATCGATATGTGACATGCCTATGGTACATGCCATCTGTGTGATGGCATGTTTCATGTATGTGGATTGGACATGCCACTCACAGGCCAATGTGTGATGGCTCTGCTAGCCAGCATCCAGGTAATGTGTTGCTCTTCCATCTTGGTGTCATCATTGTCTGACATTGTCCTCCCCTTCAAACTCAGTGACAGTGCATGCATGGGAGGGTTATAGTCATGTGGGACATGTGTCAATCAAGTACTGGTTCTGTAGCTTGTGAGGCCTAATTGTGTGCCATGGTGCTAATGCCTGTTTCCATTTTATGTCGTTCATGTTTCTGCAGGGGATGACGCACTTGATGCTGTTGAGGGTGAGGAGATGGTGCCGACCCAGGAGGGATCTCAGGCACGACCGAGCACCAGTGTGGGACGGGGTGTGGTGGTGGGTAAAAACCCACTCTTGCTGCAGACCGTTCTCTCCAGGGGTGTCTCTGGGTGCACCTCCCCAGACCTCTATTCAGGTGTTGATTCGCATGATGAGACCTATGTGGATTCGCAGGTAGGTGTTTCTGGGAGGGATTCTGTTCTGTCCGACCCACCTGCACCAGGGGTACAGCCCACTATGGGGATGTCAGTGTTGGTAGGTCCGCCTTTGGTGGTTACGGATACAGGGCCACACTCCGCAACATCTGATCCTGTTCCTGGGCCAGCAGATCAGAGGGGGAATGCAGTCCTGCAGCCTCAGGCAGTGCCGACACAGCAAGGCACAGTTCGCATTGCCCCAGACAGGTGTGGTGCCCGCCAAAGCAGTGGCCATACGCCACCAGGCAATACCGCATGGGAGAAATCCATATACAATATGGGAAACCAACAGGCAGCAGCATCTGAGATGATGGCTCAAGCTATGGAGAGGGTGGCCACTTCCATTGTCCCCCCAGAAAGGCAGATGGAGCAACTACAGCAGGCAACAGACTCCATTTGCCGATCACTCAGGGAGGACATGTTGGCATCCAACAGGGACAGACGGGTGGCCCTGGACACTCTGCGGGAAGCCATTTCTTTAGAGTCGCAGGGCCAGAGGGAAGCCCTGAGGGTAGAAGTCCATCACCTCAGGCAGACTCTTGTGGACCTTGAGGCTTCCATTGTCACGAGGACAGAACAGCTGCTGGAGCGGGTCACACGTACACTCTCAGCAGAGATGCAGGCAACTCGGGAGTAGGTCCGGGCATCACGTCAGGTGGTGCATGGGGATCTCCGCACCATATTCCTCCAGAACGAGACCTTCCACACCCGCATGCTTGCTGCCATGGAGGACCAGACTAGGGCTTTGCCTGGGCTGCCTCCCATAGCACCACCACCTCCTGTGGAGGCAGCAGCACAGAGTGATGAGAGCGACCACAGCGATTCTGATTCTCTCACGATAGCGTAGCCGTGCAGGCCATGAGCCCATGGAGGTGTTTTTTTTTCTCGCAACATCCACACAGGTGGCTGTTGGTGTGCACCCTGTCCTCGGACCTCCTTAGTTGCTTCCCCCACACCTTCTGGCCCTCACATGGCCATTTTTGATTTTTGATTTTTGATTTTTGATATTTGGTTTTTGATTTTTGTGTTTTTGTTACAGTGTGTTGCCTTGTGTGGCTCCCGTGGGCATCCACTGTATTCCGGCTGGGCACATGAGTTTTGGTTAGATGCTTGGGTTTGTGAGACACACACCCCTCCTGCTTCCTGTTTCCATGGGCTTGCAAAGGGTGTGCCCAAGTGACAGTGACTTACACAGTGACGTTGGACTCCCATGACATGTGTGGGCAGTCTGTAGTCAATACTGTGTATACATTCCTAGTGCATATTGTTGTAGTATTGTACACTGCATGGTGTATTGATGTGTGCTTGTGCATCCATGTCTCCCTCCTAATTTGCAGGTTCATTCCTCATGTCTTCACAAAGCCGTCTACTTTGGAGATGGAGTTCATGTTGTAAGCAGTGCACTTCCAGATTTGCGTGGCACCAACACTGTACAGTTGGAAGTGGTCGATGTGCTAGCATCACCAGGTTGTAAGACTACGTATCCTTTAACTTAGTACTGTCATGTGAATGCTATGTTTGGGGTTGGCTAGCTGCATTGTATTGTGGTAAATCTTTGGTCATGTGTGTTTTCAGTTCTACATTAATGTGAGCATATTGTGTGTGGCAATTTTCCATTTGGGACACTGTACTTTGTGACACTGTCATGTTTTGGGGATTCCTTTGTTTACTCTCACATAGCATGACATGCCATGGTGTGTTGGGTGGCGGTGCTGGGGAGGTGCTGGGTGACATGGCACTGTTGTCATGTTGTATCTTGCAAGGGGGTAATGATTTCGGCAGATATAAGTGTGTCTTTTGATGACACAGCATTGGTGGTGTTTGTGTAGGTAGGGATGCACACAATGGAACACTTCCAGGTGAACAATCTCAGGCTGGTATGGTTGTGACAGTTGACTGTCACTTGACTCATCATCATTGATAGTCAGCTGGTATGTGCCAGGGCTGTGTGCACTCTACAGGGGTGTGATCTTAGGTGAAGTAATTAGCCAGCAGCTGCGTACGGGCTGCCTCACCCCGTGCCCTTTCCCCTCCCATGCGCAGCGGGCGTGCATGTGGTTGGGGATGTGGGGGCACCACCATGTCCACGGGCAGGCCCCGGCGTGTTGCAACGTTGTGCAGGACACATGCTGCCACTATGATCCTGCACACTAATGGGGGAGCGTATAACAGCTGCCCGCCAGAACGGTCAAGGGAGCGAAAGCGTGACTTGAGCACTCTGAATGTGCGCTCCACTATGCCCCGGGTTGCAATATGGGCTGTGTTGTATCTTACCTCAGGTGGCGTGGTGGGGTTCCGAATTGGCGTCATCATGTGGGTGCTTAGAGGGTAGGCACTGTCCCCTGGGGAGGTGGTGATGGGTATCATTAGTGGGGTTGTGACATTACTCAGTATCTGACATGCATGCATGTGCTGTGGAATTTATACTCACCGATCAGCCATGTATCGCCATGCCGCCCAGCTTCTAGGTACCGGTTTAGGGTTGACATTCTGTAAATGAAACTGTCGTGGGTGGACCCTGGATAGTTGGCATATACTGAGGTGATGATTCCCTTGGCATCACATACTACCTGGATGTTGATGGAATGCCAGTGCTTGTGGTTTCTATAGATGTGCTCAGATGCCCTGGGGGGACGTAGAGCCACATGGGTGCAGTCAATGACACCTAGCTCTTTGGGAAAGTGTGCCACCCCGTAAAAATCCTGGACGAGAGCCTGCCTTTCTGCAGGTGTTCTGGGCAGGTATATGTGCCTGCGTACTGATGGGCGTGCAGTCATGATGGCCAAGACCTGGTGTAGGCAGCGTGACTGCGTGGCCTGTGACACCCCCCCACTATGGCACTTGTCTGCTGAAATGATCCAGTGGCCAAGAAGTGCAGTACATTAAGGACCTTCTCCAGGGGGCTGAGTGCTTGGGAGCAGAGGGTGGATGATGTGAGGTCATCCTCCCACTTACTGACCAGGTCGAGTATTATGTGAGGTGGAAACCTGTACCTCCCATAAACGTGGTCATCAGGCATCCCAAAAAGGCTGGTTCTGGGTGTAAAAATTCTGGCCCTGACTATCCTCCTCCTCCTCCTGCGGTATCCCACGGCCACTGCTGCTAGGAACGGTATATTCATCCTGGCGTCTGAGCTTGTTTGTTGTTTGCGCGCACTTTTATTCCTGCTGGCGTATGTGTTTCCGGATTAGCGCATCTTTTTTGGCGTGTGGGCGTTCCGCGCATTTGCCTCCTGTACTTCCACGCCCACCACAGTAATACACGTACCCCGCTCGCCCAAGCCCAATCGCGTGTAAAACTTCCCGCGAGCCCCTGAAGTACACGTACCCCACTCGCCCAGGCCCAATCGCGTGTAAAACTTCCCGTGAGCCCCTGAAGTACACGTACCCCGCTCGCCCAGGCACAATCGCGTGTAAAACTTCCTGCGAGCCTCTGAAGTACACATACCCCGCTCGCCCAGGCACAATCGCGTGTACAACTTCCCGCGAGCCCCTGAAGTACAGGTACCCTGCTCGCCCAGGCCCAATCGCGTGTAAAACTTCCCGCGAGCCCCTGAAGTACACGTACTCCGCTCGCTCAGGCACAATCGCGTGTCAAAATTCCCGCACACCCCCGAAATACATGCTATTTTTGACACAGCGGGTGTCCGTGTTTGTCGCGTACCCCTTTGCACGTCATTTGTCCTAGAGGGCCACAGTATGGGACATTCATCAGAGCTGTATATACGGCTTTTTGTTAGCGCCCATTTTTTTAATGTGCAGGGGCGCTACCGCCTGCCTTCGTGTGGCGGACATGTGTTGATGTACATAGTTGACTTTTGGTTTGTGTCATGGGATCGCCATTTCACTGCTGTGGGGTGGGGGTGCAAGGGGACATGAGTGGGACATGAGTGGGGGCCTGCTGGCAGGTGCCCTGCACTGCTGGGGGGTGGGGGTGCAAGGGGACATGAGTGGGACATGAGTGGGGGCCTGCTGGCAGGTGCCCTGCACTGCTGGTGGGTGGGGGTGCTGGGGGACATGAGTGGGGGCCTGCTGGCAGGTGCCCTGCACTGCTGGGGGGTGGGGGTGTTGGGGGGCATGAGTGGGGGCCTGCTGGCAGGTGCCCTGCACTGCTGGGGGGTGGGGTGCAAGGGGACATGGGTGGGGGCCTGCTGGGGGATGGGGGTGCTGTGGGACATGAGTGGGGGCCTGCTGGCAGGTGCCCTGCACTGCTGGGGGTGGGGGCGCAAGGGGACATGAGTGGGGGCCTGCTGGCAGGTGCCCTGCACTGCTGGTGGGTGGGGGTGCTGGGGGACATGAGTGGGGGCCTGCTGGCAGGTGCCCTGCACTGCTGGTGGGTGGGGGTGCTGGGGGACATGAGTGGGGGCCTGTTGGCAGGTGCCCTGCACTGCTGGGGGGTGGGGGTGCAAGGGGACATGAGTGGGACATGAGTGGGGGCTTGCTGGCAGGGGCCCTGCACTGCTGGGGGGTGGGGGTGCAAGGGGACATGAGTGGGGGCCTGCTGGCAGGGGTGGGGCTGCAAGGGGACATGAGTGGGACATGAGTGGGGGCTGCTGGCAGGTGTCCTGCAATGCTGGGAGGTGGGGGTGCAAGGGGACATGAGTGGGACATGAGTGGGGGCCTGCTGGCAGGCGCCATGCACTGCTGGGGGGTGGGGGTGCAAGGGGACATGAGTGGGGGCCTGCTGGCAGGTGCCTTGCACTGCTGGTGGGTGGGGGCGCTGGGGGACATGAGTGGGGGCCTGCTGGCAGGTGCCCTGCACTGCTGGGGGTGGGGTGCAAGGGGACATGAGTAGGACATGAGTGGGGGCCTGCTGGCAGGTGCCCTGCACTGCTGGGGGGTGGGGGTGCAAGGGGACATGAGTGGGAGATGAGTGGGGGCCTGCTGGCAGGTGCCCTGCACTGCTGGGGGTGCAAGGGGACATGAGTGGGAGCCTGCTGGCAGGTGCCCCGCACTGCTGTGGGGTGGGGCTGCAAGGTGACATGAGTGGGACATGAGTGGGGGCCTGCTGGCAGGTGCCCTGCACTGCTAGGGGTCGGGGGTGCAAGGGGACATGAGTGGGGGCCTGCTTGCAGGTGCCCTGCACTGCTGGGGGGTGGGGCTGCAAGGGGACATGAGTGGGAGCCTGCTGACAGGTGCCCTGCACTGCTGGGGGGTGGGGGTGCAAGGGGACATGAGTGGGGGCCTGCTGGCAGGTGCCCTGCACTGCTGGGGGGTGGGGCTGCAAGGGGACATGAGTGGGGGCCTGCTGGCAGGTGCCCTGCACTGCTGGGGCGTGGGGGTGCAAGGGGACATGAGTGGGACATGATTGGGGGCCTGCTGGCAGGTGCCCTGTACTGCTGGGGGGTGGGGGTGCAAGGGGACATGAGTGGGACATGAGTGGGGGCCTGCTGGCAGGTGCCCTCCACTGCTGGTGGGTGGGGGTGCTGGGGGACATGAGTGGGGGCCTGCTGGCAGGTGCCCTGCACTGCTGGGGGGTGGGGGTGCTGGGGGACATGAGTGGGGGCCTGCTGGCAGGTGCCCTGCACTGTTGGTGGGTGGGGGTGCAAGGGGACATGAGTGGGACATGAGTGGGGGCCTGCTGGCAGGTACCCTGCACTGCTGGGGGGTGGGGGTGCAAGGGAACATGAGTGGGGGCCTGCTGGCAGGTGCCCTGCGCTGTTGGGGGGTGGGGGTGCTGGGGGACATGAGTGGGGGCCTGCTGGCAGGTGCCCTGCACTGCTGGGGGGGTGGGGGTGCAAGGGGGTCATGCGTTGGTGATCAGTAGTGCAAGCTGATATGTGGCTTGCCTGGGGGCATGCCCATTGTGGATGGGCTGCCTGCGAGACATGAAGTCCCCTGTGGAGTGGGCTGCCTGCAGGGGGCGTGGAGGGTGTAGAGGGAATACCTGGGAGGACCCACACTGCCAATTCACATGTAGGACTCCCCTGCACCCCAGATATACACGTACCCCACTCGCACAGGGCCTGTCGCGTGTGATACTTCCTGCACACCCCCGAAATACACGTACCCCACTCGACCAAGGTGAATCCGTGTGAAACAAGGGGACATGAGTGGGACATGAGTGGGGGCCTGCTGGCAGGTGCCCTGCACTGCTGGGGGGTGGGGGTGCAAGGGGACATGAGTGGGACATGAGTGGGGGCCTGCTGGCAGGTGCCCTGCACTGCTGGGGGGTGGGGGTGCAAGGGGACATGAGTGGGACATGAGTGGGGGCCTGCTGGCAGGTGCCCTGCACTGCTGGTGGGTGGGGGTGCTGGGGGACATGAGTGGGGGCCTGCTGGCAGGTGCCCTGCACTGCTGGGGGGTGGGGGTGTTGGGGGGCATGAGTGGGGGCCTGCTGGCAGGTGCCCTGCACTGCTGGGGGGTGCAAGGGGACATGAGTGGGAGCCTGCTGGCAGGTGCCCCGCACTGCTGTGGGGTGGGTCTGCAAGGTGACATGAGTGGGACATGAGTGGGGGCCTGCTGGCAGGTGCCCTGCACTGCTAGGGGTTGGGGGTGCTAGGGGACATGAGTGGGGGCCTGCTTGCAGGTGCCCTGCACTGCTGGGGGGGTGGGGCTGCAAGGGGACATGAGTGGGAGCCTGCTGGCAGGTGCCCTGCACTGCTGGGGGGTGGGGGTGCAAGGGGACATGAGTGGGACATGAGTGGGGGCCTGCTGGCAGGTGCCCTGCACTGCTGGGGGGTGGGGCTGCAAGGGTACATGAGTGGGGGCCTGCTGGCAGGTGCCCTGCACTGCTGGGGCGTGGGGGTGCAAGGGGACATGAGTGGGACATGATTGGGGGCCTGCTGGCAGGTGCCCTGTACTGCTGGGGGGTGGGGGTGCAAGGGGACATGAGTGGGACATGAGTGGGGGCCTGCTAGCAGGTGCCCTCCACTGCTGGTGGGTGGGGGTGCTGGGGGACATGAGTGGGGGCCTGCTGGCAGGTGCCCTGCACTGCTGGGGGGTGGGGGTGCTGGGGGACATGAGTGGGGGCCTGCTGGCAGGTGCCCTGCACTGTTGGTGGGTGAGGGTGCAAGGGGACATGAGTGGGACATGAGTGGGGGCCTGCTGGCAGGTACCCTGCACTGCTGGGGGGTGGGGGTGCAAGGGGACATGAGTGGGGGCCCGCTGGCAGGTGCCCTGCGCTGTTGGGGGGTGGGGGTGCTGGGGGACATGAGTGGGGGCCTGCTGGCAGGTGCCCTGCACTGCTGGGGGGGTGGGGGTGGAGGGGGTCATGCGTTGGTGATCAGTAGTGCAAGCTGATATGTGGCTTGCCTGGGGGGCATGCCCATTGTGGATGGGCTGCCTGCGAGACATGAAGTCCCCTGTGGAGTGGGCTGCCTGCAGGGGCCGTGGAGGGTGTAGAGGGAATACCTGGGAGGACCCACACTGCCAATTCACGTGTAGGACTCCCCTGCACCCCAGATATACACATACCCCACTCGCACAGGGCCTGTCGCGTGTGATACTTCCCGCACACCCCCGAAATACACGTACCCCACTCGACCAAGGCGAATCCCTGTGAAACTTCCCGCGCACCCCAGATTTACACGTACCCAGGCCAATCGCGTGTGAAACTTCACGCGAACCCCAGGAATACACGCACCCCACTCGCACAGGGCCTATCGTGTGTGAGACTTCCCGTGAACCTGAGATTCACATGTACCCAGGCCAATTGCCTGTGCAACTTCACGCGAACCCCAGGAATACACGCACCCCACTCGCACAGGGCCTATCGTGTTTGAAACTTCCCGCGAACCCCTGGAATACACGTATCCCACTCCCCCAGACACGATCGCTTGTAGAACTTCACGCGCACCCCTGAAGTACACGTACCCCGCTCGCCCAGGCCCAATCGCGTGTTAAACTTCCCGCAAGCCCCTGAAGTACACGTACCCCGCTCGCCCAGGCCCAATCGCGTTTGAAACTTCCCGCAAACCCCTGGAATACATGTATCCCGCTCCCCCAGGCACGATCGTGTGTAGAACTTCACACGCACCCCTGAAATACACGTACCCCACTCCCCCAGGCCCGATCGCGTTTAAAACTTCCCGCGCACACACGAAATACATGCACAAGCTAATTTTTCACACAGCGGGTGTCGCTGTTTGTCGCGTACCCCTTTGCACGTCATTTGTCCTAGGGGGCCACAGTATGGGACATTCATCAGAGCTGTATATTCGTGCTTTTTGTTAGCGCACATTTTGGCGCACATTTATTTCCAGCGCAGGGATGCTACCGCCTGCCTTCGTGTGGCGGACGGGTTTGGGTCAGTGCGGGTCTTTGCCTGTGCGCTGGTTTGCCCAATTCGATTCCATTAATACGTGTTGTAGGCGAGCGTGTGGGCGTTCCGCGCACTTGCCTCCTGTACTTCCCCCGTGACGCCCACATTTTCACGAGTTGTTCCCTATTCCGAGTGTTACGCCCCGTGTTCCGCCTACTTTTGTTATGTGCGCCGCGCTATGTGCGCTTTCGCTGTGGCCTTAGCGCACGCCATTGGATGACCTGTGTGCCACGCACTTTTTCAGCGCACATCCCTGATTTTACTCGTGCACGGACTTCCATGAATAGATGTGCGCTGGTTTCCCTGCGATATTCGCACTTGCACTGCGATTTTCGCTCTTTTACTATGAATCGCACGTTTTCGCACGCTTGTGCCGAAATTTTCGGCGCACATTGATTCCATGAATCGGCCTGACAATAACACTCGGCCCCCGGCAAGTTAACATCCCATCACAAACCAGGGATATGTGCAACGTCATGTGTGGATATACCCACTGGGGTGTGAGCCACCTGCTGCAGCTTTACAGACAGTGAAGGACATCTTCTGGGACATTAAGCAGACCCTTCAGCTTATAGCGATTTTGCGATCCTGCAAAATGCCATGAAAAACGGCCGTTTGTGCAAAAAAGCGCAAAAACAGCTGTTTTTTTTTTTAAAACTGAAGGGACCAAGGGGCTCAACTTTTATTTTTTGGACTCAAGAAATGAAATGCACAAGCACATTTCAATACTTGAGCAAAAAAAAAAAAGAGCAGTCCGATCCACAAAGGACATCTGAATGGACGCTTCTTATATGCGCCCATTAAAATGTCCTTTTCACCCCTTTGCGCAAATCAGGGGGCATTTCTGCACATTTAGAAGTGCATCCCAAAATTACAAGTAAATGCGCTTTTTAAATGTTTAGAAATTGTAGGCCACTCTATGTGCCCACTTTAAATACGTGCACGAGGGGTGCCACTGCTTTACAGGGTCTTAAATGACCCTACTGACTCATGCAATACTTAAAAAAAATCATTTTTAAGTGTGACAGCTGCTGTCTCACTTGCATTTCTGTTCTCCAAATGGGGTAGAAATGTGTTTTTTTTGGGTTGCATTTTACAGTGGCAGGATCCTAAAGGGCCAGTTACGGTGAAATGCACGGGGAGCCTGTAGACCATTGTCGGGAGAGCAATTCTAACACAAACGTATTCAAGGTGGCTGGCCAGTGCATCATTTGCACTACAGTTCTTCCCCGTGGAAATGCGCAGGTCTCCTTTTGAGATTAAGGTGGCCTGCTTATTTCCAAAAATGGCTCATCTAAAAACAGCACACCTTCTGCTCTATTTTTAGATGCCCCATTTTATTAGAACAAAATCTACAGTTTTCTACAAAAATTGAAAAATGGTCACAATATATGAGAGAAAGGAGTGAGAAAGGAGTGAGAGGGGAGTGATGGGTGAGCTGTGGCCTGGTAGGCAAGAAAGCGAAGGGAGATCAGAGGGAGAGCAGTGGGTCAGAGGGGGAAGCATTGGGCAAGAGAGCAGAGCGGAAGCAGTGGGGTGGTGGGCCAGAAATCGTAGAGAGCGGAGGTACAGAAAGTGGAAGGAACGTGGGCTCAAGGGTAGTAGTGGGCTGCTGATTGGGAGAAAGGATGAGGGAAGAGTGTGATAGAATGGGAGAAAGGATGAAAGATGCAGAAGTAGCATGCAGGAATGAAGGACTGTATACTGCGGGATGAATTGGGGAGCGTACGGTGTGAGTTGGGAGTATGATTTAGAGTTTGGCAGGGACTAGAAAGCGCAAATTGTGACTTGCCAGTGTGACAGAGCATGTGAGTATGTGTATGACTGAGCGTGAGGTTCAAAAATACAAATTGTGATGGGGAATTGGTGAGACGTGTGAGGTGTGTTGAGTGAGAGGTGTGTGGGTGTTTGCGGGATTGGGGAACAAAGAAGGGGAATATTTTCAGCATTACAACTGATAATGATTAATAATGTTAATAATATTAAATAGGCATACACATTAAACCAAAAAACGTAGCCAAAACTAACACTGTTCTGCCAAGCCAGAGACATCTAGGACTCTTCCTATTTGATATAAAAGATACATACATTGACACCTTGGCTCTCTTGTAGCCTTGTACACACCTCTTTCCTGCAATGTACCAATCTTGCACCCTCCAGTCAATAAAAATTGTGCTGCAAAAATGCCGCCATAAATAAAGGTTTGTGCCGCAAAATTTGCCATTTCATGCCACAAAATTTGCCATCTCATACCGCAAAAACCTGGAGGGTCTGATTAAGAGAAGTAACTGAGAAGGGGGCCTTCCTTACAGCAACATAGGCGAACATTGTTTTTCCTTTTCTTCTTGGGAGAGTGTGCTCTCACTCCAGTAGAGGGGTCAGGAGGTTTTGTCGGAGTCTTGGCGTTCTTCGAACCTGATTCACTCTAGGCCTGTCCACCTTCTGCCAGGGCCTAACTCAGTGAGCCCCCTTCTACGTTATATCTTTTGCTCAGTCATCCCGTGCTCAAACTGCGTGACAAAGTATAAGAGGGCATATCAGTTGGTCTCAGCCCTACCACAGCCAAAGCATTCTTGAACTCCTCCCTCAAAACTGTGTAACAGAAAGAGGGCCTCTTCTCCTCTGACCAACCACACTCCAACCCTAAAGACTGAATATAGCTCAGAGTCTACTCCTTTGCCTTAGCTCCAGTAACTCGCCATAAACTGCCTGTGAAGGTTGTCAGTCAGCAAACATTCTCCTAAATGTGGCCTTGAACAATGTGGGATCTTTTAAGACTGGACTCCCTTGAGCTACTAGCAACGTTGACCAGGAAGCTGCTTCCTGCGTGAGGTATGAGAACATGAAACCCACCTTCAATCCAGCCATTTGGAATTCGTCTGGGCAGCATACAAAATGAAGGTCCCACTTAGTTAGGAAAATGTGTCTCTTCTTGGGATATCCCAAGAAAAGGCCCCAGTGCAGGCAATTGAATGCACACATAACAATGCAAGGATTCCTGACTACCACCTACTCTGCTATCCATATCTTTCCCACGGCCCCACATTAACCTCCCTGAAACCTGTTTTAGGGAGTAGTTTGAAAGAGTGTTTGGGGAACTTGCATCCAACTCTAAGGGCATTATTAGAGACTGCAAACCCCTGACCTTTAAACAAAGAGCCTCTACCTTTTGACGAAGGACTACATTGTCCCTCCCAGAAGCCTTCAGCACACCCCTAAGGTCTCTTAGTATCTGCCCCAGCAGGTGGGCAATGGGTCCTGGGAATCCTTGGCAGCTCGGGAGGAAATCCCTACATGGACCGCGGGCCATGAAAGAACAATGAGTGCACAAGAGACCACTTGAACAGAAGGGCTATGCGTGTCCAAGGGTTCAGAGCAATGAGTGTGCAGCATTAACATCACCATTGCTGAACTCACCCTTTTGATTGGGATTTTAGTGAATGTGCTGATGTTTTCATTGTATTTTGTGCTCTGTTGGTCTACTAATGTTGTATCTGTGTTTGTGTGTAGCTAGTAGGTTAATGTTAATAGTTGTTCGTGTGAAGTGTATTATGAAGATGTTAGTATGAGGTTGTGAGCTACTCATTTGAGTAAATGGGGGTGCATGATTTGAGAGTATTTAATGGGTGTATGATTTGAGGTTGTGTAATGTGGGGTTTATATTATTCTTGTCAAAATGTTTAATTCGGTTTAGTTTTAGAATGTACTGTTTATGTACTATCTATGTCGGTTTGTTGTTGATGAACATTGCAAAGATATAGCTTTGTGTTAGTATTTAACTTGTCATCGGCCAGGATGGGTTAAGGTTCCAACAATGTTGGTTGTAATGTTGCTGTTATTTTATGTTATGTGCAGTGTCAAAGTGAATGTTAAACCTTAACTTTGGCATTTACAAAGTGTATAGACTTAAACGTTTCATAGGTAGTAACCTTAATTTAAAAAAAACATGCCCTCCCCAAAAGTCCCCCCCCCCCCCCCCGATTGACTCTTTTTAAGGGAATCGTATTTACATAGTATGTGGCTTATGTTGACATATTTTTCTAAGTCCCATTGTCATAAATAGATGTAAATCATTCTCAATTGTGTGCATATTGTGTTGTTGGTGCATGGTATTGCGAATGATGTGAGTTTCAACATTCACACATTTTTGGGGATGTGTGCATACTGTTTTGCAAAGTATCTCATTATATGTTGTTTAACACCATGCGGTGGAAGGATCTGTATTGTGTTGAAGTATAGGAACAGTACTGGTAAATATGTTTAATCTATGAAAACACTTGAAGGGTTTTCTTTTGATGATGTACTTGGGAGTGAGTGTTTTTTTCTAGACGTGTACTTGTCCATAAATGAAAGTCCCTGCATTGAGGCTATGAAGCATTATTTTGTCCCAGTGGAACATGAAATGACTGTTTCAACCGAAAACAGGGATTTTTTAAAGCAATTTAATGTTTTTATGTTCTATTTTGATGCAATTTCTCGCTGGGTTGGTATGAGACGATTGGATTTTGTTGTATTGTGGCGTGGATTACATTTGTGTGGACTCCTTGTCTTGTTTGTTAGTGTTTTTGTTGTTTTATAAGCGGGTTTGGTTTTGTAACTGAGACACAGATGAAATAATAGTCTGCTTGTAGGGAAATTCTTGTTTTAATGTATGGGATGATTCGGAGCAGATATGTTATATTGTATGCATGTGTGTGTGTTTTTTTTCGGGTGCAGTATTTTTGTGCGAATTTGTTTTTTACTTTTCACATAAGTTGATTTTGGCCACTACTCATTTTGATAACTCAAATGTATTAATGAAGATTGCAATAGTATTGGAGAAACCCCTTTTATATATGATGGCCCTTATATATTTAGGAGTCTTGTTTGTTTCACCTTGCCACTGAGAACTGTGGCTTACTTTCAAGAACATTAAGAAGACTTAAATTGACCATTTTGTTAGTGTGTACCTCTTTCTTTATAATGGCCATTTGTTGAGTAATAACACATTAGTTAGCATTTTTTTGAGGATGACACATGAATTTGTAAGAGGTAGTTTTCCCTTTTTCTCAACATATAATAGCTATATGCCGTTGTTCTATATAAAATCAATATTATATTGTGTGTTTTTTATGTCACATTGCAATTAGAATTGCTGTACTTGTTTTCACCATTTCTCGCAGTTGGTCCCAGCCACTGCAGCGCTCCGGATACACCGCGGGCAATATACGCCCACCTCTGTATACTCCTTTTCTATACTGAAGTATGCCCTTGCCAGTGGGGATGGCTCACCCATGTGTGTTCATCTGTCTCGGTGAGCGAATGCATGGGAATTTGGGTTGTGATTTAGTTTGTTCACTCCTGTGGATGAATGAGTCGTCTGAGTGTGTGTGTTGTGGGGCTTTTAGGAGGTTGTCATACTTTGTATCAATGGAAGTATCTTTGCGTGTTGTTTTAGTGTTATTTATAGTAGGATGGTGTTTGTGTGTGTGTGTGTGTGTGTGTGCTTTCTATCTGGTGTAAAGCCTATACTTATTAAGGATGTGGATAGGTAGGGAGTGTATTGGCGAGCCTACCCTTTGCAGGGGCTTTTGTGGCTGCCGCTTTACCCAGAACGCATCGGTTGGGGGTATTTATTTATTTTCGAGCTGGATGCCTTGTTTTGGTTTGTGGGCTTCTATGCACATAATGAAATGTGAACCCCAGATTCGCCATTCACTGATGATGTCGCCTCGCTGGAGAAGCTTTTTTATTGCACATGAAGGTGGAGCTGGAATGATAGTCTTAAGGTTTTGCTCATTTTGTTTGCACATTTTTAAATTATTAATAGTTTGTTGAGCTGTCACTAACCCCAATTGACTACGCATTAGTTTCATTTTCCTTTACTAGGCTGGTTGCTTTAACATAAGGATGGACACTTTAAGGATTGGGCACGTCTTAGTGTAAGATTGAAAATGCATATTAGATTTCATCAGTAGGCTGTTTAATTATGTTTTTTGATGCACAGTTAAATTGTGAAAATGGCACGGTTGGAATATAAATATGGTCAGTGCGTGAAGTTTCAGTGTGCTTATAATATGTGCAAGTGGGACGTACGTGTATTGCTCATTAGTAAATCACGTGTGGTTGCACCTTGTTGTGTTTGGTTGGTGTGTGACAGTGCTGGTGGGAAGGGGGTGCAATTTGTTACCCGAGGCTGCCATCCTCAGGTAACGAATGTTTAGATTTCTCTTTTGCTGCTCTGTTTTGTGAGGGAGTGCGTTCTTTTTAATACACGGTGTGACTGTGACAAGTATCTTTTCACATTGCACATTAGGTCATGTGGGCAGGGGCGTTGCTAGGGGGGGGCTAAGGGGGCTATAGCCCCTGATCTTTTGGTTGTAGCCCCGGATAGAATCTCAAGAGCTACAGCCAAAAGACTAGCTAGCCCCCAGTCTCAACAGTTCTGACATCAGCTTCGCCCCGGGTCTTTTCCAGACCTAGCAACTCCCCTGCATGTGGGTAGGAAGTTTCAGGATATTTTACGTATTGCATCTGTATTAAGGTAGGGGGCATGGGAATTAGCGGTGTGGTTTTTCAAATACTGTTGAACGGTGATGTACAGTATGTCATATAATTGCACACTTCTTACTGAAATTGGCCTGTGCATGTCATATTAATGTGCGTGGGATGTTTCAGTGCGGTGTTGGATACACCATGCAAGTGTGATGCGGGTGTTTTCAAATTGCACATTGGTAAAATAAATGTAGTTACGCAATGTTGTGTTTGAGTGGGGGGTGGGTGAGTGCTGGGCATGGGGGCCCTATGAGGAGTTCTTGCCGTTAGTTTGAGTGGCTAGCTGTGTGTGGGTGGGAATATATGCATGCGTGGTTGCTCTGGGTGGCAAGCTTGCATTTTCTTCGGAGTTCCAGTGGCTAGCTCGGTGTCACTGTTGATTGTCCTTCCCTTGACCGAGCAATCGACAACCTCACAGTGGCATGACTTGTCATTTTCTGCAAGACTATAGAGGTTTACGTAGGAGACTGGATGTCTAATCGGTCATCCTATTATCAGACTGCGGGAAATGTTGTGGGGAACATGTCCTGTTTCATGGTATGCCTGGCTAGCACCTAGTTATGTGCATTTAAGTTTGTTCTGCAATTGCATCCTTTGCTTGTGGCATCAGACGATTGATTTCCGAAGTCTAGTTCCTTCTGTGTGTGTGTGTGTGTGTGTATTGAGGACTCACCTGTCACTCATCCATACACTTTCTCTCAAATCATCTCAATCTGTAATCTCCACAAGAGCACCCAGCCAGAACATTCACACAATCACATTCATACCAGTCAGTCACCAGTCCATCACCCATAACACCTGCTCACATTCGCTCACACTACATTCTCCACACTAGAGCCTACCCAGAACATTCCCAGGCACAAAATCACATTCAGACCCATTCATCCACCTGTCATTCTCTCATACTGCATTCCCCACACAAACACCAAATACATTCACACACAAACTGCACTCTCACATGACAGGTGCACTCACCACCCATTCATACATGCATCATTCACATGCATGCATAAACATGCATACATACATGAAAAACATTACATACTTACATACACAATCACAACAGACACGCACACACTGTCACGCGTACACATTAAAAAAAAAAAGGTTTCCCGAACAACACGCCACCTTCGCTTCAGGCGTCCTGCTCACGCGTGGCACACAGACAAAAAGCAGGGACCCTGCTTCCATTCTGATGTGCCTTGCGAGCCAGAGGCGGAGCACCTCATTCCCGCGCCAGCTGCACTTGGGCCCGGCCGGCCACACCCTGGACCTGCTGTGGCAGGGCCCCCCGCTCCACACGGGCTTTGGGGGTCCCTGTTACATCAGTGCATCCTGATCCTACAATACAAACTCATCAAGTGTGATTAGCTGCATTTATAATGTGGTTCCCCGTTCCAATGGGTGGGTCTTAACTCTGAAGGCCTGCATCTGTGAGACTTGATCGGGTGAGGGCTAGAATTGGCTGGTTCTTCTGGGAGCACCTGAGGCTCATCTGGTCGCAGGGGGTGGAAGGAAGTCTGGATCTCTAGCTCTGCCATGATGGACCACTCTTTCTGTCCTGTGGTGAGTCATAGTTACTTTCCCCTGCCATGTGCCGAGGATCTGGGCAAAGTATATAGGTTATCCTGCCCATACCTTCCCCGGCCCAAAATCCACTGACTCGGTGTGGCACCTGGCCCCCTGAGTCACTGCACCAGTGGTTCCCAGTACCAGGCAAGGGACTTGGACACACACTCTAATATAGCATTTGCATACTTAAATAGCAATAAAACCCAATCTGTGCTGCCTGTGAATTTGCTACACTGTGAAGTTTGCAAAGTCTTGCAGTAAGCTTCACAAAGTATGTGAAAGCAAAATTCTACAACGTCGCATGAACCTAATGAAAAAACTTTGATGACACTTTACCAAATTTGGCAGGAGTGTTTGGATTTGGCCAGATCCTTTGCATGACAAATTCGGTGAGGCAGGAGAAAACCACTTTTTGATTTAATATTAACTTTGGAGGTGTGACCACAACTCTTTAATCAGGGCTAGGAGTCCCATTTGGAATGCAATGAGCAAGCAAGTTGACAGATGTCATCACATTAAACTCCAAATCGCCCATGGTCTGTCCCCTGGGTCATGCGAACTTATATTTGCCATTTTCATTCAGTGAATAATGCTCTTTATTGCTGCTTTTTCCATTTCCGCAAACACTTTAATTGACTCACAATAAACAATTTTCTAGGCAATATATTCTTAGAAAAATATCTATCTACAAATAAGGTATTTGTATTATTTATACTTATTTGAAGAACAGGGATGTTGATTTTGATCAGAAAGGACTTACAATAACACATTTACAGATGGCGGACGCGTTCCCACGAAGGGTGCCTGTACAATAGCATAAAGATGAGAACAAGTAGTGAGCCAGTTTATCAGGGTGTAAAACATTGGGACATATACCAGGGACAAAATAAAATAAACAGAAACTAAATGTATATAGGAAAACAGAAGGCTTACAAAGATAACATTTACCCAAAGGAGCAAGTGCCTCAAGCTAAAGAGGAGTACTGATTAAATATACACATTAAATCATTAAGCATCGCTGGAGGGAGTGATGGTGTCAGGTAGGGAGGATGGGGGAGAGGGCAGGGGAGCTCCTTCTTTAGCAAGTAAGTGAAGTTTAAGCCAAGCTTTGAAGAGGTCCAAAGTTGGGCTAGCTTTGATTGTTATGGAAAACGCGTTCAAGTGGAGCAGGGCGAGTAGGGGGAAAGAGCAGATGCGGAATGAGGCACGGGGAGGGTATATGACGATGGAGTTGAGCGCAGAGGAGGATCAGAGAGAACAAGGTGGTGAGTAAACTGAGACACAATGAAACACATACTGAGGAACCATTGATAGCTTTGTAAAGTAGGCAAAGGATGGAGAGACAACCAGCATGTTGTTGGTAGGTAGAAGTGGGGGAGGATCTGGGTTGGTTGTAGAGAGTGGGGGTAGCAAAGTTGAGGACTTTGTGTAGAGGAAGGAACGAGTAAAGAGGAAGACCCAGGAGTAGACATGAGCAGTAGTCCAGTTTGCTGAGTGTAAATCTGGAGTTTTAGAGTGGTTAGTAGGAAAAGGGTGAATCTTCCAATTGTTAATATGAGCAGCAGTGGCAGTTGTAGTGATGAAATGTTGCAGTTGTAGGTCACTATTAAAGAGGATTGCGAGTCTTGGTTGAGGGAGCAAGAAGTTTAGGCAGGAAGAAGCTGGGAGAGGGAAGGGTTGGCATTGGACGCTAGGGGAAGAGTTTTGTTTTTCAAAAATTCAGAATGAGGCAGTGGAGAGCCAGTCAGTGACAAATTACAGTGAGACAGTTTGTAATCTGTTCTAAGATAGCTGGGGTGAAGGAGGACAAGGAGAAAAATATTTGCCTGTAATCAGCAGAAAGGTCAGAGTGAAAGCCAAAGGATGAGATAAGTCTTGCCAGGCAGAGGTATACAGGGTAAAGAGCAGAGGTCAAAGGACTGATCCTTGGGGTACACTGACAGGGAGAGGGGTGGAGTCAGAGGTGTGCGAGTTCCAAGAGATTTTAAAGGATCAACCTTCTAGGTAGGAGGTGATCCAGGGATGAGTTGATTGGTGAAACCCAAGATTCAGGAGTGAGGAGGAGAGAGCAGTGGTCGGCAGTGTCAAAAAAGGCAGAAAGAGTATAGAACAGCGTTTTCAGTGGCGAGCATTAGGGAAAAAGTTGGGGACATGCATGAATGCAGTCTCGGTGGAGTGTTTACTACGGAATCTAGATTGAAGTTGATCCCAAGTCTATTATCCTCAAGGTACTTAGTGATCCGGTCCAAGACCTCCCACTCAAGAATTTTTGAACAACGGGAAGGAGAGAAACTGGGCAATAGTTTGTTGGAACGTTCAGGACAGCATAGGGATAAGGCAGTTGCAGATCTGAAGGAGGCAGGGAAGAGTCCAACGCCTGGGTCGTAATGAGGCCCAATATTTGCACCAGATGAGTTTGTGCTGTCAAAGGTTGGGTGACAATTCAAGAAGGGGTAGGTAAGTAGTCAATAGTAGAAGAGGTAGGGGAAGAACTGGTGGACAGAAGGAGGATTGGGAATGGAGTGAGAGGAAGTCTGTGAGAGTGTCATGAATTCTAGAGGAAAAATAGTGAGCAAAGTCATTAGCAGAAAGGGTGGATGCGATGGATATTGGCTTGGGTGGTGTGAACAAAGATTGCAGGGTAGATGAAAGTTTGCAATGGTGATTGCGGAGGGAGGAGATTTGGTTTGTGACGGAGGAAGATTTGACTAATGCAGATGTTAGAGCAGCATGGGAATTTTTGTAGACTGGGTTTAGGGAAGGTGTCCATATTTCGCACCAGCATTGTAGGTCACAGCGCATATTTGCTTTGAGGGTCTGAATTGCAGAACCAAGTCTGATGACGGGGATGGGCATGGGAAGGGGACGGGAAGGTCAAATAGAGTCATAAGTGCATAGTGAAAGGCAGAGAAAGCACGGTCAGTGGAAGAGGCATGAATAGGGGAAAGGGAGAGGAGAGAAGTCCTCACATCATCAAGGTAAGGGGCAAGAGAGTCATACCTGAATTTCCTCTTAGTCATTGAAGAGGAAAGATGAGGAGTAGAAGGTGGAGTGACAGAGATGTGAAAGTGAACAATGCAGTGGTCAAAGGGAGAAGAGTCAATGGAGAGGTTAGAGGAGGAGAGTGAATTAGAGGGAAAGATAAGGTAAAAAGAGTTTCCACCAGAGTTGATAGGATGGTTGTGGAGAGAGTACAGGGAGTGGTCAGAGGGGAGACATTTTAGTTCAAGGCAGGTGGATGCCGAGGACTTGGGAAGGTTAATGTCCCCCAGCCTGGCAATGGGGATGTATGTAGAAAGTGACTCAAGAAGAAGGGTCATATCAGAGAAGAAGTAGTGAAGATAATCAGGGGGTTGATAGAGAACCAGAACAGTGAGAGGAATAAGAGGCGGGAGTTTAATAGTGGCATATTCGAAAGGAGAAGAGTTGATGACAGAGAGGGCTGGGGAGATAGTGGTTAGGGCCTTATTGATAAGGAACTCCACACCAACACCCTTCTCAACAGGTTTGGGAGAGTGGGAGAAGATAGCAGAGTCAGTGTGGAGGGTTGCTAGTGAAGCAGAGTCATGAGGGAGATCCAGGTTTCTTTGATAGCAAGACGTGAAAGCTGAGGTGGTAAGAGTTGAAGTAGTCAGTGATGTAGGAAGACTTGTTGCAGAGGGTTTGAGCATTCCAGATGCCAAGGGAAAGATTGACAGGAGGTAGGGGAGAGGAGCAAGTGTGCAGTAGGTGAGGGGGATAGATGAGGTTGGAGATCCTTGGAGCACGTCTTATTTTTAATTTTGCTTTTTTCAGAGCAAGTTTTTATTTATTTATTCTTTAGATACAAGCTGTTACTATATCATTCATAAATATTGTTACATCTGTGCTTGACATGTAATACCCATCTCCCCGCTTCCCTTCCACTCGTCTTTGCACAGCTGTCTTCTTTTCCAATACATAACACTTCTTGTATACAGCATAACGGTTAGGAGTCACATGAAACATAAGGGTACTGTATATGCAATTCTACAGTTTAAAATTTAGAATTCCTAAATGTTAAAAAGTTGTAGGGCTCGCAGTCTTTCCGGTCATGTTAAGAGTCTGTTCTCTAGGGAATAATATTATATCAAGGGTTACCATATTTTAATGAATGTTGAGCGAGTGTCTCTCAGATCTCTAGTCAATCTCTCCAATGCCATTATCGTCCATATCTTGTTCAGCCACATGTGTATTGATGGAGGATCCCATTCATGCACCACACCCCTGCTGCTAGCACCTTAGCCACCATTAACATGAAGGTTACCAATTTTCCTTTTGAGGTATATAAGGGATATATCCCTTGACTGGCAATCCCATTAATATTAGCCCAGGGCCCTGTGGTATATCTCATCTGATTACTTTCCCTATAGTTTGTACCACTTCTTTCCAGTATGAGATTATATTTGGGCATGACCACCATATAAGAAAACAGGACTCCACCCCTCCACACTCCCTCCAACATAGCCGAGATGCATCATTGTTCATCTTGTGTAGTTTTCCAGCTCTAAGTACCATCTGTGCAGAAGCTTGTGTGTAGTCTCTTTGTATTGGATAGATCTCCATGAGTGAGCTGCCCTAATCGAGATATGCTCCCACTGTTCCGGAGTCAGTGGTCTCCCCATGTCCCGCTCCCATTTCAATTGGTGCCTGTGCGTTGTGGTTGGTTCTTAACCATCTTAAATCTTGTACAGGCTGGTAATGAGGCCTTTCATTCCCCTACTACATTCTAGATACATCTCTATGTGTGTTAAATCTCTGGTTGCTCATTGCCTGATCTCCTCATGTAATACCCAGTGTCGTAATTGCATATACTCCATTCCATTATTTTCACCCAATTTGAACTATTCTTTACATTCTAAAGAGGATTTAATATAGCCTAGGAACATATATTTCAAATAAATACATCCCCCTTCTCTCCATTTAAGACATCGTTGAGTGCCTTAACATGTTGTGAATTCAGGGTTTCCAAACAATGGGATGAAGGGAACTGGGGGTTCTGTTAAGCCTTTTCTGGGTGCCTTTTTGTCCCACACTTCAATAACTGGTGCCGTTACTGGGCTTATATAAATTAAACGGGGTCTGTGATCTTTCGGAAGCCAAATCACCTTCTAAACATTTGTAATGCCACTGCTCCTTCCATCTGCCATCACTGTTTTTTTTTTGTTTTTTAGTAATCCCTCGTCTATTCCCCAAATATTCTTAGCTGTGAGGCTGTAAAATATTTGACTAGATCTGGGGAGCCTAGACCGTCCAATTTGAAATTTCTTGTAACTGAGCCTCTTGTTATCCTAGGTTTCGTGCATTTCCATATATATCTTGTGATCTCTTTCCCTTGTTTGTGCAGGTCTTTCATCACCATTCTTACTGAAAATACTAGAAATAAAAATAAAAACAGTGGCAATTCATTCATTTTAATTATGTTAATTCTCCCAAACCACGATACTGAGTTCTGTCTTCATCTGGCCAGATCTGATTTGATCTTGTCAAATATGGCTGGGTAAATGGTTTTGGAGAGGCCATTTGTATTGTTTGTTAGAGTTATTCCCAGAAAGCTAACCAATGTTTCAGCCCGTTTAAAGTGAACTTTTCCTAAGATTTTCCATCGTAACTCCTTAGTGACTCCCCAGACTTAAAGATGTTGATTTTAAATCCTGAGACCAGAGAAAATACATTGATTTCCTTGTGTAGTTTGAGCAATGTATGAATCGGACCTGCAGCTGAAATAAGTATATTGTCTGCAAATAGTGACTTTGTATATTCTGTGTCCCCAAACTCAATGCCCTTTGACCTCTTTGTACACTCTTACTTGTCTAGCGAGTGGCTCAATGCTTAATGGAGTAAAAGAAAGGGGGAAAGTGGGCATCCTTGCCTGACTCATCTTTTGATGATTATTGGTTCGGAGAGCCTCCCATTACTCTAATTCTGGTTGAGGGTCTAATATAACATGCCGATATCCATGTCCTCAATTGTTCTCCAAACCAAATTCCACGAATTTTCCATTAAACCGTCCAATCTGTTCTATCGAATGGCTTCAATGCGTCCAACAACAATGAAGTTGTTGGTTTTTCTGGAAATCTCGTTGTTTTATCAATTAGATGAATCACATTTCTTATGTTATTGAATGTTTGTCTGCCTTTCACAAAACCCAACTGATTCGGGTGTATAATATCTAGCAGGATCCGCTGTAGTGTATTTGCCAGGATTTCGTAAATATTGTAACCTCTATGATCACTAGAGCTATTGGTCTGTATGAACTACATTTTTCTAGATCTTTCCCTGGTTTCAGTAGGACACTAACTGCTGATTCTTTCATTGAATGTGTTATCTCTTTTGACTTTAAAAATGAGTTGCATTGGCTCCTCTAGGGGTGCCACTAGTGCTCCTCTAAATGCTTTGTAGAACGTATTAGTGTGATCCTCCGGGCCTGGGGCATTGTCAATGCGTGAGTCGGGATTGCATCGCATACCTCTTCTAGAGTTATAGGAGACTTTGGGCCTAATTCGCAGAAGCGTTTTAAAATGGCAAAACCCCATTGGAAGATGCTCTGTGAATCAGGCCCTTTATATTTTCATTTTGTGCCGCAGAGATTTTGGGAAGTTTAACCTTGGTAATGTAGCTTTGTCTGCCTCAGGTGACCAGGAATCATGGTTGTGTTAGCTGGGATGCGTGTTTCTTTACTGTGATTAGTTATTGGTAAGCATGATCTAGCTTTCTTACTAGGGAAAGATACCAAATCAATGTCCTGTTTTGTCAAGACTCTTAACTGTTTTAAAGATACCTAAAATCCTAGCTCTGTTTATGAATAACCCATGTCCTTCTTCTCGATCTGCAAAGATGTCTTTTATTTAAAAAGCAACCATTTCCTTTATGTCACACAGCTCTTATTCCATTCTCTGTCGGCAGACTTTGCCAATTGATATTGATATTGATATTTTATTTCTATTGCGCTCATAAGCAAGTGTTTCAGAGCGCGACAAGGAAAGGGAGGGGAACAGGGGAGAACAAAACAGCGATCTTACTAGGCCCAGTGACATTGAGAACGCGCAAGTGCGAGGGGGAGGGGGAAAAGTGCATGGAAGGGGGGAGAAGTGGAAAGTGTAAAGCAGGGGAGAAACAGATAAATAACAATAAATAAATAATAAAGGCAAAACACAGAGGTAGTGCAGCCAGGAATTTGCAAGTGCTAGGTTTAAGGCAGCAGACAGGGTAGGTCTGATAAGTGCAGGAAGTAAAGGGGGGGGATGTATGGGTACAGATACAGACCCCAGTGCAAGGGGTGGCCCTGAGGCAGTGCAGGAGGGTGGCAGGGTGAGCAGGTACCTGGGCCCGGAGGACAGAAGGTGGCCAGGTGCACGGTACCAAGAGAGAACAGATCAGCAGGCGAGAGGGGGAGCGAAGGCAGAAGAAAAGAGGAAGGTCTTGAGGTGCTTCCGGAACCGGAGATGGTTCTCCTCAAGTTTTAGAGTGGCAGGGAGGCTGTTCCAGGGGGAGGCGCCAGCCGAAGACAGAGATCTACCCCCAGCTTGTTTCTTTGAAAAACGACTGACCCTGGGGGAGTTGGAGGTAGAGGAGCGAAGAGCTCGAGAGGGGAGGCATTTGCGGAGGGATAGTTGAAGGTATTTTGGACCCAGGCCCCAGAAAGCCTTGTGGACAATGCAGAGGGTTTTGAATTTAATACTTGCATCCACTGGAAGCCAATAGAGAGATTTCAGAGCTGGAGAGATACGATCCCAGGGCTTGAGACGTAAATTCCAAAGCTTTCTTTGCCATATCATCACATTTCTGAGGGGCCATTGAATTTCCATATATAAGAGTTCCCGCCTCCTACTGTAAATCCTAACAGAGAAAAACCTCACCTTGCTCCTCTGAATGAAAACTCCATTAATGTTGGCTTGTTTTGCAGCCGCATAAGGCGTGCTTCTGTGCCCCCTTTTTTCAAAGTTTCCATTGTTTTTAACCTTTTGGCCTTTTTTACCAGCAGAAAGTTCCTAATATCTTGCTTCTCATACATTCTCTGCTGCATTTTCTTATTTCTCTAAGTGGCTTCTTAGCATGGTATCATCTTAGCATGGATGATAAATTCGTTCTCTGTGGTATTATTATCTCTCTCACTAATTACCTAAATTCCCGCTATCCAACAGTTACTGTCTACATTTTGAACACCTGCAGTATGGTTATACTTCTTATGTATTCCTTTTTTACTTTTCTTACATTTTCCCCACATCCTTCACTTTCTTATTGTTTTTCTTCTTATTCGTGCATTTTCCATACTTACCCTCATTTTCCATATTGTCCTCCATGGGCTCCCCAAGCAGAACTAACAATCCTACACACCGTCTTGGCATACTGTATATTTCTCCATCCCGCCCCTCTTGTTTGAGTTATTCCTAAGGACGTCTTGAGGATCCTCAATACGCCACTAAATTGTAAGCAATTTATATCCCACAGCTTACCTTTTTGGGACATAATTTTTCTAATTTACTTTCTATCATCATCACATTTTTGCTTTTTACTTCTGGAAATATATTTTCATATAAACAAACTGAAGACTTTAACACCAAATGAAGAGCGCACAGAGGTATAGACATTAAAAGGTATAGACATTAAAAGGGGCGAAGATTCTCTTATTTCGAAGTCACCCTCCTGTGAGTTAAATAATTGCCTAAAAGGGGTTTTCTCTGAGCTAGATTTTCAAATATTTTGTTGAGTAATGGCTTCATTAGAATCTTGCGGGGCTCTTCACGTAGACATTCAGAAGGGAATGGCGGGGCAAACACACTCGTCCACACCAAACATCTAACCCGGTCAACCTTCTCCTAATCCTAAAGTGACAAGATGTCCCCCTTATGCCAGCAGTGTGCCGGAATTGGGGCCTTTGTCGCCCCGCCCCAAGAGTTTTTGTAATTTAAAAACCGTGATGCCGGTTTTGACGAAAGGGAGGCTGACAGACCGAATTTGGGAGAAAGGGGGATGACAGGCAAAAATTATAAAGTAAAAAAAAACATGATTATGCTTTCACAATTTTGCCATCACAGGATGGGCTCAAGTCTGTAACCTTTTGGATACCACCCACATGCATTAACTGTTTGTGCCACAGAGATAGGTTGGGAAACACTGACTAGCAAGGACTTTAATATCAATCAGACCAAAAGCTTGTGTTTATTGACATTGGGCATTGCCCACAGTCAAAACAGCTCCATTCCTATGCAGCAGCAGTGCTGGAATACTGGAAATACTATGGGATGGGGGGGGGGGGGCTAAGGCGGGTTGATTCTATGAGGGGGGAAATGTGTAAGGGGGCACTGAGAGTGGAGATGGAGGTATTCATGTTATGTTGTTGGCCATCCCGGTTGTTCATGTGGAAAATCTGGTCACCCTGCTTCTGCGCCCTTTTTTAAAAGGATCCTTTTATCACCATCCCTCGCGATCAGCTGCAGGAAATCCAGCTTCCGGATTCCGGATTAACGGCTGCTCAGTCTATAATTTGTATACCATTTTATTTGGGGCTTTTCTCTGATCATTGCATTGGTACCAAACTCTGCAAACTGGACATTTTGTTTTATGACTTGTATTGTAACCAAAAAGAGGAACCTTTCTTTATATCAGAAGTAACCACTGAACACTCTAGTGAAACATTTAAGTAAGAGTCAATTTTTTATCGTACACAGCTGTAATTTAGCATATTCAAAAGCACTCCACACTTTGGCAGCTAACAGGAGGGCGTGAGACAAGTAGGGAAGGGGATTGAACAGGATCAAACACTGTGGTCAAGTTGGAAACCAAAACACAACTCTGAATGCAACATGAGGAATACAGGCTGCATGCATATACTCACTGGGCCTCATTACAAGTTTGCCGGTCCGCGAACTACGAGTTGTTCTCGAGGGTGCCTTTCTGCCCGCCAGGGGCAGAGCACCACCCGCAATCACAGCATGTCGGATGCACCGCCACGATTCTGAATGGTGCCGTTGCATCCGACCTCCCCATTCCCATTGAGCCATATGGGGCTTAAATGGGAATGGGGAGCATTCTGTTCCAGCGCCCGCGAATGGCCGATTACCGGGTCCGGCAGGGCTGTAATGACTGGGTAATTGCCCATTTGCGGGCGCCAGAAACTTTTGGAAGTTTGGCGGCAGCCTGCCGGTTTTACCGGCAAGGCTACCGCCAAATTTATGAGGCCTAATTGTGTTTCATTGTATTTTTTTTCATTGGATTTTTTAGATGAAGCAAACGAGAACAGAAACATAGCAAATTAAACACCCCCTATCTGCCCGTCATTCCCCCATCCGGCCCCCTCACCTCCCTTTTCCCCCACCCCTTCTATGTCCTCCCCTCACCCCCAAATACACAGGAATATCCAATATTTCACAAGAGTCAACGTATGCCCAGCAGCCGTATTTAATGAAGGCAATATTGCACCAAATAGTCTCCATGTAGAAAGTCTATAATCGACGCCCACCCAGCCAAACATTTTGTTTGCCCCCCTTGAATCACATATGAGACCCATTCCAAAGACATAAAGCTCCAAAGTATGTGGTACCATTCCTTCATGTGCGGGCGTTCTTTGGGTTTCCATTTTTGCGCCACCACTCCCAATGCCGCCATTTGAATAATAGAATATGCTTTCCTTCTGTGTTTCAGACATTGACCATTGTCCTGTCTAGCCATACCCAGAAGGCATTCTTCTAAGGGTTGCCTTATTTTTAAACCAAACAGCCTGTATATTCTTATTGACGTCTTCCCACAACGGCTGTAATTTAGGGCAGGACCACCAAACGTGCAGCCACTCCCCCTTCCGCCCACAATCTCTCCAGCAAGAGTCTGGAATGCTCAGCGTCATCCTGTGCAACGTTCCAGAGTATAGTGCCATTGAAACATCAATTTTAAACAGAATTACCTGATCTGTAGGGCTCTAGTCAATCGCAGGATATCTGACCATAAATTCATCCACATTTCTTTTGTAGTTATAAACCCTAACGTTTTCTCCCATCTGGCCTGGTAAGGTAATGTTTTCTGTGGGGGTTTGTTTGTTAAGAATGTGTATATCCTTGATATTAAGTGTTTGTCTCCTGGGTTAGAGGCCAGGAATTGCCCGAATAGAGTAAGGGCTATCTATGCAGCTGCTCTATTTGAAGGGGCCATCAACCAGTGCCGAACCTGCAAGTATTGGAACCTGTAGTTCTCGTGAAGCCCTAATTCTTCTTTGCATTGGTTAAAAGACTTAGGACCTGATTCACAGAAGCGTTTTATAATGATGCAATCCCATAGGAAAACGTTCTGTGAATCAGGCCCTTAATTTTCTCCCCCTGAAACAAGTCACGAAATGTAGTACATCCTGCAGTTTTCCACTGTGAAAAAGAATGACTCTCTAAACCGGGGTAAATTGTGGGTTTGCAAAGAGTGGGGTGAAGGGGGAGGGAAAAGTTGTAATATGGTGTCGGTGGATTGCCTGATCGCAGGAATCTTTGACAACTTTTGTAATCTCACTAAGGTGTAGGTACGGAGGCCTATCTGATCACGGTAGCCATAATTTTTCTCCCATTTAGTAGGGCTCAACACTGCCTTTTCCATCTTCCCCCATCTCCTACCTGTATCCTCCCCAAATCAGTTTTTTATCACTCGCAACTGAGCCACCCGGTAATATTCGCGGAAATTAGGGAGACCTAACCACCCTCTATTTGGAGGGAACATTCAAGTTTTCTGTGCTATAAAGGGAGATTTATTTTTCCAAATAAAATTGGAAATCATCTTATGCAGGGTACGGAAGAATGTAGTGGGAATCGAGAATTGGAGGGTTTGAAACAAGTATAGAAACAGGGGCAAAATGACCATTTTGATATTGTTATTCAGACCCAGCCATGACACCGAAAGTGGATTCCACGTCTATAGTTGTTTCTGGATACCCGCCAAAAGTGGCGGTAGGTTAGCTGCATATAGTTCCCTAAGTGTACGTGTAATAGTCACCCCTAGAATTTGAATACCCTTGGATACCCAGCGGAGTCGGGTCAACTTTCTGGCCTTTACTAGTTAGTCTTGTTCGACCGAAAGGTTCAAAATCTCAGATTTTGTTATATTGATTTTCTATCTGCCACAGTACCAAACTTTTCCAATTCATGGAGTGCCGCTGAGGCTGTCGGGTTGGTAACAGTAATGAGCATATCATCAGCATATGCCATCAGCTTGTGGGTATCACCTCCAAACATAATTCCTTTAATTGCCTCCGATTGATGCAGTTGTAGCAATAGCGGTTCTAAGTGTAGCGTGTAAAGGCGAGGGGAGCGGGTACATCCCTGTTTCGTGCCCCTTTGAAGGTGGACCAAGTGGGAAAGATGACCATTTATTGATAATCTGGCTGATTATCAATAAATAACAAGCTAATAACATTATTAGCTTGAATCATGGCAATGCATTTAGGGTTAAGGCCCATTGCTCGGAGGGTATTAAAAAGGAAAGGCCACTCGACCCAGTCAAAAGCCTTCTCAGCGTCGAGTGATACAAAAACCGCAGCGTCCCAATTCTTAGGCACTTTTTACAAAATGTGGCATGCTCGCCTGATATTATCATGGGTTTTTTATAAACCCTGTTTGGTCTTGGTGGATTAGTATGGGCATTAGGTTTTCCACCCAATTCGCCAGAATATTTGTGTAGATCGTTGCATCTATGTTTATAAGCGCAATCGGGCAATAAGATCCACATTTCTCTGGATCTTTCCCTGGTTTAGGGAAGAGAATTATTTTGGCTTCCTCCATAGAGGCGGTTATTTTACCAGCTGCGGCAAATGAGTTGAAGAGCTTGGTTAGTTTGTGGGCAGGATCGCACAGAATGTTTTGTAAAAGGAGGCTGGGTACCCACCCGGGCCCAGCGATTTATCTGCCAGTAGGTTTGCTATTATATGAAGAACCTCCCCCTGGGTGATATCTTTCTCTAGCCTCTCTCTGTCCAGAATAGAAACCGCGTTTAGTGGAATTTCCTGAAGGTGCATGTGCTGTGATATTTGGTCGGGGTGATCTGACTTATACAAAGTTGTGTAAAAGGCCTGAAATTATGCAGCAATGTCTTCTGTCGTCGTCACCCTCTTCCCCGTCGAGTCTTCCACCCCCAGAATTGTTTGGGCCTCTTTTTTCTGTTTTAGTTGCCTAGATAGCAGCCTATCTGCTTTGTATTTCTGCTTTAAGTATAATAGGTTTCTTTCGGCTTGTTTTGTATGAAAGAGAGTTTGCCCATAGTGTTTATATATTGCCCATGGAGAGCCAGACTGAAGTCAGTCTCCATTTGTTTCAGTGTATTTTTTACTTCGGTTTCAAAATCTGATTCAGTCTTTCTTTGGAGTTTCTACCTGCGCGCCTCTATCGCTATAATCTCCCCTCTCAATGTGGCTTTAAAAGCGTCCCAAATTACTGCCTTGCCTATTTCTCCACTGGTGTAAATATTAAATTATTCTGCAATTTTGTGTTCTAAGTCGTCACAAACAACCTTATCTGTCAATTACCTCCTTGGAAATTTCCAGCGCCATAATTTATGCTGCCGTCTAGAGAGTTTGAGGTGCACCGTCAACGGGGCATGATCTGAAATAGTGATAGTGTGAGTATCTAAGTGTACCATTTTCCCTATCAGCGTGGTCGAGGCCCAATGTAGTCAGTTCTAGAGAAATATTTGTGTACATGGGAGTGATGGGTATATTCTATTTCCTTATCCTTCAAGGATATCCAGGCATCTCTATTTGTCAGTTGTTCAAATTTCATTTTTAGGGCATGTGAAGGCGGAGGTTGGGCATATTTTGTATTAGAACTTCCATCCCACAGGGGATCCCATGCAATGTTTAAGGCACCAATCATTATTATTTCGGTTTTGCTAAATTGTTCTAGGTTTGATACAACTGTTTTCAAAAACCCCTCTTGACCAAAATTTGGGGCATATATGGATCCCAGTGTCAGGGTCAGAGGTCCCAATTGTATAAGGAGGAAGAGATAGCGGCCTTCTTTATCTGCTGTAGTCTTCAAGATTGATACCTGGGTGCCTGCCCTAAAGGTGAGAAGTACCCCCGCTGTCTTCCCCTTGGCGTTTTCCTGTATAATGATTGGGTATTGCAGAATCTTCAGCTTGTGATGGTCTTGGTTCCTGATATGTGTTTCTTGTAATGTGATTAGGTCTGGGGGATGTGTGGAGAGAAGGTGTTCTAGTTTCCTCCTCTTGACGGGATATTCAGACCCCTAATGTTGAGTGTGAGGAACCAGAATGTTGCTAACTATTATAGGTCTCGAGAAAATAGCTCAGGGGCAACGTGCTTTCCTTGGAAGCAAGACAACACGGAGCAACACGGATTCGATCCCCGGGTCCACGCTTAGAAACCTCTGGGTATTAAGCATGTTATAAATGACCTATCATATCATAATGATCGTGCTAGGACTAGTCTTAGGCATAGGCATCAATGTGATATCATTCAATGGATCCATGTGTATTACCGAGCTAACCCCATAGTCTCCCCCATTTTCCTACTGCCTCCGGACCCCCTTTCCCCCAACTATAATGAAACTTCCCCTCCCCTCCTCTCTCCCTGGTGTAGTCCATCTTCGCTAGTCTCACCTCAGACTCTGTCCTCAGAGGTGGCCTAACATTAGAACCAGGAATATGTGGAGGGCATCCTAAAACCCCATCCATAGGTCTTTAATGGATTCCAAGTCGAGCATTCCACGTACCCCAGCTTCCTGGCGATAAAATGTTGTCTTAGCAATATGTTACCTCAATCAGCCATAGCGTCCATTTTCAACTGCATCCTTGGCGCCGGGGTGCTTGAGGTTGACTGGTTCGGCGGGCCTTTTTGATTTCTCCTGTGGTCACATTCTATTTTTGTCCATTCCCAGTGGCGGGGCCCCGGGGAGCATACCGACGGTCAAGTTTGATCCAGGATGGTCATCCCGTTCAATCTGCAATAGCTGGGCCCTATCCTCCTTTGTTGTCACCCGGTGCTGTCTTCCTTCCCAGCTAAAGAGGAGGCCAAATGGGACAGTCCATCTGTAACTGTAAGTTATCTTTTTAGATTACAGATGTATCAACAGACCCTGCATATCCCTCACTTTTTGCAGCGTCAGTTGGGAAAGGTCTTTGTCATTGAACATTATAGGAGCCGCCTTTCTGGCTGTCCTCAGCATCTGCTCCTTTTGTGGATAGCATGCAAGTGTGGCCAAGGTGTCTCAGGGATGTGTACCCAGATCCTGGCGTTTTAGCCCCACTCTGTGTATCCGATAAAATGGGATGTCCATTTCCTCTTCTGCGTTCAACAGGTCCCTAAAGATACCTGACACTTTGTCTTTCAACTCCTTGTCCTGTACCGTTTCTGGGAGATTTCTTATATGGATGTTAGACCTCTGCTACCTATTTTCTAGATCTTCACAGTGCAACTCAATGTTTTGCGTTGTCCTGGCCAGATGTTCTACCAATTCTTCAGACTTAGAGGTGTCATGGGCCAGGTCTTGAAGCGTCTTTTCTTTCATATTGGTCCTTTCCTCGAGAGAGGCAATGTCTTTCCTCATGTCCGTCAGAGCAGACTTGAATTCACTAGTAAAGGCATTGAACTGTGTTTGCAGAGAGGCTGAGAATTTGTCCTGCAACTCAAGGAAGCAGCGCTCCATAACCTTTTTGCATGCCACCATCTCGGTATCTGCGGAATTTGTTATGTCTTTTGGTGTGTCTGGTGTGCGGTCTGGGTTCAGCTGTGCCCTCTCCAACCTTAACCAGCAATTTCTGATTGGGTTTGCTTTGGCGGCAGTCTGCGGTGTGGCTTTCGCACTGACCTTTTCCCCCTGGGACCTGGCATTGACTGCTACCTCCCTCTGCCCGTTGTTGTTCAAAAAGCTTGATATAGAGGGAGCCCCCCGCGTTGTCCAGTATCATAATTAGCTATGTGTGCAGCCTGCTGAGCCGCTTGCCCTGTGGGGTGGGAGTATCTTCCTCTACTCACCCTTTCCAGTGCCCAGTTCAATTGCTCATCCACCCTCAGGCGACACACCCCGATGGAGCTCAGCACCTCCAGCGGATGAGGGGGAAAGGGGCAAACGGGGCCACTGCCACTAAGTGCTCTTTGATCCACTCGAACTGTCAGCGGGATGTCACAATGCTGCTCTGCTACTTCAAGATGCCCACCTTAAGACTCGACTGGGGTGGCGTCCCTCTCTGCCTTTCCCGATTGCTAGTAGTTACTGCCTATGAGTCCGGCTCCATTATACTCCCCAACGGAGAAAGGGCACTCCTGAGATCTTGTGCGCGTACGCACGCCTGTAAGAGCTGTGGAGGATGTTGTGTACGTGGTACACGCAACGCGCATGCGCGGCCCGCGAGCCGGCGCATGCGCGGTAGTTAATAAAGGCGACGCCCGGCAGCAGTTCGTGCCGGAGCGCCGGAACAGGCGGACGTCTCCAGTGTCTGTTCTTGCGCGATCCACCTGCGCGCAGGGCCCAGATCTAGGAGGGCCCCACACTCCACCACAGTGGGCCCTCTGATCGTAACACTGGCGACGAGGAGGTACGGTCTATTTCCGTACCCGACAACCACGGAGTGACGGAAATCTACCGTGTCACGGACCCACGGAGCACCGGCGGCCATTTTCTCTTCCACCCGCTCCCCGTCACACGTGGCGACAGTGGTTGCGGCCCGACAGGGTGCTCGTGCGCCACTCGCCAACGGCGTCAGGAGTCTCAGAGTAGAGCTCAAATTCCCCCAGGGCTCCGTTCAGTCTCAACGATAGTGCATGTTCCCCTCTCCTGAGCCACTCCCTGGGGTGAAACAACAGCCGTGCCGGTACCAAAGGATGTATGTCGCCTGCCCGCAGGCTGGTCACGTCAATGGGGACAGATGAAATCTGGTTTGGGCCACAGCAGCCACTGCATACGCTAATTAAAGGAGCACCACTGCCTCCAGCCGCCATCTCCCTGCAAGCTGCGCGCACTCACCAGCCTCCTCATTGTATTTCCCCTTTTCTTTTAATTATGTTCAGTAACTTCACTGCCGGTTGAGCAATAAGTTACATTCACTGTGGTCTGGCTTCACAACCTCCGTGCCGAGCTAGGCTTCTTTTTCGGGGACGTAGCTCGAGTGGCCGTGGATGCACTAGCAGGCAGCCATCTTGGAATCTCATTGTATTTCTGAATGGAGTGAAAGAAGCAGGCCTGGCCTGGATCCGAGATGGTGCTGCTCGGGATCCACTAGTTGTCATTTTTTTTTATTTCTAAAGCGTACATAATAGTATTAAACCAAATCTCCCAATGTCAGCAGTTAGGGGGATTTTGGTACAGGCAAGTTAAAGCAATTCCCCCAGGATCTCACAATTTATTCAAGAGAGTTGGCAGGAATGTAGAGGCGTGCTGCCCTCCAGAGAAAGCGTACATGTCTCAACATACCAGAATCCCTGGCCGAGCCAGCATCATGTGCCTGCCAGACTAGCAGGTGCCTGAAGGTGCCGGCAGGACCCGCCTTTCCATACCGTCCTGTGATCCGCTGTCGAACGGCCCTCGGAGCACTTCGAGAACGTGTTACTACCTGGGTATTCATGTGTGTTTTATTTTATTGCTTACTTGTACTCCTTACATTCTGCCATTTAGACCAGTTGGAAGAAGTGCTCCCAGTTTCAGCTAAGGACACTGGGGTGTGATGAGGTAAACCGATCATCGCGCGGTTACTAAAGGCGGGATTAGAACCTGACTCCACAAGTTAGCCACTGAGTTATAGCTCTTCACAAACAGATGCTTATACTGCCCTATGGTAAAGCAGGATACTCCCTGGCATGATAGGACATCTGCTAGGATGGTCGGGCTGAGCACACCTAGTTACAGGCTGGAGTCATCTGGCCGCTGTAGAAAACAAGAGATTTCAAACCTGCTCAGAGGCCGGTAGGGCGGGCGCAGGTGCTTGATCCTCAGCAGTGCGGCAGGGGAGGGAGGCGTCTCAATTGCCTTACCAAGCTTCTCGGGCCTGCTACATTTGTATAGGCCCGTGGCCCAGGCAAGGTGTTAGCAGAGCAGGGGCCGTCTCATGGCACCCCCTTCTCCCACAGCCGTAACTGCTTCTGGGTCGAGCGAATGTGTTGTTTACCTGGGTATTTGATGGAAATCTGTTCTGTGTTTGGTTAGATGCTTCATGTGTATGGCTGAGAGCAGGAAGGGGTAAGATCCTCTGCATCATCCACAAGGCTTTCTGGGGCCTGGGACCCGCTACCTCCAACGCTCTCTCCCTAAATAGCTCCCTGCTAGAGCCCTTCAGTCTTCTAGCTCCAACTCTCTGCAGATCAGACGCTTCGCTAAGCAGAAAGTGGTGGGTAGACCTTGCTCCTCCGCAGGAGCCTTCCTCTTGAATGGTCACCCTGCCCCTCTCAGGCTTGAGCTGGATCTCCTTAAGTTCCGGAAGCTTCTCAAGACCCTCCTTTCTCTTCCTCCTTCCCTTTCCCTCTGCCCTGCTAATGTACCCCTCTGCTGCATCTTGACTGGATGTCTGGTTCCGTCTGAGTCATACAGGTCACCAGGCCCTCCATTTTTCTTCCCTGTACCGCCTGCCCCTAACCCATACTTGCCCTTCTAGGGTCACTCCCCCTATAGTAGCCTGGCGGGCCTACATCCCTATTGAGCCCGATCCAGCCCCATCCTCGCACTTAGGATGTAGATCCCCAGTCCCTGCACTGAGCAGCACTTCCCCCCTTCCTCTCCCAGCCATCACTTGCGTGCTCTCCACTCTTCCCTTCCCACCTTAGCATTAACACACTCCGCTCTGACTGGCACTCTCCCGCCCCCTCCCGACTTCCCTGCACCGCTTCTTGCTGCACTTGCACAATCCGAATGTCACAAGGCATTAAAAGGACCTTTTTATGTTATTCTTCATCCGTGCCCCCCCCTTCCTCTTTTGTCTTGTGGTGCCTTGAAACACCATTTGCTGTATAGGTGCATTATAAATAACCAATAAATAAATAAATAAAATTAACTTGGCGTCTGGTAGCTTATGGGCCGTTGGTGAGTAGGGGTGGACTGGCCTATAGGGAACTCTGGAGATTTCCAGGTGGGCCTCTGCACCCTGGGCCTCTTTTGTGTGGTAGTTCCATATTTTTTCATAGGAAAAGCATTGGGCTTGCTGAAAATGTGTCATATGGGGCCACTTTGAAAATTATTTCCAGGGCCTCTTTTGGTCCTCAGTAATTATTTCCAGGGCCTCTTTTAGTTCCCAGTCCACCCCTGTTGGTGAGGATCCTAGTTTTGACGGTTGTGGCAGTTGGTGCCTCCCTTCATTTCCTCCAAGACGTGGTGGATGGTTTCCAGAAATAACACCCGCTCTTCCAACTTTGCACATCTTCCTGGTTCCTGCTTTGCAATGCCCTGAAAATGATTCGCGTACGTGGAAAGCTGATGGCAAAACCTAGTGAAAAGCGTTAGCACGCGCGCAATTTACAGCAGTACCTGGAAAAGTGTGCGAGTGTGATGGTGACGTGATGGCCGGTCAATGAGTGTGCAAGAGAACGCTGAGCACTGAAGGATGCTGCCTGTGCAAGCGACTGCATGCCACTGCAAGGCAGAGAGTGTGCAAGAGAACGCGGACGAATGCAGGGCAATGCGTGTGGGAGGGGCCAGAGGCCAATACAAGGTAGGTGTACAAGAGGGGGGCAGTGAGTGTCGAAGTGACCACAGCTACTGCAGGGCAGTGAGTTTACAACAGGCCCCGTTACACTGCAAGGGAATGAGTGTACATGAGACCAGGCAGTGAGTGTACAAGACACCACTCACATGTGTGTATAGCAGACCACAAGTCACTGCAGGGCAATAGAGACTAGCGGCCACTGAAGGACAGCGAGAGTACAAGAGACCCTAGAAGCAGGTCTGCAGGTTACCAGGGCAGTGAGCTCACAGGAGACCACAGATCACTGGAGGGGTCTGGGAATAAAAGAGAGCACATTCCACTGCAGTGCACGAGTGTACACGCGACCAGAGCAATGAGTATAATAAGTGTACAAGAGATTACTGCAATTAGTGCACAAGTGACCACAAGCCACTGCAAGGCAAATAGAGTACAAGAGACCAGGGCAATGAGTACAATAGTGACCACAGACAATGAGTATACGAGGGACCCCATGCCACTGTGAGGGAATACATGTGCAAGAGACTATTGTCATTAGTGCACAAGTGTCAACAAGCCACTGCAAGGCACAGAGTTTACAAGAGACCAGGACAATGAGTACACAAGTAATGACAGGCCACTACAAGTCAACGAGTGGACAAGAGAGCAGGACAATGAGTGAACAAGTGACCACAGACAATGAGCATGTAAGGTACCCCATGCCTCTGTGAGGCAATAAGGTTACAAGAGACTACTGCAATTAGTGCAAAAGTGACCACACACCACTTCAAGGCAAATAATGTACAAGAGACCAGGGCAATGAGTACACAAGTGACCACAGACAACGAGCATGCAAGGGACCCCCATGCCACTGTCAGGCAATAAGGGTCCAAGAGACTACTGCAATTAGTGCAAAAGTGACCACACACCACTTCAAGGCAAATAATGTACAGGAGACCAGGGCAATGAGTGTGCAAGTGACCACAGATGATGAGCATGCAAGGGACCCCATGCCACTGTCAGGCAATAAGGGTACAGGAGACTACTGCAATTAGTGCACACGTGACCACAAGCCACTGCAAGGCAACGAGTGTACAAGAGACCAGGGCAATGAGTACACAAGTGATGACAGGCCACTGCAAGTCAATGAGTGACAAGAGACCAAGACAATTAGTTCACAAGAAAATGCAGAACATTGCAAGATATTGAATACAAGAGACCATGGACAATGAGTGTTCAAATGACTGACCCCACTGCAAAGCAATGAGTGTATAAGGCAACACTGTCAATGAGGGTAGATACATTTTCACTACATTTTTATACCAGGAAATCTTTGCACATGGGAAAACGTGACCCTTTTGCTAATACCACTTGTGTTAGCACTCGGGCAAAATTTGCCCCTGTGCAAAAATGCTTAAAAAATGTCTCTTTTTTGCACTAGGGCAATTTTTCCCCTTGTGCTTATAACATACCAAACTGCACTGGTCAAGGTGCAATGGGTTTCTAATATGTCGCAGTGTTTTAGAAATAGGGCAAACTTTGCCCTGGTGCCAATACAATGCAACTTTGCACTTGCATTGGTGCAAAGTTTCTTCAATCTGGTCACAGGTGGCTACTCAGCCATAAGCAGCCCCAATAAAATGAAGCAGCAGCAACATAAACAGCATCCAGAAGCACAGTTTTGTGACCTTCAAGTTAGAGGTCTTTATCAATTATCCATAGTCCAAGCTGCCGGTAGGGTCTGGAGGTGCTGGCTGCTGTATTACACAAACAAGCATTGCCTCCACCTTCCATAGGCTCATCATTGCCACCCATAACTAAGGGCCTGATCATGAGTTGGGTGGAATCCTGGTGGTAATTGTGCCGGGATACTGCCCAATGCAATTAGCGTTACCACAGCTCGGTACAGCGCAATTTTCGCTGGATCCCGAGTTGCAGTGGCGCTCTTAGAACTCATTTGTTAGGAATCCATAATACTCTATGGGGTGTTTTGGCGCTATTACCGTCGGCGGTAATAGCACCAAAAAAACACAGAAAGCTGGAGATTTACCTCCAAACTAGGGATTGGGCGGAGCGGTTATGCAGCGGTAATAGAGTTACAGCCACATTTTTGCCACTCTGTCCAACCCCTGATGAGGCCCTAAGTCTTCCTGCTACCCAAGGATTATCCACCCCGTACAACGCTGCTATCCACCATACAGCCCTGACACTTCCCATTTGAACCCAGAGGCAGAGCCCTGCAGCAGCAAACAACTTGGGATCGACAATATGGCCAGGCAGCTCCGGACTAAGCGGACTCTGTGGACAAAAGCAGGCTGCATGGCGGGGCATTGGAAGTGCATGGTACAGACACTGGCGAGAACTAGTATCAAAAGACCACAGCCACGTGGGCAATGAGTGTCGAAGCGACCACGGACAGTGAGGGCACGAGACACCACAGCTACTGCAGGACAATGAGCGTACAAGAGACCACTTGCCACGACAGAAAAATGCATGTGCAAGATACTGTGGACAATGAGCTGCAAGAGACCGTGGCCATTGCAGGGCAAAGAGTGTACAAGGGACCATGGGCAATGAGTGTACACACGAGCACGGGCCACGGAAGGGAAACGAGTGTGCAAGAGACCACGAAAATGTGTCTGTAAGAGACCACAGGACGCTGCAGGCCAATGAGATACAAGAGACAAGGGCAGCAAATGCACAAGGGACAAAGGCACGGAGTGGGCAAAAGACTGCAGAGCCCGGTAGGGCAATGAAGACACAAAATATGACTGCTCACTGCAGGGGGATAAATTCCTCCAGGAAACAACTCAAGGCCTGGCTTTTCAACTGACTATTCCTCCGCCTGCCATGACACTTGGCTGACTCCTTTATCCTGCCACAACGCCCCCTGAAGTTGCAACTTTACATTTCATTGGTACTTGCTACCCTAATGTTTATCAACTGTACTTCATGTAACTAGCGCCCAGTTGCCTGCGTGCATGCACGCTTTACAAATGCAAAAATAAATAAATGTAGTGGAGTAGGTACATGTACCCACGCCAGATACCCGCTTGGATAAAAGTATCGGTGAAGTGTTGCAAGTTTATTTTTTTGTTGACGGGGTGATGGAGAGGTGGGTGGCACCATTATTGATAAGAAAAACTGCCTTACATTTCCCACACTTTTACCATGTCCCCTACGTTTGTATTGACAATCAGGACTAGGAGTCCCATTTTGTAGCGGGGCCAGCTAAGTAGGTGACAAAGGTGACAGCAGCACATAAACCCCAGAGCACCCGCTGCCCTGCAGCCTGTTGATTCCACCGTAGTTTTCATAATTTCCCGCAGCGCTCAACGCTCCCTCTTTCCACCTATTCCAGACATCCTTTTCATCACAGAGACCTGGTTTGCCAGCGACTATGAACCCATTGCACACGAGGCCCCTGCCCCCCGCCCCCCCAGCTACAACATGACTGTTCAAAGAATAGATCAAGAAGAGGTGGGGGACTAGCAATTCTACATAAGCACCAATTTCCACTGCTGATCAAGGACTCCTGAGCCAAAATCACAGACTACAAATCCCTTCTTGCAAAATGACAACTGTCACCCTCCAATTTCGGGCATACTGCCCAATGCAAATTGCATTGCTGGATCCAGAGTTGCAGGAGGGTTGTAAATCCCCATTCCCATTGGGTCCAATGGGCCATTGTGGGCGCTATTACTGCCGGCGCTAAAAGCGCTGCAGTAATAGCACCGCAAATGGGCAGAAAGTGGCAAGAATTACCTCCAGCATAAAGCTGGAGGTAAATCTGCAACTTTTCGCCCGAACTCGGGAATGGGCAGAGCGGTAATGTGGCGGTAATAGCATTTCCAATGCATTTTTACTGCTCTTCCAAACCCATGATGAAGCTCCTACTCATTTATAGACCCCCTGGCTACAACAGAAACTTTGCAGACACACTCAGTGACGCTCTGTCAACCACCTTCAACCTATATCCTCCACTCACCATTCTAGGTGGCTTCAATATCTGGTTCGATTCCCCCTCAAACCCGATCACGTGCTCTCTTACAGATAACCTATAAACCTTCAACCTGACGCAACTGATTTCACTGCCCACCCAAATTGCAGGCCACACCCTCAATGCAGTCTTCGGCCCCACAAACATCATATCCACTCTGCCCTCACGCCTCCTAACATGGACAGATCATTCAGCAATCTTCTTCTCCTTACCATCTTCACCTCCAGCTCCCTCCCAAGACCACGCCCGCCCATGACCAACCTCTCACCTCACTCTGGAACAAAGTCATCATCACTCCTGATCCAGCCAACGCCCTCCTCAACTCACTCCCAACATCTTCCCTCCAGGAAGGCCACCCCATCAAACCCTTCGACCACTGGCTCTCTAGCACCCAAACAAAACGGCCCACTCAGAGGTCAGGCCCCACACCCAGGTGGTACACCACCCACCTCAAATCTCTGAAAACCCTTAAGCACCGTCTGGAATGTACCTGGAGAACCAACCCAACCCCCCCAAGACTAACAAGGGTCTATAGATTGGAAATCATAAAAAAAGAAAAAGCATACTATGGGAACCGAATCTTGAACTCTCACAACCCAAGCAAGGAATTCTATAGAATCATCTCTGAATTCAAATCGCCAGGTTGCTCAACCCCTCCTCCACCCAACTCCCAATCCCTATGCGATGCCTTATCAGAACATTTTCATAACATCACTTTCGACAGACATTCTGTCATTCTCTCTAAAATACAAATAATTCCCCTGCCTGTTGCCCGCTTACCTCCCATCCCCTGTCTGAACCCTCTCCCAATGCAAAACTTTGCCTCTTTCTCCTCAATCTCACACCAGGAATTAATCTCGCTCCTAACACAAAGCTGCCCGTCAGGATCCCCTGAGGACCCTTGCCCGCTCACCCTCCTCAAAAACATCCTAACCTCAACCTGTGTTGGCAGTATTGCACACTCAATCCTTAACCAATCCCACAGATCAGGAATTTTCCCAGAAGCCTTAAAAACCTTCTACATATAACCCCTCCTCAAAAAACTGACGCTCGACCCACTCCTTCCACAGAACTACCAGCCCATTTCTAACGCTCGCTTCACAGCCAAACTAATGTAATGCAGAACATACAAACAACTCAGTCATTTGACTGAATCCAACAACCTCCTTGACCCTGCAAAATTTGATTCCAGACCCCTCTGTGGAACTGAGTCGGATGCGGAAGGATGCTCTGTACTCATTCTCTTTGACCTCTGGCCACCTTTGATACCATTGAGCACACCATCCTCATAAACAGGCTACACTCTCCAGGAATCAAAGACAGTGCCCTCTTTTGGATCTCTTCCTTCATCTATAATCGTTTGCATATCATGCTCCTCCACCCTTTTACCTCTGTACTCCACCTTGTGCCAAAAGGGGTCCCTCAGTGAGCATCCCTATCTCCCCTCCTTTTCAATATATATCTGAGCCCACTTCCTGCACTCATCTGCTCCCACAATCTCACCTGCTACTACTACGCAGACGAAACTCAGATCATCCTCAAAATCCCCAAATCACCAAGCTCCATCCATCTAGATCTGTCATCATAATATAGAGAAGCAGATGTACACATCACTCATGGACCTCACCCCCTCCCCTCTGTCATATTGGAAGAGCAGTAAGAAAGCATTGTTCATGACATCTGGTAACATCACATTACCGCATCGAAGATATGAAAGGCGTGATGCGCTCAGACAACTGTACCAAATGTACCCTCGAACTGAAGTGGTAGAAGGAAGTCTGCAGACACAACAGAACATAGAAGAACTATAAGTAAAGCCTGGCAGGTGTAAAGTGAAGAGAAGACACAAGGATGCACTGAAACGATATACGAATACTTAAAGAATAAAGATGTGACTGAAGTAACAAAGTAAATGAACACGTGGCTATGAATAAATCATATATAACTGAGAATATAAGTGAGAAGAAATGCAGTAGATGTACATACACAGAAACGCAAGGCAGTGAAGACATATAGAAGCTTGATGCAGTAGAAAATGTAACACAGGTAAAGCTGCCATGTTGAGAAGATGGATGCCAGTTTCGTATAATAGTAAGCTAAAAATCCCAAGGAGGGAGACTACGGTTGCAGAGTTGACATACACTGGAATACAGATTCATGCAAGAACAAAGAATATTTGTTTAGCTAAAGATCAAGGTTGCCACTGTGAGAAGCAACTTCAGGGTACAAAAGGAGTGGAAAAGGATAAGCCATGTAACACATATTTCTCTTAGATTAGGCAAAGGAGTAAACATTTGCCAAGTATTGCACAATTAAAGATGTAGAAAGCATATGCAAGATGTAGCAACCAAGTGTCCAGAGGTCAAGAAGAGTAATAACACCCAGTATAATTGAATCAAGTGGCGCTAAATCGAAGGATAAAATGGACAAATCATGGTCTTCTCACACGTGGTGCATGAGCAGAAAACAAAGCCTATTCATAAGGCTCCAAAAATAGCAATGTACCTATGCTCCCTTTAAAGTTCCAGAGAAGAGAACAGTCAGCAAGGTCAACTACAAAGAAGAGGCCTTGGCTTAGGGCCTACCAGATAAGAGATGGTAGGCTAAATTGGCCAAGTGGACAGTTGTCTGACGTTGTACCTTGAACCTGTGTTTCATTTTGTTTATGTCCTGCTAACGAGCCAAATGTCCAAGGTTGGAAGAGGGTGCCAACAAATCAGGATGGCCTTTGTGATGATGGACTATACATTGCTGCAGAAGCCAATCCGCTGCTGTTATTCTACTATTTTCTATATTATACGTAGTTAGAGGCTGTTCCAGGGGTATCTACTTGATATGGGGCATCCAGTGATGTTACTAACACATACAAAAGCTATAGATATATATGTTCCCTTAACCTATCCCTCCGCCCGATAGGATGATGTCATAGCTGACGTACATTGAGGTATAAAGCCTTTGTGTTATTGAAATGTATTCGACGAGTGTGTGAGCTACGACTTGTTATGCTTGCCAGATTTCCCTACTTTATTGAAACTGATAATAAAGTAATACTGTGCCATTTTCTTTGAGTCTGTCCCGTTATTTGGGTCTGAAATCAGTTATTGTGGTAATCTCGTCCAGCACTTGATACGCTCCAGGTGCTACTGCACAATGCCTCTCGGATATTTGCCACTGGATGACTACCCACCATCTCATCCCCAACCCTGGGAAAACAGAAATCCTAGTCTGTGGAAAAAACACCCTCTATCCCCAACCTATCCCGAGGCACACGCCCGACAACCTCCACTACAGTTAAAATCCCCGGATGCACGCTGGACACATATCTATCCCTCTCCCAACACATCAACTCTGTATCTAGAACCTGTTTCTTCCACCTACGCATCCTCAGGCATATCTTCCCCTACCTCACCTATCCCCACTGAATATCTGCCATCCTCACCATCATCCCCTCGCTCCTGGATTACGCAAACTACCTTTATCTAGGTGCACTGGCATTCCTACTTAGGAAACTACAAAGAGTCCAACACCCTGCAGCCCATCTGCTCATCGGCCTCCCTCTCAGAGAACACATCAGCCCCACACTGAGAGTCCTGCCCTGGCTCCCTATCGGACAACAAACTACCTTTAAAAACATGTGCATTACTCACCGTGCCATCCACAACACAGGCCCGGAATTCATCCAAGACAAAATAACACTCTGCAGACCCTCCAAGACATTCAGGTACGACGCAGCTTTTCTCCTAGTTATCCCCCAATATAACCACACCAGACTGGGTGGATCCTTCTTCTCAGCCCAAGCTCCCAACATCTAGAATGCTATGACCCTTAACATCTGCACCATTGATAATCACATCTAATTCAGAAAGGCCCTCAAAACCTGGCTTTTTCCTTCCACTTCTTAAAACCCTCTCATTATATACTGTGATTACCGAGCACACAAGCAGTGGACCAGACCCAAGCAAACACCTACTTTCCAAACCACTGTGGATGCCGGCAGCATACACAGAACACTGTGAGAAACGTGCACTCTTTTCCTGCCCACACACACACATGTACTGGCCCAGATCCAAGTACCACAGATGCCAGCAGTGTCTGTAGTGGCTCACTGTGAGATACTAGCACTCTGGCCCCCCCAGCCGTTCCCACAGACGATCATGCATTACACCGTCCCTCCAAGCCCTCTCCCGCCCCACCCGAACCACCAACTCTATAACCGGTGCAATCTGGTCAATAAACAGCACTGTTAAATCTGATGCACCTTGGATATAGTAACTTAAAGATGCAGGAACAGAATTCTCGCTCAGACGGACCACTAGAGATAGCAACAGTAGCAGGTCCAGTTTACCCAAGCACACAGAACCCTAAACCCAGATATCACATTGGGTGTATTGAGGAAATGCGCCATTTCAACCGGGGCTATTGGGCACGGAATACGCTTTAATAGCTATGGGAGTAGGAACAGAGGAACATTTAGAAGCACTTAGATGATTCATTCCACCATGGTCTCGGCCATAGGTGGCAAGATCTATTTAATTTAATGTGTTTTCTATTGCACTCAAAGAAAAGCACCAGCCAGGTCGTCCTCAAGGTAGTATGCAAACACCACCAAAGATGCGCTCGAACGACTAATTTATCATCTTGAGAGACCTAAGAAATCAACACTGAACGAAAAATCTGTCCAAGCCTGAGGTATGTGTAAATTGCACCACGTCAGTGGACACATGCCGCAGTCACGACTCCCCATCCACGCACTCTAGAATTCAGCTATGGAAATCCAGTCTAGCAGCTTGCATAGCCCTCCACACTGATACCTTCAACACCTCAACCATTAGTATACAGCGACAATCTAGGAAATACAAATGTAGTCTAGCTGGGCACACATCGAATCTCCTACACTAGCACTCTATCATAATCCACCAACAGGACCCACCCATATGCCTGACCTCCAGGCTGCTTACTGGGGCCCAGCCAACCCTCTTAAGTCTTAACCTGGCACAATGCACACACCCATCCTAAACGTAACTCTTAAAATTTCTCACATATTGATTTAGGACCCCAAGGGAGTTCCAACCGCAAAGCGCATTGAGGCAATACAAATGGAGAAAGGGCGCTATATAGATGACGATTACAATTACAAATTACAGAGGACTCTGCCATTGTACTTACTCTGAAACCGTCATGTGTACGTTTCAGCACTACACTCCCCACAATCCATGTTGGTGGTCTCCTGGAAGATCTGGAACCCGAACATGCAGTTCTGAACATTCCTAATATGTTTCTGTTGGAGATGATGCAATCCAAACCGAGTTCTTAGTTGCAGAGTACTTATACACAGGAAGGCCTGATACAACAACAAGCATGTTGCAACCTTTGTTATGCTGTCATGCTGGGCGCCATGCATCCAAAAACAAACCTCCCAAGATGGCACCCACTGAGCTATTGGGCGATACGGATATTGGTCCCACTCTCTGAAAAGTTTCTGTACTAGACTAAAGCACTATCTGATTAGATCATCGGATTCAAGAGGAGGCAACCCCTGCACAGGCTCTTCCGGGGTGTTAAGGCCAAGGGCGTTGCTAGGGGGGGGCTAAGGGGGCTATAGCCCCTGATCTTTTGGTTGTAGCCCCGGATAGAATCTCAGGAGCTACAGCCAAAAGACTAGCTAGCCCCCAGTCCCAACAGTTCTGACATCAGCTTAGCCCCGGGTCTTTTCCAGACCTAGCAACTCCCCTGGTTAAGGCCCTGCTCAACCACTCCTACAGCATGGTGATTTCAGCCCTATGTGCAAGCACTTCACTGTGACCTTTGATTGTTGACCAAAGCAACCTTCGGATGGAGTGTTTTTTATTCTGTTTTATGTTATTCAGCCAGCGGAACAAGGTCGGCTGCATCTAAGCTCAGGGAACAGTGCTAACTGAACTGAAGCTGCCAGCAGCACATCACTGCTCTCTTGCACTACCTTTCCCGCTCGGTCCTACTGACTCACACTACCCCCTTTCCTTTTCAGATCCTCCAGAGCGCCCGGGGACTACTCCGGTGGTCATAGTGCATGGTACAAATGTCCTTTAACATTAACAAACATTAGCATTTATGCTGCCCATTGTCCCTGCAGCCTGGGCTCCAATGGCAGCAGGCCTGTGTGTCGCAGGTGTTTTTTTTAATTTTTATTGTTGTCTTTTCAGGGAGGTCCTCCTGAGTCCCCCACCCTTTGCCCCATTCTTCATCGCTTTCCGTCCTTTGAATTCCCTATTCTCCGCCTCTGCAATGACACACTGGCACTCAGTGCAGCCCCTCCTCTCTCTGCTTCGGAGACCCTGTTTCCCTTCATTCTTGATTTTGTGAACCTGCTTGAGACAGTGTACTTTAAGAAGCCTGTGTTTGTTGCCTTCTGCCCCCTGAACTGTCTTTAATAGCTGCTCTTGGGCTCTCAAAGCTTGGGGGTGTATTCTGAATTCTTAACACTGGATGCTGCCTTTTGTTTTTTCATCCCCAACCAGTTTTGCTCCCCTAGCAAGTAGTTAACTTTTTTAGATTTTCAGAAAATTCATATTTTGATGCTGTACTTAACCCACAACAGTTGCTACTGGTTTCTTGTGGTCTGCTGACTGATTGTTCCTGGTGACTTAGAATGCAAATAAAAGCAAAACTACACGCTCCAGAATGCAAATTAAAAACTGGGACTTGGTGGCTACTCACACCTGACAAGATAATAGGCAGTTCTGTATACAGGATAACTGTTACTATCAATGAACACAGGGGTCCTCTACAGAATCAGTTTGCGATTGTCTGGAGAGGATAGCTCAGGGGTAACGCGCTCGCCCTGAAAGCAACATGACACGGGACAACACTGGTTCGATCCCGGGTCTGTGCTTAGAAACCTCTGGGTATTAAGCGCATTATAAATAACCAATTAGCTGGGGACTAAAATCAGTGCAGGGTTTGAGAGTTGCTCCATGTCTAATATCTGCACCTCACCCATTCTTGCATTCTAAGACTTGGGCCTCATTAGAAGTCTACCGTTGGGGTAAAAAAGTAGTGATCCTTCCGTTACCACCAATTTTATGGCAGTAATGGAATTACTGCCATTTTTACAGCACCCACAAAACTATGAGATTGGCCTCGTAGTGGAGGATTTACCGCTAGCACGATGCTGGAGGTAAGTCCTCCACTTTAACGCAAAAACATTGGTGGTTTTACTGCGGCGGAATTACCGTTCACTGTAATTAAGCACACAATCCCCACGGAGCCCGATGGACTCCAAAAATGGGGACTAACACTGCCACAGCACCACTCAGAATCCTGTGGTAAATCCACAGGACCGAGTGGTGGTAACAGTATCCGATTCTGGCAGGAATTCAGCGGACGCACTGCCAAATTACCACCAAACTCAAAATGAGGCCCTTAGCCCTGAATTTAAAATGGGACAGGCAAAAGTGCAAGTGAGTATTTGAATGACGATAAAGCATGGACTAGCTCACAGCGCAAGGCCAACACTGGACAGCTTGGGAGCGGTATTTCATCGAATAGCACATAAACAGAAAGCAACTTTAAAAAATGCTGCTATTAATGTCCTGAAGCTGTCAACTTCGATCTGTGACTCTTGTACCACACGCCGTAATACACCATGGTCTGGGCGTTACAAACATTTTACAAATAAATAAATAATCTCTCTCTCTACAGACATGCATCACTTGGGAAATACACACTTTTCTCCTCCCCATGGGTGGGATCCTTTCGAGGTCAGACTCTCCGCATGAGTTATATTTAAGCCGTTGGCAGCCACATAAAGGTTTTGTTTATTTTGCTTTTTCCTGTACTGATTGCCTGCTCCCAGGGTGATTGCTTGATGCCAGAATAACATTTAAGGCTCCATTCGCCTGCTTGGAGACACGTTAGATGAAAGAAACAGCACCTAAAGCCTTCATTGTCAGGAGGACGTCTTTATTTTGTGTTTTTTTTTATTCCACTTTCATGCATCTCACGTGACCTACTGAGGTTGACAGGTAGTTTCATTTGAATTTCTTGGTTAGCTGAGCTAGTGGACTCTTACGCACACATCTAATCACCCAGTGTTGACTCCTAAGCACAACTCTAATCATCCTCACATCACCCTCTCTATCCATGGCACCCCAAGTGGGTGCCGTATGTAAGTCTGGACATTTTAAATTGCGTATATTACGTAAGGTGCTCCCTTTTGTCCCAACTAAATACCACGGCCCCGTGGTTGCTCCTCTAGTGCTGAGCACCACGGACTACTGTAACTCCCTTTACTTAGGTCAGCCAGGTTACCTTACCAACTACCTGCAACTGCTTCAAATGCTGCTGCCTGTGCGGTGATTTGTCCCCCTTTTCGAGCCCACATGACCCCGCTCCTCAGGCAACTGCACTGGCTGCCTATTGAGAAGCACATTCTTTTTAAATCTATGTGTGTGGTGCACCGCGCCTTTTGTAAGGAAGGTGCAGAATACATATAGGCTAAATGTCCCTGTTATCCGCCGTCTCGTCCTTTGCGCTCTCAGTCTGCTCTATTGATTTCCGTCCCCGGAGTCAGACTCTCTCGCATTGGCGACCGCGTCTTCTCTGTGATTGCCGCGAAAACCTGGAACAGTCTTCAACTGTCGCTTCGTGCGGTCGACAATCATTTATCTTTCCGCCGAGCCCTAATTACTTATCTGTATTAGGTTTCTCTTGACTGTTGCTGCCTCCTGCTCTATCTAGTGCCAAGATACCTCCGGGTGTACGTGTGCTTTAGAAATATTTATAACATAACGTAACATAATCACCCATAGTTGACTCCTACGCACAACTCCAGTCAGTCCTTCAGGTTAACCATCAAAAATAGATTGAACAACGAAAAGACCAATCCATTAATTTCTATTTCAAACTGTAAAAAAACATCTTTTTCTTTCTGGAAAGTTGCAGCAATTGACTAATACTTTGACAGGTTTCAAAAGGAAGCTGAGTAATGCATGTGTATAAGTATTTGCTTTCATTTGAAGTCTCACAGGTTCATGAGATTGACCATTGTCAAAAAGCAAGTTTGAGGTATTCTGCCAATTACGTGCAGTATTCGTAGACTCGCGTTTCAATTACCAATGCATGGCTTCAAGTCCCAGAAAGCAGTGTGACTTGAGCTGAAAAGCAAAGCACGGTTGAACATCTAGTTCTGAGATCTTGGGATGCCCCATGGCAAGTAGGAGTAGCTCCTCCAGTCCTGCTTTTTCTACATCCGGTATTTGGGGTCTCAAGGTATCATGCATAGTTGATAACATGGCCCATTCCAATTTGTAGGTGCTTGACCAGTACTGGGAATATTCTTTGCATTCTGGTACTTGTAGTTCCATTTTTCCCATTATAAAACTCGGACTACAAGTCCCAGAATGCAAAGAAAAAACAGGACTGGATGAGCACCTACAGATTTGAATGGGTCATATTGGCAACTATGAATCATCCTCCAAGGCAAAATGACTCGCCACCACCCCTCAAGGACACTCAGATCCGGCACAGCCTCGCCCATAGTTGTCCCACACTACAAATGCATCAGACTGGGCGGATCTTCCTTCTCCGTCCAAGCGATGATCATCTGGAACCCTATGCCCCTGCACATCCGGAACATTACATTGATAATCACTTGCCATTCAGAAAGGCCTTCAAAACCTGGCCCTTCACTTCCTCCCCTTGAAAGATTCTTGCACTCTATACTGGAACACTGGCCCAAACCCAAGAAGATACCAATCCACCCACCCCTCCAGGAAGCTGGCAGCGTTCACAGCAGTACACACTGTGCTAAATCTGGCACTGCCCTCCCCACGTCCCCTGACCCCCAGACGATCGTATATCACTCCACTGTCCTCCGGGACCCTCTCCTACCGTTCAGGCCACAAAGCGCATTGAGGCCACTACAAGGCTATACCAGCCTAATGTAGAATAACATTCTAGGAAAATGACATTGAAGATGAACTCCATCCGAGTTTAAGGTAAGTATACCCTACACCACTGCTCAGGCTCTCAATCTAGGGAAACCACAACTGGCGAGAGCAGCCAATTGCGTTGGACCTAGGAAAATGACATCAAAGATTAACTCCATCCAGGTTTAAGGTATGCATACCTTGCACCACGTCTGTGGACCCTATCCGCCGGCACGGCCACTCATCCATGCACTATACAATGCAGCTATGGCTTAGCAATTTCGGTCTAGCAGCTTGCATAGCCGTCCACACTTAAACCCCTGACGTACCTCAACACCTCTGCCATAAGTATACAGCGACAACCTATGAAAATGTTCGGTCTACTGGGCACACATCGAGTCTCTGGCACTAACCCCTCTCTCCTAAACCACCAACAGCACCCGCCCACATGCCTGACCTCCAGGCTACTTCCTGGGGCCCAGCCAGCCCACCTAAGTCCTAGCCTGGCAAAATGCACACACGCATCTTAAAAAAAATAACTCTTAGAATCTCCCACACATGGACTTCAGTCCCAGAGGGCGTTCCAACCACAAAGCGCAATGAGGACATACAAATGGGGAAAGGGAGCTATGTAAATGACGAATACAATGGTGTAAGGGAACAAAACTACAAGTACTAGAATCAAAGCTCTCAAGTATCCCCATGGCATCTTGTCCAATTTTATCTTTTAACTTCTGGTTGCAGCAGTTTTGCTCTTTCCTTCATAAATGCAGTACTACAAGTCCCACAATGTCATGCAAGAATCAAGACTAGATTGGTCATGCCCACCAGACCGTGGTCTTGTTAAGCGCAATGCCAGAATGAAACAGAAAGGTTTAGAGTGAATGAAAGGTGAGGCACTGAAATAGTTATGTAACTAGTGTAGTCACATTAATAACCATCCCTCCTTGGTCTTCCTCTTCCTCAAGGTAACTGCCAATGCATTGACTTCCAGAGAGTGCCAAAGAAGCAGCGTGGTGGTAGGGCTTAATCCTGGTGTTTGGGTTGGCTGTAATCAGTCAACATTCTAACATTCTGGCTGATTCAACAACTGAGAAGCACAAGGAAATTCAATGTTCCCCCCAATTAATACAATTTGGGCCGCTGGGGAAGGTTTGTGATAGGCATAGTTGCCAACATGACCCATTTCAATCAGAAGGTGCTTATCAAGTCCTGTTTTTTTCTTTGTATTCAGGGACTTGTAGTCTGAGTTTTATAATGGGAAAAGTGGAACTACAAGTACCAGAATGCAAAGAATATACCCAGGACTGAATAAGCACTTACAGATTGGAATCATCACAACCATCATGAACACAGTGCAACCAGAATTAACACAATTTACAATGGCAATGCTGGCATTTAGTGGGCTCAACCAGCATACACTTTTTTTAGAGTAAAACACTGGCATGTAATAGTCACAACGAACATGAACTTCTGATTTTAAATAGCTGCTTTCAAAAAGTGGGCACAGGCAGCATGACAAGGTTTTTACAGTGGCAATACTGACATATACTGGGCACCAGCAGTATGACAATATGTTTTACAGGGATATTTGAATATATATATTAACATGGAAATATTTTACAGATGCTTACTGGCATATAATGGACAAAGCCAGCATGGCAATGGTTTTTGTAGTGGTATTCTGATATATATTAAGCAGAGAGAGTCTATACCTGTTTTAACAGTGGCAGTACAGGAATGTATGTGTACCCTTGCTGCACGAATACATGATTTACAATCCATTCCTGGCAATATTGTTGAAGTGGCCTAAATGTATTTCTTTGGGTACAGCCTGCATGAAAACGTGTTTCGAAATGCTCCTGTATGCTGCCAGTGGCCTGCCCTCTATGGGAGTTTTTCATGTATTTCCTCAGAGAACCAATTTTAAAATGTATTGGTTTTTTAAGCAAACATTAACTTTTTACTGTAAAATGCACCATTTGAATCCATTATTTCAACACATGTCAAGGGCATCCTCAAATTGCATCAATCTTTATCCCACTGGTCAGTATTCAGTATTTAGGTACATCTGCCTCACACCGCTAACCATTCAAGTATGCTAGGACAGGGAGAGTATGCCACTTGGCCATTGTAGCCTTGAATTAGATCTCATTTGGAAAATAGGTTGTTAAACAAGGCATGAAAAAGGAAAAAGCAAAAGGTACAAAGCCCCTCTTCTGATGCACAGTCTGGGGCTATTGTCCTCATAATAAATAACAGAAAAGCTTCTCTATTTAAAGGTAGATGTCCTGCTCCCTCTAATGTCAAGCGAATCCCTGTTTCCCACCGCAGTGGAGCTAGGCCAGGACTCAACCCCATGATAATCATTCTCCATTGGAAAGGCCTCTGGACCTGGGGCTTTGTTGACCTTTTCCGTGTTTCGGTCTTGCTAAGGCTCGGCATTAGTAAAAGTTCAGACTCGAGTAATACTTTCTGACCACATGATCCCAGCCATTTGTTTTGGACGGCCTTGCATCTAGAGCAGATATCGATTTAAATCATTGCTTAGATTACAATTTCAGGAATTGAGATTCACCAGTGAGCCCTTCTACATGATCTGCCAGAATTCTTGTTGATCATATGATTCTTAAGAATTCTATTTGTTCGCCAGATCTTTGTACTCTCTACTAAGTCCGCTTAAATGAGGGCGGGCACTTCCCCTGGGACTTTGAGAGCTTTTAAAAGGTTTTTTTTGTTGCTTTTTTACATTCAGTATCAAACCACAAATTAGTCTTTGGATTTGCTTTCATTATTGCCTTCCTCCACTTAGTAATGTTAACCTTGACTATTTGGTATACGGTAATATTACCCCCACACAAATGGTCGCCATACATATAGTTGCCGGGAAAAGACTATTTGTCCCCCGGCCCCTTGGGGGATTTGTTTTTTTAGAACAGGGGTTGCGGCGGTGTCCCCCAGAGGTTCACAGTGATAATGTCCCTTCAAACCACAGCCTTTCTGTGGCGACTCTTTTGCCACGCGGACGTTTTGCAGGGACATTATTGCATGGAACCGACTATTTGATATAGGGCGTCACAGGCTGTTGTTGGCTTGATATCAGTTTCCGCATCCATTGATCTATTTCCCAAAATAGGAAGAATATCTGAGTATGAAAGAGGAATATACACCTTTGCATCTAGTCTAGGCCCCCTACGCGATCCAGAATGGTTTGCTACAGTTAGGTTAATGTTAATGGTAATAACATTTTCTGGATATTTAGCCTTTTTCCTCCCAGGGATAGCAAGAGACACTATCGGGGGGCAGGGGGATTTGGGGTTCATGATCAGTTTTGTTACGCCTTATGTCATATTGTTGGTGGAAAAAAATATTGTTGGGGTCCATATTGTTTTTTTCCAACTAAACGCCGACCACCAACATACTCAAGGACTTCTATGATTATAAATACAAACTGCAGTTCTAGAATATGTGTGCGGAAGTGCTGGTCAGGGGAAGAAAAATAATTGTTTCCGTGGCAAGGTTTTTTACCGCTGATGTAGTTACTGGATACCATCCGACATGTTAGCTGGACAGGGGAGTTTCCTGGAAATCTGCCCTTGAAGGCACCAAGCTCTGCATTATTAAAGCTTTTTAAACTGGAACCAGTGATTTGGGTCATCTTCCTGTGGAATTATATAAGCATCTTGAATATATCTCTGATTCCCCCAAATAGTTGGCAAGAGGACGCCATTTATAAGAAAGCCGAGAGAGCGATGCTTAAGCTTATGGCTATGTTTTAGTGACCTGCATGGAGAGTGGTCTGCAGAATCTTGGATACTATCGCAACTCTAGTCTGGGTTCCGGGAGGGCGTCCGTATGGTAGATTCCCGTGTTTCCACTGTATATTCCGATTCAGAAGTCTGTAATATTGAAGAATCAAGCACTTTACTTAGTCATCATCAAACCTAAAAACCGCCTTTGATGCACTACCATGCCAACAACTCCGGGTTACCTTTAGAGCACTCTCGGGCCCCATCCCCAGGATTCTACCAGCCATTTGCGCACTTAATTCGGACAATTTTCCATATGTCTGTTGGAGCCCAGAAGTTGAATGGGAAAAGGCCATTCACAGATGCATTGGGTGCAAGACACAAATGGGCCTTTGCCCCATGCCTTTTCTTTTTTTAATGACTTTGTTTTCCATAACTCGCTTAATACTGGAGACCAGTCTCTAACCTGCGGGACTGGGATTGTAACCTGTTCTGCTCTACATTGTCTTGTTTCCAAGACAATCGGGTTTCCCCTGAGCGCTGCTCCCATCGGTTGTTTGAAGGAATAGCATATTCAGAAGCCGATGCACCACCTCTCACCAATGAGAGGTTAGACATCCTCTTATACGAGGATAATGCTGTTCTCATTTCCAAGACTCACACTGCCTTTCAACACCAAATCGTTAAATTTACCAATATGTGTGAGCGGATTTTTCATAATCATTGAATAACTTAAGTGCCTGGTTTGGCCTTTTACGGAAAAGTTTTAAACTCTCTCTGTCTCTATGGTGGGAGGTAATTGTGTATGTTGACAATTTCGACTCTCCTGAGGTCCATTTCAGTAGAGGTGAATATTGGCCTGCACAGTAGAGAAAAATATGATCATCCTGTCAAGGTGTTGGGAGGTGGTCCTACCGCTCGCCAAACGCTTTGGTGGCAGAATGAGCTCATCTGCCCTAGATTTTTCCAGAGCACAGCCTGTCTCAACAGCCGCTTATGAGTCAGAGATTTGGGGAGGATGTAAGTTAAGTGCCCTGGAGATGAAAGAACACTCATTATGTAAAAACCTTCTTGGCCTCCCGCCTAGCATTCCTAATATCCCCCCGGGTCTGGAACTTGGCAATCATGACATTACCAATTAAATTAATCCTAAACCATGTTTATGCTGGATTAGGATTTGGAGCTCACAAGACATTGTCACGCATAGAAGGGCTTTGGTTGCTAGTTTGGCTGCATCAGGTGTTGTTTCAGTGCCCTGGTTTTTGCATGTGAAATAAATGTTCAAACCATTAGGTATATGGACACATTTGGGAGTAGGGTAACTTAACTAATCGATGCCCAAACTAAATTGGAATTAAAACATGATGTGATGAGTGGTGTCGAAGCAAGTGGATCCTTATCTGCAGACCAGGCAGCTTTGTTGGGGGGGACTCCCAGGTATGCCAGAGTGAGGCTGGGGGTATGTGGACTTTGAGGGCCAAACACCCTCCCCAGAACAAACAGAGGACTTAGTTAACGGAAAGTACAAACTGTGGTTTATTGCAAATAAAACAAACAGGTATCAATACAAGAAAACAGGATTTCTCTGGTATATTCAATGCTCCATGGCACGCGGCATTGTTTTGTGTGACTCTTGCATCATTACTTGGGCCCTTCCCCAAAAAACCTATCAGCATGAGGGATTGGGTAATGAGAGTATTATTACCTGTAGGGCAACCTATAAGTGTTATTCTATTGGTCCTCGCAGGTCAGGTGGCTGGCCTGTCCCATCCCCAAGAAACGATCTATTACATTGTTGCACAGTAGTGGGTTTACCATTGGTTCATGCCATCTATCCCTGGGTTTCTAGGCTGTGATTGGTTAGAGCTGATCTCCCCAGGCCTGAGACTCGATCGATTTCTCAGCTTGCTGTGCACCTCTTCAAGGTGATGTGAACAATTATGTATCTGTATTGCAACTTGTGTGTAACACCTTTGCCTATGAGAATATGCTCCTCATGTCGCAACACTTGTTTCAGTCTGTGTCTGGCTTTCTGGGATCGGCTCCCCTTTCCCACCACGAATGACTGTCCATTGTCTCGTTCGGCTGTACCACGTCTTTAGTAACCACAAAATCGAGCTCTTCAGCTTGCAATTATGAGGATTTATTTCGGTTTTCAGCAACTGGTCCCCTTGTCGTCTGGAGACTGGAATGTGTCCTCATATCTCTGACCTTGGCTGTGAGCCTGTCTTGCACGTCTTGCTCTCTATGCAGCCTGAATCAGCTTTGGTCGTCTCATACTCAGTAGCTCTAGGCTTGCTGTAACTTTCCTAACCTTTATAATGCGGTTTCTACATTGTCCATGTTATGCTAGGTTCTCTAATGTTAATCACGCTTGGTCCTATCGGGTTCCATATATACCCCTGTAGTTCCATGGGATTATTCACGTTTAGCATCTTCAAGCTTGCTCAGGTTCTCTTTTGTCTTGCGGTTCTGCTTTACTGCATTTGGCTAATGGAAAATTTATAAAAACAATGACAGTATGTATATGTATCTGTCCTCTAGCTGTAGAACTGTGCACTTATGTTCTTCATGTATATTAATGTGTATTTGTGTGATGCAGTGCAGGACTGTGAGTGTGCTTTCTGTCTAAGGGATCTATGTCGTGGTGTCACTAATGAGGTCAGCACCGTGGAGTCTTGGTGCTCAGTCGAGGCTGTTAATATAGGCATCTCTGTCCACGATTTCTGGCTCTTCTCCCACACATGTAAAGATGTGCATTGTATTCGGTCTGTATGGCTGGCTGAGAGGATACCTCTCTGTGTACTTGTAAAAACTGGTGCACTCTGGATACATCCAAAATAAAATGGGTGGCTGCGAGCATTTCTGGCCCTTTGTCTCAACACCTATTTGGGGGTGCAGAGGGGCGGCCCTGGTACCCCCTCTTCAGCTTCATGAAGCTCTACTTTGCAAACAAGTCCTCTACTGATTGTTCATGTTTTTTGGAATGCCAGTGAATTATTCACTGCAAAGGTGCTGCGCTTGGATACTCTATACATTGATGCATTTCATTTGTTCCATACCAGATATTAGCAATAGATACTTTTTACAGCTCCACTGTAAGTGCGGATATAGGGCTTCATTATAAGTATGCCGGCTTACCAGCACCGTTGTTACCGGACGGGCATACTACAGGTCTGCCTGCCAGAGCCGCTGTGCCGGACAGGTCGGACACTGCCTGGCACAGCGGCCATGGTAGACAGACCGTCACAGAATCACTGGCACTGTTAACAACGGTGCTGTTGCTTCTGTGTTCCCCATTCCCACAGAGTCCTGTCGGACTCTGTGGGAATGGGGAATTACAATTTACCAGCACCTGATTTTCTGGGCCGCTGGAGTTGTAATCCCCCGGTGGCACCGGGAAGTCAGGTGCTCGAAATGAGGCCCATAGTCTTCTTTATTTTGTCTACCCTTTGTATAGTAACTTGAGAAGTTTTTGGCTCAGATCTTTACTGGGAGCTACAAGCACTTGCCACGAAAAGGCACTTTTAATCTGTCGATCAACTGGAAGCTCCGACGTTATATATGAAGTTGTGAATTATTTAAGGAGAGCTTGGTTTACGAAGGTCCGAACGCCTATGAGTCACTATCTGATTTACAGGTTTAGATTGGACAAAATATTGGACTGCTCTGCATAGTCTGTTGTAAAGCAAATTTTATATTAATCATATTAAAGATATTTTTGGAATCGATTCTGTATTTTCTGATGCTTAGTTTTAAATAAATATTCATTCATTCAATATTTTTTCTTGACCACCTGATTTGTAATCTATGTTGTGGTATTGGCTCTGTCACTTTTTGATATGTATGACCGATTTGACATCTAGAATGTCCTCCTTCCATCATGTTGGTGTCCTGGACAGTCTATCCAAATGTATTGGGGGGAGAGGGGCAACAGCAGAGCACAGGTTAGTGAAATAGCATCAGAGAAATGTATGGCCCTGCACACCGGGATTTTCCAAAGTTATCAGAAATTAATGATATCAAAAAGGTGGTGTCTTATCGCGGACAGAGCTCTGGCACATGCATTGTTTCCGTTGGCCTCATTACAAGTTGCCGGTCTGGAAACAACGGTGCCGGTAAGCTTACCAGCACTGTTGTTTCCAGACCGGCAAACTATGAATCTGCCTGCAGGAGCCGCTGTGCCCGACAGGTCGGACCCTGCCGGACACAGTGGCCACAGTAAGCAGACGTCATGGAAGCACCAGCACCGTTATTAGCGGTGCAGGTGCTTCCGTGCTGCCCATTCCCATAGAGCAGTACAGGACGCTATGGGAATGGGAATTACAATTTACTGGCACCTGACTTTCCGGACTGCCGGGGTTGTAATCCCCCGGTATTACCGGCAAGCTAGGCACCGGTAAAATGTACAAGTCCGACGGCATCCCGCCGATAGCACCGGCAGGGTTACCGCCGGACTTGTAATGAGGCCCCATGTGTCCTCTTGACCATTTGACCTTTTATATACTCCACTGTGCACCCAATGCTTTAGAGTTGGTTTGACTCATTTGAGGCAGTAGCAGACCAAGGGTCAGTAAAATAGCATTTCTAGCAATCACATAAACGTGTGACCGTGCATAAAGGGGTTTCAAAAGATATCAGAAATGTATCATATTAACACAACTTTTAAATGACCTCAGGTGCTATGTTCACCCACCCCCCAAATGAAAGGAGGGGCTAACCTGTCCAGGTCACTCAACTGAAGATCCCCTTCAAATGGAGTCGAGGAGAATCAGAAGGCTAGTTGGACCTCATTGGCCAAGCGGTGCCAGGGCGACCATTTTGGAGTCAGCCACGACTCCCCAAATCCAGAAGATTAACATCTTCGCATGTAACCCTGGCAATACAATGGTAATGGATGCTTGGGCTCGTGAGGTTAGTGCACACGGCTGGACATCTTTTCCATCTCCATTCCCCAGAATCAAGCTGCTGCCTTTGCACTAGCGTCGCATCACAACTCGTCCGTAAAGAGAAGACCCGCAAACAATCCTTCTCTTGTCATGCACCCACCCTCTGAAAATCGATCCTGGTGTCGGTTCGGAAAGCCCCCACAATTCTCCCATTTCGCAAATCTCTCAAAACATTGCTCTTTCAACAACACCTGACTAAGGACTAATTACAATGGACGCAGATACCGACGCACAGACCTCACAGTACTGCGCTACTGTTAAAAAAATGCCAGTCCAAATACCAGCTACCCACACTCTGTACAGCACCCCGTTGCTCTCGAGCTAGGCCCGTGCTTTAAACAATAACATTAAAAAGATAACATTTTAAAAATGAGAGGCTGAAGATTTCCATAAATGGGACAAGGCAGAAGAAGGTAGGGGCGGGGCTAGGGCACTTAGAGAACTATTCATTTAAGCCGGGATCACATCCTTCCAAAAGTCTAGACTTTAGTATAGAGCAGTGAGGAATGTTTCATTGCTTCCGGGAGAGGCACCGAGCACTGCACACAGAAGAAAAAGAGCCAATCAACTGGAAAGAAAACTGCGTCGGAACAGGTTATGGGAGTTGCTACATATTTTACAGATTATAGCGAACATTATACATGTGATCACATACTTAAGGCCACACAATCCTTTGCGCAACCTCCTGGTGACACCCTTTTAGAAGACTTCTCAACCAGCCCTAGGCCAGGGCCAGAAATTGTCTTCTAAAGTGTAGCCAAAACTGTGATTACAACCTCCGTTCACATCTTGGTAGCGCGTCTGAAACTCAAGATTAGGCTGATCCTTCATCAAGCAAATAATATGCTTTTCCGGTATCAAGTTTCAGAAGTTCTATTGACGTGGGCAGCACCACACATCAGCAGTAACCCATGGAATGCAAAGCGCTGGGCATTTGGCCAGGTGTTTGCACGCGGGCATCACTTTACCTCATTTGGAACAGTTAGATAATCTAAACCAGCTAGGTCAACCATCCTTCTCTCAATGCCTCCCGCCTCAATCGTCATCTCTTCAACAAGAAACCCTACAAACTATTGTGGTCCCTACAGTGAAGAGTGAGAAACCATTCTCCACAGTCATCATTTTGCATTTTAGCCTTCTAAATGCAGTCATCACAACCAAGAATGGTCAGGAATACCACAAATAAACTTCCCATCTTCTCATCTTAATGAAATGAGAGTGGGCCAGGGATGCTTGTTGGTTAAAACAGGACTAACGGAAAGACACCGGAGAACCAGTAAATAGAGTTGTGGCTCATCGGTAAATACACAGGGCTATTGGAATTCATTTCCATTGGTACAAGTTTCCATTGGGAGCATATGTTTGGTTCAACTGACGCTGTGTTGGAATATCAGGCTGTGACAGTCTGTGTGATGTATACATAGAGCTGGAAGAGCCAGGGAGCTCACAGGGAGAGCCGAGCCAGGGCCGAGCCAGTCGGTATAGCCTGGTACTAAGGGCTAAACGTGAGGCAAGCTAGGGAAAGGCCACGTGAAACAGGTACCAGTACTGATGTTTTCATGCATGGTGGTGTGGGGATTGCTCTGCTGGGGGATGGGGAGAGGGACAGTGGCAGTGTTTTTTGGATTGTGCAGGGAACGGAGTGGGGAGGCGAGAAAAGGGGACGGCTGCGCTGGTGGAGGCCCAAGTCGATAGGGACAGCAGGCCTGTTTTATGGACGTGTTGAGAAGCAGCACCATGTTTCAGATGCCCCATCAGCCCGTTCACAACTCTGCGGCAACCCCTGCACCATGCCAGGAAGTGTGCTGCTCCTGTCCTGCACCAGCCAATCAATGAATGTCAGAGGGGCGAGGGGCGGGACGGAAGTCCGGCGGTTTTGCCCTAGTATGTGCCGTCATCACGTCAGGAGCCCTTTTTTTATTTATTAAAATATATATATATATATATACACACACATATTCTGGTACATTGTGTTTCCGCCCCTTTCTTTGGCAGGCAATGACCAGAAAGGAAGGCCAAGTCAGAGCCCCAGTTCTGACCCGGTCCCGCCCAAGCCCCATCAGGATCCCGCAGCTCATATATGCAGTTGAAAGCTTGGTGAAGGCATGATATTTTCCTTATGAATTCAGCTCTTGCAGTTTTAATGCATGTGCTTCACAAGGAGCGGAAGGTAGCTTTAGATTCCTTCCAATGGTGGGTTGCTAAGGCCATACCTAATGTTTTTAACCAACTGAGGTCTTGGCGTCGTGCGGGTTTGACCTTTGAGCCATTCTCCAGTAGGGGGCGGGGGTGCGTGGGGGCACGAGGAGGGTGGGGTTACTTATTGTTTTTGATTGTGCCTTTGTCAAAGGGCAACACAGGGTTGTTCTAGTGTGTCTGGCTAGATCATGTATGTATCCTCAGTGGTGGAAATGGAAAAAATGTGGTGGGGGATCCCACAACACATGGGCCGGGTGGGGGAGGAGTTGGTGGTCGGTGCCCGAGGGGGCGTGGTCTAGAGGGGGCGGGGCTCGTAGTGTGCTTCCAGCAATGCTGGAATCCTAAAACAAAAAAAACAAAAAAATGCCTGAGACGTCAGCATTGCCTTTTACCACCGGCTTCGGCACTGGTGTGTAATGCAGAATGCTCGCTACATGTACAACAGAAAGGAATCAGTTGTACATGTAATGAGCATTGTGCATTACACACCAGTGCCAAAGCCGCGGTAATGGCAATGCTGCCGTCATGGGCGTTTTTAAAAAAAAAGCATTTTTTAGTCTTCCAGCGTGGTTCATGGGCTTGGACGGCTGACTCTGGCCGGATCCCGAGATCCGGCTCCATTTCTGGTGCCGGATCTCAGATCCGCCGAGAGCCGGCCCAATGACCAGCACTGTGTATCCTACCTGGCGGGTGCTCTAATGTTATCTGGCACCTTGAGCTAGTCCAGGCTATTTGACCAACCTTTCCTTGCATTGTGGAATTTGTAGTTTCTTTTTCTTTTTGTTTTATTTATTTGCCTTTATCAATTCTATGATTGTGCATGTAGTTTCTTTTTACCATTCAGTATGGCCATCCCATTAAAGGTTTGCAAGACACTGTTGGCTGGGAAGCGGGGGCTGACACGGCGTGTGCTAATAAGGGCTGCAGAGTGTATCGCCCTTACTCTGCTCGTTCACTTCCAGCTCAGAAAGGGCATAGCAGTTAGGAAGGGCTTAGTTTGTGACGTCAGTCACGTATGTGACTCTGCATTGTGTCTAAGTGCATGTATGAAGCCAGCAGGAATTCCAGGCGCTTTGTTAGGGAATATGTCTAAGAGGGGGCTGTCAGCAGGTGCTGCTCTAACTGCCTTCCAACACCTCGTGTTGGACAGAGAGGCGAAGCAGGACTTGAACCGAGCAGGTCCTAGTGCGGATTCCGGCTGAGCTTCTCTACTTGGTTTTCTTTGCCGCTGCTGCCATGTCTGCTTTTTCTATTTTTACATCTTGATGAAGAGAGTTTCACTTGCCTATTGGAATTCCTTACTGGCGGGGTCTTTTGTTTCAGTTGGGTTGAATTTGACCAGTAGAACTTCCCTTTTTTTCGGCCATCTCGATCTACGTGGTCAAATGACCAAAACATCCACATGTCAGATTGGTATACAGTGGAAGCCATTTGGAGCTGGTCGATTAAAATGTCCACCAGGCATATAAATACACATCTTACCATAAAAAAACAAACAAAGCATAATAAAACCATACTGATTGTCAATCATAAAACATGTCCACGTGTCAACAGATGAATCAATAAATACAACAGAATTGTCCAACAAGAAAATGCATTACAATTCCTGAGGTGCGGCTTTTCCTGATCATGTTTGGAGCACAGGATAGGACGCACCAGACACTCTGCCAACTATGCCAGGAAATCAGCCAGCAGAAGGGGTCGCTTTGCCAGTCCAACAGCATCATAAGAGACACTCGGCCATGGGTTGAGGACTCCCAAAAGGAAAGGGGACACACAGAGTGTGCCTGACTGCCACCTAGAAGAGTGCCAACACTCTGCCGGCTGGATTTTTCCTACCGCAGAGTCCTTCCTCTTTTAAAGGCCTTCTGGGGGCATGGAAATGGAAAGGGGCCTGCACAAAATGTGCACCGCTTTCTCCAGCCATTGGAACGGGTCATTGCTACCAGGCTATAAGTACTTGAAATCCAACACCTCATGAATTTATTTTTTATTTGTTTATTTATTTATTACATTTGTTACTCGCCCAGAACCATAGGTATCACAGTAAAGTTACAGGCAGCTTGAAAATGAATAAATTATAAGGCATAACATTTAACAATAACAATTGGCAAGAAATATACAAGAGCATTACAGAGAATATATATATACATGACCTTAGCAAATATCCAGGGAACATGCAGTTACCACGTTATGAGCTTATAATTGCCTTTTACCTGCAGGAGTCCTCTTGCAGGTTTGTGCCCCGATGACTCATCGAGCCGCCCTATGGGTGCATTGTTGAGGCCAACAGGAATTCTATTGTAACTTTGCTCAAACTCTCTCAAGAGTTTCTAGCAGCTACTCCCAGGCCCTGTACATTCCAATACACTCTTGCATCCTCCCAAACATATTGATTCCAACAGAAGTATACGATACCCATTATTTCATTTAACTCCACATGTGGGTTCAATTGTTGTTGGCTGCCAGCATTTGATGCAAAAGCTTTGAAATGTAAATTCACTCTTAACCTTTTACTGTGTGGGAATCAAGCTGGGACTTATATGTAATGTTGTTAGAGTACATTTCGGATTCAGACTCCAAGGCGATAGACCCCAAGCTACTAGCTTTGCTTTTCCCACTCATCGGTCTGTCACAAAGTACCAGAAGGGATGAGGGGTTCCCCAGAAGAGGGAGCAGCATCTCCATAAGCCGCCACCCACTAATCCGGTTCTATGTGATTTTAGTGGAAAACACATTTTTGATGTATTTTTACCTAAATAAATCCATCGAATAAATCACTGATTTTGTTTTTCTTTTTTTTATTTGGGAGTTCCCCCCAAGCCCTTAGTTTCCCTCTGTTTTTAACCCCACCAACCCTCTCCCCACCTGTTTTAACCTCTTACCCATACATATTTTTTATAAAAATCAATGTTTTTCGATGTATTTTTTTTCTGTAAAAAATCAATCGAAATTGTATTTCTGTTAAAATCACTGGATACCCCTAATCCTTCTTCCCCTCAGTTTGCCAACGTATGGGGGAGGTTCCCCATAGGGAGGGCCCAGAAAGATAGGACTCTGGAGATAGTGTGGATGGGGAGGGGATAATAGGACCAGTGGCAATATCGGTTCCGAAGGTTGTTGGCAGTGTGTGGACCCCATACACTGAAAAAAAGTCCAAAGCTGTAGCAGGGAAGGTGGCCAGCCTGTAGTAGAGCCCACAGGTATCCTTCATAAACAGTCCTGATGCCCCTTCTGGGCTGATATCATCCAGAAGTCCCGAGAGAAGTCACTGGGAATCCTTTTTGTCATCGCTGGGGTATCTTTTTCACTGGCAAGAAAAATTCTGCATTGGGGATGCTGGAGCAAGTGACGTGGATGTAGGACGGACAGTGCTCACCCCCCAATGATCTAGTCAAAGGGGCCTTGAAGACCACTAAGTGATCTAGTGGGCCCCCTCAAAGAGGTACTACTGTCCTTGGGATTCATCAGATGATTGATTTCAAGATAGCCACTGCTCCAGAAAATGTACAGGAGGATGTCCTTGCAATGGATTTGCTAGGTAATCAGGTGGTTACCACGGGCATGGTTGAAGCAGACCCTGACTTGACATCAGCTTTGATCACAAGTCAGAAAGGACAGTCTACTGAGGAGTGTAATCATGCAGTAGAGTTGCCCCCAAAGTCCCTTACCAGAAGCGGGGGCATACCTGCCGCCAAGCAGTCAGAGACATACCCTACAGACTGTCTGGCTCTTGAAAAAGTCCATGCTGAGGGATTTTGCGGTTCTGAGATCTGAGATTTAAGGGACCTGCCTAATAGTCAAGATCTGCTTGCTACTAGAGGCACCACTATGGAAGAAGACAGAGAGTGTGTCCAGCCCTCAAAGGCCTGAGGAAACTGGCCTTTCTCCACTCTAAAGGGAACACCCTGGGAAACACAGGATTTCTGGGGAAGTGGACTCCAACACAATTACCCTGCAGGGCCAGCGCCTAGTGCCCACCAGAGGCTGTTCATACCGAAAGGCCAGAACCCTTCTTGATACAGGTAGCCCACAGGTTGCCATTTGCAGAACTTCTTGACTGAGGAGAATTGTGGCTAATGGCCCTGCATGCAATTAGAGGCTTACTGCAGAGCCTGTCTGACATGTTAGCAATGTGGCCTGCCTGGGGAATATGTGAAAGGGCACTTAGTTCCACTTAGAGTGGTGGGGGGACTCTTGGTAATGGTTTGGATTGACATTGTTGGTCTAATTGACCCTTCAAAATCTTCTGGGTATCAGTTCATTTTGGTGCAGTAGGTCATGCAAACAGGTAGCTTGAGGACATGCCCTTGAGGTCCACCATTACTCCAGTTATGGCAAGGGCCGTTGTAGATATCTTCACATGGGATAGTTTCCCCAAAGAGGTCATTTGAGACCATGGTTCCAACTTCCTGCTTTCATACATTAAAGCAATGTTCAGGGTGACCCTACCACGCTCAACTAGTGGTCTGGTGGTAAATGCTAACACGACTCTGAAAAGCATGATGGGTGCTTTAGAACCACCCCCTGAGGAGGAAGTGGGAGCTTCTTTATTTCCACCGGGAGGTAACACAATAGGGCATGCTTGTAGCCCCTTTGAGGTCCTTTTGGTCATTTTGTGAGGGGTCCTCTTGCTCTAGTTAACAACAAATTGGAAGGAAACTTTCACATAAGTGATCAGGATGGAAGACCAGACAAACACAGAAAACTTAAGTACAAGGAGATGTATTAGGGAATTATAAGTGTGAGGACATAAACATGAAGAAATGGTGTGGGATGCCATAAAGTGCAGATGAATTGTGTTAAGATAGTTCCAGTGCTTTCTAACTAACATTTTCAGGGCAAATAAAAGTTCATTAATGGCCATCCTGTACCCTTCAAAGGTGCCGGGGTTCCCTACCTGGATCAACATTCCACTATAGACAAATAAGTCTTTGAGCCAAATGTCTGGTTTCATAGTATCTAGGAGTTACCTTCTCTCATGGGTCTTGCCTTGAAACACTTGTGTACATGCACGTTATAAATGCCACATCATATCATATCGTATCATGGGTAGTCCTCAGTAATACTGGTTTTCAGGGGGGCATCACCATTTCTTTCTCCTCTTCTTTCTTATCCTGTTTTTACCTGTCACTGGTGTCTCATCCTCCCCCAGGATCTCCAGCTTCTGCACCTCATGGCCCCACCTCTGTCGAAGCCTCTGAATCTTGGGTGCAGAGGATAAGGCGCTTGGCAAGCTGGCGTGGTAGGTCGTAAATTCCCAGATGTGGCCCTGGACAGTGTGAGAGGCTAGGAAGGTGGCCAATGACTCCAAATCCTCCTCCTAAAGCTCTTTGACATCTTACATCATCCTCCCCAACTCATTTTCTACTACTCTGATCCCCAAGTTCTCTCAACCAGAGCTGGCACAGTTCTTCCTGTATCTGAATCCTGACTTTCCAATCCCCTTTATCTTGTCTTAATTCCTGCAACACGTCCTCCTCCTTCTCGAGAACATCCTCCTGCTCTGCACTCCTTCACTCCTATTATCAACTCCTCTACCATTTGCTCCTGTTCCTTCTCCCTTCGTAACCACCCCTAAGTGCTCCTTTCCACTCGTTACTCTCCTTCTTGCCTTTTGCTACTTTGGGTGACTTCTACTTTGCAATTAATGTTCTCCAGGTCTTTCATGTTTTCTCCACATTCTTGGCACTTCACCCATATCCTCAATGCCCACCGCCAACTAACAACAGTCTTTTGAACTTCTTTCAGCACTCTGGGCTTCAGCCATGTCCCCAATGATGTTCTCCAGCTCACTGCTGCCCCTTGTATCTTTTTTACCCTTTAGGGCAGCACCCACAACTATCTGTTTCACCTTCTTCAACCCTCTGGACACTACCCTCTGTCAGGTTGCCTTTGCTATCTTTTTCCGCCACTTCCGACTATCTACCTGCTGCTCCAGTGCTCTTGGTTTCTCAGGTTAGTGCCATGTGCCTCTTGTCCAGCTCCACAGCTCCATGCTGACCCAGTCTACTGGTCCTATCTTCCAGCTTCTTAGAGTTTGGAAAGTGATGCTACTGCTTCCGGTATCAGAAAATGGGATGGGAGAAAGTAATGCTCTCCCTGAACTCCTCCAAAACAGTCCCATGGAAGGCTCAGGGCAGGGAGTTACACTCTCCCCACAATGGCCATTCAGGCAGCAAGGGGACTGACAAGATTTCTTGTATTTGTTCTCTCTCTCTTACATCATGGTGCAAGAATATTATAGATAATGAAGACAACATGTCATTCAAGAGTAAAAGTTACCAAATGTCAGACAAGGCCTTTGATTGCATCAAGTCTGAGGTCAAGAAGGTGTTTCACGTAGAGGTGATTGAGCCTTCCCAAAGCCCCTAGTCTAGTCCTGTGATCCTGGTTACTAAAGAAGGGATTACAGGTCTCAGGTTCTGTATAAACTATAGCAGATGCAATTCTGTCACCTAGACAGATGCCCAGCCTATTCTTATACCTGATGAGCTTTTAGATGAGTTTGGTACCGCAAGTGTTTGAGCATCTTTTTTTTGGCCTCTGGCTACTGACACATTTCATAAGTTGACCATGCCAAGTAAAAAATAGCGTTCACCACTCCGGAGGGGCTTTACCAGTTCAGGGCCATGGCCTTTGGTCTGAAGGAAGAATTCCCTGTCACATTTTAGGTGGTGGTGAACCATTCCTTCACTTAGCTAGAGGACATTTCTGATGTCTATCTGTACGACATAGCTTTATTGCTGGCTGCAACGTTTATTTTAGCCTCATCTAAAGAGAATTTTAGGCCACAAATAAGTCAAGTTCACTATAGAGGCATCCACATGCCAGATAGGTCCAATTTCAGGGATCTATGGACAACCTTTTACATGTGGTAAATTGTGGAAATATTCAGTGCCATCTCAGCAAAATGCAGGTGGTTCTTGACTGTTAACCAAATCTTCTCAAGCAAAGGGCAAGAATTCTCTTGGCTGGGCTGGATAGTAGAGTACTTGTGTCACTGACTATGAGAGCATAGCAGCACGCTTGCCTGCACTGATCGAACATCTCCTACAAAGGTTGCTTAGTCTGAGGAGAGGCAGAAGACTTTTCAAGGGCTGAAATATGCCCTCTGCATGGCCCAATGCCTCAGTGCAGTGTATGTGGCAAACATTTAATTTTCCAGGAGGATGCATCCAAGGTAGGGATAAGAACAGGGATGAGGAATCTTTCCACAAGTAGATGAGAAACGCAGGGAACAACAAGTAGCATTCATCAATCACAACCTTGTAAGTAGAGTGCAGATATGGGCCACTGTTAAAAAAGAATGCTGCACTATTGTTTGGGCTGTTAGGTGGTTTAGACTCTTTTTGACAGTGCCTACCTTCTTAACCTATACTGACCATAAACCTTAAAGTGGCTTATGGTCCTAAAGGGAAAGAATCACAACAAAACAACATAAACATTGGGTAGGCATTTGCCTACTCAAGCTTGACTTCACCATTGAGCATAGGGTTGGGATTGGAAATTTTCTCCGATTTGAACAGGTAGACAATCTCATGGGGATGGGGGATTAATGCTGTTATTAATCTGGTGAGCATGTGGTGTGAAAAAGACATTCCTTAGCTGACCCTATGTCGGGAGCCCTTTGAATGCATAGCTAGGGACCTTTAAGACGAGGTAACAATACTTAGAGATGGATGGGGATGCAGAAGTTACTCAAACATCAATAATCAATCCGACTCAGGAAGGTGGCAAAACTTTGTCTGTTTTATTTTCAATTATCTAAAACAGGGTGTTACAAAGGACATCAACGGATGTTCGCTTGATTTCTCTCAGCGCACTTTATAAAAAACACAACTTTTATAGTCAAAACCCATCATATCTAATGTCACACTACGTGGCAAACTACTAAAATCTACTTATGAATGTGATAGGCTTAAAGGGAACATCTAAGTATACGTTCCATACTGGAGGGGAATGTGATTGGGTCTCTAACATCAGGTGGAAAACTAAGCCCTCCTCTAGTGCAAGTCATCTTCATCGTCACAAAATATACGACGATCGATTGGTTACACAAACTATAGGGCTCTTTAATACGTGTCCCTCTACAATTGGTTTGTCACCCTTGTACCCTTCTGGAATATTCCATATGCTAGCAGCACGCAGGCTACCCCTCCAGGTGCAGGGAGGGTCGGCGTGGTCTTGCCTCCCCGTCCAATTAGCACAACATCTATCATCACTCTTGCAGTCTGCTAGTCAATTACGGCTTTGAACTTGGCCTTGCTGAAGTTCTCTATGCCTGAGAATAAAAGGGTGTATATTCTTGGTTGCGGTGTAGCTCTACCGAATGTCTTTTTTTATCTGACAATGTGACTGGAGACCGCATTTTCGAGCTCTTTGCTGCATTTAATACTATTAAGTGATGAACTCTTGATGCCTTAGGTGTTTTTCCATTCCACCTCATACAGAAGTTTGTTTCTTTCCCACAATCATGTAACTACTGGATGGACAACCAGGCTCACAGTGGCCTCGACTTCTTGGTGCTGGGCCAGCCAAGCCTTTCTTGAATTTCTTCTTCGCCATTAGCTGTTTTCCAACTGCGCCACACTGAACACCCTTTCCAAACATGGGGTTTTAAGCCTTGCTAAAGTGCATCGTGTAACATCCAGGTTCTATACATTCCTATGTATATATATTGGCGCATCGCCGCAAACTATTCACTACGAAGCCAGCCTTAAGATCACTGTGTCTACTTGCGCTACTGCATATGTACAAGTGTAAAATGATTTTTGAATTTTCTTCAGCGTTTCTTTAGCATGAGAATCTTCATCTCGAGCCTGAAATGTTGCTCATCTTCAACACACTCTCTTCAGATTGTATAGAATGTTTATATTCTTTTGCCTCATGCTTCTCTTCTGGGTGCATCAAGTCTACTCCGCATAATGTCACCAGTCTTCTTTTTCACTCACTCTCAGACTTTATCCAGAAGGCCATCATATCTTCATGAATGCAGATAGGGTTTTCTCAGTGGATACCTTGTTTCAAGAATTCTCAGTGGTACAGGCCTTCTCACTGGTACTGCACGTTTCACAATTTACGGTTCCCAACTTATTGAGAACATGGGGGCAGAGCTTTTGGTGGGGGTACTTGACTTCTCCTCTACAACCTTTTTCCATGATGAGACCTAATCCGAAGACTCATAAGGGATGCAACTCTGTCATGGGCCTCAATGCCTCTCGGGGCAAAGGTTTCCCAAAGAGACCCTGGTCTTTGTGCAAGTACACACTTGTGTACAGGCGCGTTATAAATGACTTATCATATCATATCATATGAAGTAGCTTGCACAGTTGGCTACATCTCCCTTTAGTTGGTGTCAGCTTACTTACCCCTTTGACCGATAGTGTATTCTTTTAGTAGGAAAACAGTATGGTGGTTTCTGAGGGAGGTTCAGGAGATTGCTCCTACATTGTGACCTTTTCAGCTAAACCTTGCTCCTTTTTTGTGAAAGAAAATAGATATGCCCATATTCAGTCATTACATCTCCCTGTGCTGATGTTAAGAACAGCATCTGGTCAGGACCAGATCTGGTCAATAAATGAGTATGAGGCCTGGCAAACCTATCTGAATCTCAGAGAGAAAAGCACAGAAATGTTTGCATTTGGCAGCCCCTAAGTGGTTGGGTGACTACAAAACGTTTGAAAGTGTGCACCCTTATTATTAGATGCTGTATTTACACTTTTACAAACAGATTGCAGCTCACACACTCTCAATGCATTTTGGTTACTCAAAGGCCTCTATACTTCGACATACATCATCTATGAAATCATCCTATGTGGCTAACAGTAAATCCCTACTGGGCAGAGGGATTGGTTAAGGATAACATCTACATATAGTTTATATGAGTGTTAGTATCATCATTGGACGCCTCCTATCTGGTAGGCACACCTTGAACTACATCTAACTAAGTGAAATACTAATAATAACATAACAACAGCCATGGATAGGCTCCTGAAACAATGTATGGCCCACCATTACATAGGCCCTCTTGAATGGTTGACACTCTCTTACCAACCTTGACCATTCGGCTCGTTAGCAGGGTGTAAGCAACGAAACCCAGGGGCAAGGGAACAACGTCAGACAAATTAGCTAATTAACCTCCCATCTCTCATCAGTTAGGCCCAAGCCAAGACTTCGTCTTGGCAGTTGACCTTGCTGACTGTTCCCTTCCTCAGAACTTTAAAGGGAGTGAAGGCACATTGCTATCTTCACCTGGAGTCTTATGAATAGGCCTTGTTTTCCAGTCCTGGATCACGTGTGAGGAGACCATGATGGTGGCCATTTTGCCCTTCTATTTAGTGCTATTTGATTCAATGATATCGGGTGCTATTACTCTCATTGGCCTCTGGAGACTCTGTTACTAAATTCTGCATGGGATTCTGCATCTTTAATTGAACAATACTTGGCACTCGCAACTGTTCACTTTTGTAAGGGAAATATGTCCTGCTTATGTAGCTTATCCTCTTCGACTCATTTCAAGCCTTGCAGTTGCTTATTGCTGTGGCCTCCTTGATTCTGAGACAAACAAATACCCTTTGTTCTTGCACAAATCTGTATTCCAGTGCCTGACAGCTCTGCATCCTTGGTCTCTCCCCTCTCGAGGCTTCTCGCTTACTTTTACATGATGCCGACGTCCATTTTCTCAACATGTCTGCATTGCCCTTGTTCTGTTTCCTACTCTAGCAAGCTTCTACATCATCTTATCTACCTTGAGTTTCTGCATATATGCATCTACTACATCTCGTGTTACTTATCTTCTTAGTGCATATGGTTTTCTTCATATTCGCATATATGTTTACTTTGTCACTTCAGTCACATCTTCATATGTTGGTTTCAGTGCACCCTCATGTCATCTCTTCATCATGACGTCACTTCACATCTGTCGGACTTACAGTTCTTCTATATCCAGTGTTGTCTGCAGGGTCATGTCTACCGCATCAGTTCATGGATACATACGAATCGGTTGTATGAGCGCATAACGTCTCTCAAATCTCCGGGATGATACCAGGTGTCATGCAGTGTTTTCTTGCTGTTCTTCCAGTAGGACGCAGGTGAGGGGGTGCACTCTATAAATGACATGTACATCTGCCTCTCTACAGTCCCAAACCAGGAGATGATCCCAACTCAAAGAAGACTGTACGGAAGCCCTGCTGCTGGTTCTTGCCAAGACCAGACTGAAAGCCAAGTGTCTGAGGAGACTAGCCGTCTCAAGAAAAGAAGCAATGATTAGCTTAGTTCCCTTCCCCACACTTGCTGGACACTTTTGGGTTTCAAGACTCAAGCACTCCCCTACTTCTCATCACTGAATGGACTGAATGCAAAGAGGTAGGAGCACCAGATACCTTGAGCAAGGAACTTGAAATTACTTTCAAAGTGTTGTTGGTACTCTGTGAGGTCCAAATCTCAGCTGAACTGAGACCTCTGGACTCCCGCTACCAGACAGGTGTGCCCCAGCTTCAAATTGTCTCTTCTTCGAACCAATGCCTTCTGTCATCCCGCGTGCCTATATCAAGTCGCTGTCACCACTGCAAATGTCACTGAGTATCTATATCCAAATATAGCAGACATAAGACTGCGTATGCAGAAGGCAAGGTTGGTCTTGTTCCTGTCTCTCTCTTCTGCTTGTCCTTTTTGAAGAATCCACGTGATTTGACCTAAGCATAAATTATCGCGGCTGAAATGACCGAAACCAAAGCGTTTGAATAACCAAAAGTTCGAACACTTTGTTTTCGGACATTACAGCCGCAATAATTTGCGTAAACACATACATTCTCTCTCTCTCTCTCTCTCTCTCTCTCTCTCTCACACACACACACACACACACACCCATAACACCCCCCCACCCACACCCTCAGCACACCCCCACCCCCAACATAAACTAAACCCACTTACCTTCATCTTCACGCTGGTTCCCTAACGGAAGGCTGCGGGGTGTCTCGCAGCCCCTGCTCACTATACCATAAAGTATAATGAGCGGGGCGATGCGGGGGACACCCCGCAGCCCCCGTTTTTTTTTTTTAATGCTACCACCAAATGTTCGAACTTTTGGTGTTCGATCCTTTGGTGGTAGCATTTTTAGAACATTTGGTCATTTCGACCTTTTGTTTTCGGTCATTTCTACCTAAACCTTTTTGAAGGGTGCCCTGGGGAGTCCTCCCTACACTCCATCTCTCACCGCATGACATCACTGATGCAAGCCCCGCCACCTACACCTCCAGGCCAGTCCGATCACGGTCTCCCTCAAAACCTGACACACTGCACGTCGTGCTTCCTGAAATGGTAATTGGAGCATCAGGTTTTGAGGGACTCCGTCTGAAGGCTGCAAACGGTCACTCACTGAAGAGCCAGAGACCAGCACTGTCACTGATGAGCTTTGACTCTTCCAATTTACAAAAGTTAGCAGCACAGGCTTGGTGCCAGAGTAGTTTCAATGGCCGAGAAGACCAGTCTATTGTATTGAACTTGTCTCTAACATTGGACCTATTCTTAAAAGTGGGGGCTGGGGAAAGCAGGAGTCACTCAGCACATCAGAAGGCAGTTTGTCTTCCCCATTCATTCCCATAAGAGTAACTGAGCCGATAGAGGTCCTGCAATGCCCCATACGAACAAATAAGGTAATTGGGTACCTGAGGTTCCAGTATATTTTTGGCATTGCTTAGAACCCTGAGGGCTAAGCCAAAAAACTCTGGCCACTAAAATACTCTTTCTTTAACAGTTTACTTATAACCTGCACAACTCTTTACCCATCTGCATTGCCGATTAAGTAATATTTTATTACATCTGGTGTTGAGTGGGCATTATTTTATTGCATTGTCTTCACTATGGCCCTCATTAGAACCCTGCCAGTCCAATAACAACGGTGCCGGTAGGCTTACCGGCACCGTTGTTACTGGACCGGCAGAGTACAAGTTTGTGGGCCGGACGCCCTCCCGCCCGCCAGGTCTGACCTGGCGGTCAGAAAGACACCCACTCGCAGACCTCGACGGTAGCCCCGGCACCATTCATGAATGGTGCCGGTGCTACTTTCTTTCCCATTCCCATTGAGTCCTATGGGTCCTATTGTACTCAATGGGAGTAACTTTTTCCAACTCCTGGCTTCAGGGACCGCCGGGGCTGTAATGCCCCGGTGATTCCCCATTGCCAGGCGCCGGAAAAAATATACAACTCCGGCGGCAACCTGCCGTTTTTACCAGCACAGCGCCGGCCGGAGTTGTAATGAGGCACTATGTCTTATAATGTATCTTGCAGCACATTGCCCCCCTCCTAAGAGTTGTCCTTGATTGCTCTGACATGTTCCCCACTAGGAGAAGTCGGGAGGCTTAAGGGAATCTTTACTGCCTAGCGTGTCTGTACATATGTTTGTATGGGATTTATAAAGCGTGAGCCCAGCTGGCAAGCAACAAAGCGATTTACATAATGGATTCAGCAAATGGGTAATATTGTGAGTAGGGTAGAGTGCAGGGGTCGAATATGAGCTGGGCTGGGTAGCGCAGCAAAGGACAGGGGTCCAGGGAGTAAAATGTAACACTGAGTGGAGTGACCGCGATTGGCAAAATGTTCTTTAAAGAGTAGGGTTTCCAGGTCCTTCCTGAAGTGTAAGGTGGAGGGTAACGGGCTTATTTGCAATGGTAACTTATTCCACCACATTCGGGGTGCCTGGCAGAAAAATGCCTGTTTTCTGTTTTTGCCCCTATTGTATTTCTTTGTTTCCAGACAGCCAATGTTGTGGCTTCTTGTGGTATGCTGGCCTCTGAAGATGCAGGCATTCTCAGCCACGTAGAGGGGGTTTGTGGTTGGGGCAGGTTTGTAGGTGATGCAAGCTGTCTTGCACATGAATCATGCTTGATGGGCAGCCAGTGAAGTTCTGTGGGGATGGGGGTGGTGCGGTTGAATTTTCTTGGTTCTTTGATGAGACATGCTGCATCATACTGGACATTTTTCAGGGGGGCCAAGGTGGCACCTGGGACTCCGGTGAGTAGGGTGTTGCCACTCTGCAGGTGGGAGATGACCAGTGCTTGGACATCTGTTCTGAATATCAGAGCAAGGGTGAAAGGCTTGACTTTGCGGAGGAGCGCTGGCTGGCACCATGCTGCTTCAGTCTTCTTGGAAATTGATGTTTTGTGTAAAAGGTCACGATTCTAAGTGATCCGGCTGTGGCTGATTTTGCCGCGGCCGGAATGATCGCATGAGAAAGGTGCGAACTACCAAAGGTTTGCACCTTTCTCATGCGAACACACTTAAAGTAAAGTGAGAGGGTTGTTGTGGGGGACACCCATACAGCCCCCGTTTTTATTTTTGCAGGTGTGCTGCAGGGGTGTCCCCTGCAACACCCCGCTCACTATGCCACACACTATAGTGAGCGAGGTGTTGCGGGGGACACCCCTGCAGCCCTTGCAGTCTTTTTAAAAAAAAATTTTATTACCTGCAATGCTATCACCAAAGGTTCAAACTTTTGGTGTTTGAACCTATGGTGGTAGCATTTTTCGGTCGTTTTGTACGGTTGGACCTTTTTTTTCGGTCCGATCGTACAAAACCGAGGTCACAGTCGATGGTGAAGCTGAAAGATTTTGCACTGGGTGCCAGCTGAGGGACACATCTGTCAAGCTTCATATGAGTACGTCAATCTGGACCTAGGCACACTTTTTGGGGTGTCCTAGGAGAATTAATTCAGTCTTTGTCGGGTTTTGAGCTTCAGGCAGGTGCTTGACACACAGGCTTGGATGATGGGACAGCCAGTTCTTCAGTCGATGGATGTCATTGATGCAGTTCATCTTTAGGTAAAGCTGTATATCCGCTGCGTATTGGTGCATGTTGACGTCCCCCAGAAGTTCCATGACACGGTTGGGAATAACTGGGGACGAGTTGGAGCCTTGTGGTATTTTGCAGATTACCGGCAGGTGTCACAGGGATCTGCTGGGACCCTTCTGAATGAGTAGGTCTCTGTTGAAGAGGTAGGAGGTGAACCGCCGATGGACCCTTCCTTAGAAGTCCATGCACATGTTGAGGCTGTTGAAGAGGGCTTTGTGGTCCTCTTGTGAGTCAGCTACTCGCACACCCTGAACACAGGGCTGAGGAAACTGGTCGTAGACACACAACACTGGTAAATATCCACAACATGCTCTGAAAGGATTCATTAACACTCTGCCCATTTTTGCCGCCAAGCTAGAAACCATCTCGTTATTGAGTAAAAATATAGAAGATTTGTGTCTCAGAAGGGGTATGGCAGGTTATTGGTGGATGTGGGGCTCGCTCATGGACTTGGTGCCAGAAGATAATGAGAATATTACTCATTGCTCATTTCCTGTAATTCCGTAAAGGTCTGCCACCTGCATCTCTCGGCATGTGTTGTCCTACAACTCCCATGATCCTTCACCATTGACCGTGTTGGCTAGGGCTGAAGGGAGATGTAGACCAAAACATCTGGACTGCTGAAGACAGCATAACCGATAATGCAATAGGTGCTACAGAAGAGTATGAGGCGTGGGCTCTGTTGAGGTTTAGGAGTAATAAATTAACAAAAGAGATTATGGCACACAGTACTGGTCATTGGGCCTGATTTTCCCGGATCCGGCAAGAAATGTCTCCATGGCTTCGAACCAATGTCCTCAGGCCAAAAGTAGTTAGCCACTGGACCACTGGGCCCTTGTGAATATGTCAGTTAGGCTTGTACACTGCAGAAAACATTTAAGTACAGCTTCGTAGGTTTAAAAGGTGTGCACCATTTATACTTTGCTTACAACAGTATAGGAAACGTTCATCCTTTCTTGGGCTATTTTCCATTTGCTAATGTATAATTAATCTCCTGCTAATACTGTATTAATCTCCTGAAATTAAAATGTTTGTATGTTTATTTATTGGGTTGGGGCGCTGAGAAAATTATCCTACGTGCGCCTCCCCGACCCCCCTCAAAATCCTTGCTAATGGGAAGCCACAGTTAGTCATTTCGAATTGCAACCTGATGGCACACCATGAGACTCGTCCAGAAAATTCCAAACCGTTAATAAATCCTGCGCCGCACAGTGGTCAGCGTTTTTCCATATATTGTGGCGTTAGAAAGGGGCTAGCAGTCACCTTTCAAGACAGTCTCTGGCCCACCTAGTAACCTAAGAGAGTCAGACGATGTGGCATGGGGCCATTTGTCCGGGGAAGTTCATGTGTAGCGACCGCAGGAGCTTACATCCAAACTGAGAGAGTGGGGCGAGGCCTGTCGTTGCTATTTTCGGGGCCCTTCGAAAATTCGATTCTGTGTGTGATTTTGGGGGGTGCCTTTTACCAGAGCGTTCCTGTGTGCACGTTTGTGAGAGCCCCGAGCCCTCAGTAATCCGATATGGTGCAGAAACATATTAAGAATAACGGCGTGGCGTTCGCAGGGAAAGCGAGCGGTTGGTGACCTCTTCATGTAACAGCCGGGTAACAGCAAATGATGATTTATGTGTCCTCATTATTAATATCCTGTTTTGTTCCGCATCGAGAACAAATAGTGGCCCTGGCACCAGGCCCGTAACCTGCTGCAGGCACGACGGTACACCGCATGCGAGGTTACAGCAGAAACAGCTCCTTGCTGGCGGTGGGAGGGGGCCGTGGTGTAATGGCACTTTATGCAGTAGCACCCCTCAGAAAATGCACCACACTCCGGCACCATGTGGGATATAAGTGTGTGGGCCTCATTACACCGATTGCGGTAAGGGAATAATGATACCGGTAAGGGAATACCGGTATCGTTAAAAACCCTTCCAAATTACGACCCGGCCAACCGCAATTAGCAACACCGCTAAGAACGGTGCCACTAACAGCGGCTAGTCCGCCGGCGCGCAACCCCTCATCCCGTAAATAGCGGCATATTAGCACACCGTCACAAGCCAAGCGGACATGCAAATAGCGGCATGGAACAGCCCCAAAAAGCCCATACCGGCATGGCGTAAATACCGGCATCGCGAACCACCCGCTAAGAGAAATGAGCAGTGTTCCCACCTTCCACAGGTGGACACAATCAGCACAGGTGGAGGCAATGGAGACTGTGGCAGCACAAAAGGAGCGCACCACACCCCTTCCCACACCCCTTCCCACACCAAGATGGTTCCAATACTAGCAGCATTACATGGGCTGGAGGACATGACTGCATTGCAGCACCAACAACAACAGGCAGCACAGCGGAGACGCAGGAGGAGGAGGAGGGCGAGACAGGCGCAGCAAGCCCCACCAGTGCACCTAGTAATACCACAGAGGCAGCAGGCAATCCCCAGGATCCGAGCCAGTCCATTCAACCTAACCCCTGAGCAGATACACACCCTGTACCGTCTGGACCGGGATACCATCACCAGCATCGTGGACATGATACATGACGACATTGTGAGCCTCATAGACATTCGAACTGCCATCCCCCCTCTACTGAAGGTGGTAACTGTGCTCCACTTCCTGGCCACAGGCACCTACCAGCATACAGTAGGGCAGATGCATGACATCTCACAACCAGTATTCTCATGCACGCTGACTCAGGTGCTCGATGCCCTCCTCAAGCACACAAGTGAACACATATCCCTGCCACGGACTGCCCAGGAGATCTCCCACACCAAAGTTGGCTTCTATTCACTGGCAGGCATTCCAAGTTGCATCGGGGCCATCGACTGCACCCATGTGGAATTGGTGGTCCCACATTACAATGAAGCAGTCTACCGAAACAGAAAGCAATTCCACTCCATCAATGTCCAAATGGTATGTGACTCAAACAAGATAATCACACATTGTTGTGCCCGATGTCCCGGATCAACCCATGATTCAATGGTCCTGCGGAACTCAACGATACCACGCTACATGGAGCGACAAGCCGGACAACGTTCGTGGCTACTTGGTGAGTAGCAGGGCAAGCACATGGCAGTGTGATGTGGGTTGTGATTGGGGGGGGGGAGAGATGCATACTCCAACTGGGTGTGATTGGGGGGGGGAGAGATGCATACTCCTACTGGGTGTGATTGGGGGGGAGAGATCCATACTCCAACTGGGTGTGATTGGGGGGGGGAAGAGATGCATACTCCAACTGGGTGTGATGGGGGGAAGAGATGCATACTCCAACTGGGTGTGATTGGGGGAGGGGGGAAGAGATGCATACTCCAACTGGGTGTGATTGGGGGGGGGGAAGAGATGCATACTCCAACTGGGTGTGGACTGTCGTCTGTAGAACAAATGGACATACAGATGTAGGCCAATGTCCACCAAGGCAGGCCACAATTGACCGGAAACAAAATAACATGCAATTTGAAGCAGCACAACATTGAAAACAATCCAAGATGCCAAACATGACACATCCATCCACATGCACATTGCACATCATACCACACCCCATATGACACAAATCAGCAACATGGCACCAATATGCGATTAGAAAATTTGCGCTGCACAACATCACTACAGCTATGCGCCCTTGAGTGCATGCAAAGGGATCACCTCTAGCCATTGTACTGAACCACACCCCACACCACTACTGAAGTGATGCTTCACAGCATGGCGACATCGATTTCAGAATGGCAGTACACTAGCAGTGTGGTACCAATTTTGCCTGGGCCCAGGAACACCTAAGACCTGTCCACACCCAGGACATGGCAATTACTGGCGGAGGCATGCATGGTGCATGTCCACTTGCAGGGACTAGCTCACCTTCTCACAGTGAAGTTACACAAATCGTCTCCATGCATGCTGGGATTCGTGGATGCCAATCACAATGCAAACTGGATTAGTGTGATATGTACAGGTTGCACTTGAGGTGAACAGTAACAAGTCCCCATTGTTCCACCCATGCAGGTGATGCCGGCTATCCCCTGAAGACGTGGCTCCTTACCCCTGTACGGAACCCACAGAACAGGCACGAAGAGGAATACAATCGTGCACATAGCCGTACCCGGGTCGTGATTGAGCAGACATTTGGCCTTTTGAAGACACGGTTCCGGTGCCTAAGCAGTTCGGGTGGGGCTCTCCTGTACGGCCATGAGAAGGTGGCCAAGATCACCATGGCATGTGTCAAGCTGCGCAATATGTGTATCAGACGGAATGTGACACTGCCCCCTGATGTTGAAATGCAATGGTAGGGAGACTGAACAGTTAAAATGTAGCCCTCGTGGTGGCCCTGCCGGCCTTTCTCCCAGACCCAGATGCTCTGGGGCATGAGGGTGCTGGCTCTTGGCTCAGCCACTGATGTCCAATAGTTAAAGCGTCTCACAACCTCGGTAACAGGAAAGGCTTCCGTTTCATTCTCAGTCTGTAGGATGTCTTTCAACCCTGTGTGAGCTTAAGTGCCCTTGTGAGAAACAAAAGGCAGCAACTACTCTAACATACAGCCCATTTGCAACCCTGTGTTAAGCCAGAGCTGTTAACAGCCCCCCATATGTTTGCACCCCTTTCAAGTACATTGATCCATTGTAGTTGTATTAAAAGAACTTAAAATATTCTCCTGAATCGCAGCTGCCAAGCATAGTTCCTAACAAGACGCCAACAGTACCTGGCAAGGAAGCAGTGTATTAACATGCTGTCAGACCCCTGCAGTCCCTGGCAAAGTAGTCCTGGATGCACACAGTGTCAGACCCTGCAGTACCTAACACAGAAGAAGTGTATGTACACACTGCCAGATCCCTGCGGTTTCTGGCAATGAAGCAGTGTATATACACACTGATAGACCACTGCAGTACATGGCCAAGAAGCAGTTTATGCACACCTGGTCAGACCCCTGCAGTACCTGGCAAAGAAGCCCTGCATGCACACAGTGTCAGACCCCTGCGGTACCTGGCAAGGAAGCAGTGTATGTACACACTCTCAGTACACACTCTCAGACCCCCGCAGTACCTGGCAAAGAAGCAATGTATGCACACAGTGACAGACCCATGCAGTACTTGGTAAAGAAGCCCTGCATGCACACTGTGTCAGACACCTGCGGTACCTGGCAAGGAAGCAGTATATGTAAACACTATCACGCCCCCACAGTACATGGCCAAGAAGCAGTTTATGCACACCCGGTCAGACCCCTGCAGTACCTGGCAAAGAAGCAGTGTATGTACACACTGCCAGACCCCTTCAGTACCTGGTAAGGAAGCAGTGCATACACCCACTGTCAGACCCCTGCAGTACCTGGCAAGAACGCTTTGTATATACACACTGTCAGACCCCTTCAGTACCTGGCAAGGAAGCTGGTGTGAGCTGACAGAGCTGTGCAATGGATAATGTAGATTTTAGACCAGGTGATATACATGTTCTCATATAAAGTGCTTGCTGATAGTGGTGTGATGCGCTCGCACAAGTGACTCCTGCTATTGTATTTCTTTGGCGCATATATTTTTAAGAGGTGCCGCGGGACACAAGGACCAACGCACAGCGATTTAAAGTGTCTGCTGCGGCAGTGATGTGATCAAACTGCCCATCGCAGATTATAATCTCTGTGGGTATGCGTCATGCGTGGGCCTTTCATCCTGTCCTAATCAATCACATGAGGATCACTCATTTCAGAACATAATGACACTGGGTGTTACAGTGCTAAGAAGCAGCATGGATGTGGCAGGAGGCGCTATATAAAACACAAGGTACCTTATTTTAAAGGCACCCCGCACTGTTCTTCAACTAAAGATTTTCCAAAATATTGTTTATCAGTACATCTGGTTTAATGAATAGACACACTGGTCTGTTTACAATTCCCACTTCTCACTGAGCAGCCTCCTTGCACAATTCAGGCAAACTCACATTCCTTTCTGCTGCTGTTGTGAAGAGAGACAAGTGCCGCTTTCTTTCCACAACTATCCTGGAAACGACCCTAATCACATTTGTGGGAACTTCTTGGTGTCACCCCGTTCAAACCGCAAAACAACCCCTCAGACGTTGCGCACCCCAGGTTCATGAATGGTGACTAAAAAGAGGGACACGTCTGAAGGGAGCTGAGTCTGTCTGATCCCCAGCTATAAGACATTTAAAGCATCATGGGTCACCAATAGTGACTAGCAAGTTATAGTTTGAATCGTTTGTGAGAGGTAATCGTGGTACATGCTATGTGTTGGCCTCTCCCCTAGATATCGTCTGTTTACTGGGTGATGAGCAGGCCTTTACCCAGTACTGCATTTCAATGTTTACAGCAGCACTGGGGGCAGCTGAAGCGCTATACATAATAAACAACTACCATTGGGCCCCTCGTCTCCCTTAAAATAATGGGAGCCACCTGAGCGATCCTCACAATCCGCAAAGAAACTTTTGCCGCAAAGAAAAAGGGCCTCACTTGGGTCTTGCTTTCTTAAACCAACTTCATTCGTGTACTTAATGTGCCACCCATCCTTTCTGCTCCTTGGCTGCAGGGTTTGGGATGTGTTTGACCGAATCTTTTTGATTGCGGCAAACTGACCGCAATTTATTTGCCCGTGGCCCAATTTAAATGCAAGTTCATTTTTTTTTTGTCCCCCGCCTCCAATTTTAAAGAAACTGGGGACACTCCTGCACCCCCAAAATATCAAACATAGGGAACGGTTGACACGCCTGCAACCCTTGCTCTCCAGGGTTGGTATTTTGCAATATATTTTTCCCAATCATGAAGCTTTTCTTCAGTCTCGTTTTACATGTTTTGTCTGTCATCTTCATGTTCCGCGCCCTGATGCCTGTGGGCTCCGGCGCGCTATAAACAAATAAATAAATAAATAAATAAATGTGTGACCTAATTGCCCCGAAGGCCAAATCACCATGCAAAATGCGATCAAATTGGTCATTAGGTCAATTGTTTTAGGTCAAATAGGCTAATACCACCTGGAAAGCACTGCCCCATCTCTGAGGGCACTGATGCACAGCTGTTCCAGGCCCAACTGCTCCAGTGCATGCATGCTCCATCCACCCTGCTGCCGCAATGCACAAAGGAGGCTTGCTGTGAAAAAGCAGACATCTTTCTCCCTTTGCCCATCTCACCCCTGGGGCAACAATACAAGTATGTTACGAGAAGAAAGTGAAGCACAGGGTACGAAATGACCTGTGAAGACTTTCCATGAGCCGTACCATAAAGAAAATGCGCAAAAGATGTGTGTACGCCTTTTACGCATCTTCTTTACGGTATGCTCATTTTAATTCATTTGTATGGCGGAGAATCAGCGACGGAACATAACTTGCACTTCCGCTGCCTCCCTTCCACTCCACTATAAAAATGCCCCAGCATTTGTGCCGGCATGGATTTTCATTGCGGCTCAAATGCTGGGGATCCCTCTGGAGCCAGCATAAAGCAGGTGGACTCCGTAGGCATCCATCGTATATGCTGTATAATTAAATGCTTTCCACCAAATTTACAATTACTCATTTGCACAGCAGAGTGCAAATGTGCAGGGCTAAAGTGGGCATACACATGTGTACGCTGCCTTTTACCCTGCACATTTGCAATCTGCCGTGCAATCACCAAGATTTGGCAGCGGGGAGCCGCCTAGGCGTTTGTCTATACGTAGCAGCTCCCCATCAATTTACGTGCAGGAGCAAAATTACAACTGCTTGAATTGAGATACCAATGAAGATTGCCCAGGCGTATAGTGCGGAGAGTCTTGATTCTATTGAAGTCACAGAGGTGAGCATTGTGTTTAAACTTCTTTAATGCTACTTACTTTCCCATCCTCTCTCAAGCACTCCCTTGTGAGCCACCTCCGTAAAAAACCACCGGCAGACCCTTCCTGTCCAGCCAACTATTGCCCCATCTCCATCACCCCTTTCCTGGATAAACTGCTTGAAAAGCTGGCACTGCCCCAACTTAACTCCCACACTAAACTTGTTGGCGGTCTCCACGACCATGAATCTGGATTTCAAGCATCCAGAGGCATGGAAACTGCTCTTCTGAACACCCGTTAAGAACTGCTTGCATCCCTTGATTCCAACTCCCCTGCTGTCCTCAACCTCCTTGATGTCTCTTCGGCATTTGACACAGTGAACCACTCCATCCTCATAAAAAGGTTCCACGACACCCTTGGTATCTCAGAGCGGGCACTGGATATGCTTACCTCCTTTCTAACTGACCGCTCTTCCAAAGTCATACTGGGCACCTTCTCCTCCCATACTTCCTTCTCCACCTGGGCCAACCACCTGCTCTCTAAATATCAGCAGCTTCCAAATAAATCTCAGAAAAAATCTTACAAACAACTATTAAACTTCTTTTAAACATTTTTTCTAACTCCTTCAAATCCACTGGAAACTATCTGGGAAAAACATTCTCTCCCATAAGCCCTTCCCTCTTTCGTAGTTACCTTTCCCAAAATCCAACCAATGATGACCCTCCAGACTTCCCCATGTCACGTCCTGTCTGGGTCCCTTTCTCTTCTTTTTGATAACTTGAACATCCAACCAAATAACTCCAACTCAGGCAAGCCACACAATCCGGTTCCTCGAGGGCCATCAACACTGACTCCGCAACTCCGACTGTACTCTTGAATTACGCCCCCTCAAAGTGTCTTCTGGTCAGCTCCTAAAACAGAGAATACACCATTAGGGTGGGAAATACGTCAAAATGTATTTACGCAGCTAGCCGTTCTACCCCTGTATTTCACTAGGCGGGCTAATGCTCTGCCTCTGTGTCTTTAATAGAATCAAGACTCCCTGCACTATACGCCTGTGTAATTTTCATTGTATGTCAACACTGGAGGTGAGCATTAAGCTTGTTTAAAGCTGCTTACTACCAATGCAGATACTGGCTTAAAGTAAAAAGTCCTGAACATGTAGTCGCTCGACAAGTTGGCCGCTCTGAGAATATCCTGCAGAGAGACTCCCACTGTAAATGCTCTAGACGCCCTGGCCCCTCTTACAGAATGTGTGCCAAAACTGAAGTGTGTATACCCACGAGCGTCAATATTTCTCGCGTCCATCTGGCTATGGTTGCCACTGCTACCGCTTTAAAAGGCTGCGTGCAATTAACAGCTGTGATATGTCTTGCGGCCTAACTGGCAATGATACTCGCTCATACTCTTTGATACACTGCGCCATGCATAGCTTGGCATTATGCAGAAAATATGGGTAAGATATAATGTCCGAGTTCCCTTTAGTCCCTCTGGCAACATTAAATACCATGCCATCCAGATAGAAAACGTTCCTGTCAACCTCCAGGGCCTTAAAATCGGACACTCGTCTGCACGATACCAGGCATAACAACATAGCTAGTTTCCCTGACAAATGCTTGGCTGACAATTCATAGTTGCTTGGCCACTGCATTAATAAGTCCAGAACCCTGTTAACGTCCCACAGTGAGGTGTATTTCGCAGAGGGTGGCTTGACCATCTTAGCTTCTTCAAGCAGCCGGACGGCCATTGGGTTTTCACCCACGCAGGCGTCGTCCTCCGGCTCGTGACTGGCAGAGATGGCCGATCTATGAATGCCTATCATCCAAAATGCCTTTCCGCTCTGTGATAATGATGCTAGAAAATTCAGCACCTGCACTACAGGGGCCGAAACGGGATGTACACCCTGCTTCTGACACCACTACTCCCAGTACTGCCGAACTGCACTATAGCTCCTGAGAGTGGAAAGGGACCAGGATTCTCTGATGAATAAAGCAGCTTGGTCTGAAATCCCTGGCATATTCCATTCATGACAGGAAACTCTGCATGCCAGCAGTCTGAGCCTCTGTACCTGAATCAGAGGATGAGGGCAACCTTCTGGATCGGACAGAAGATCCTCCTGCAATAGGATTCTCCTTGGGAAAGCCAATGAAAGTTCTATCAGCACTGGAAACCACGCTTGCGATTTCCACTCAGGCGTTATCATCACTACCTTCCCTTTCTTCACCAGGGTCCTTGCTATCATGACAAATGGAGAAAAGGCGTAGTGAGTGTGCCCTGGCCAAATCTGTAGGAAAGCATCCGTGGCATTTCGGGTCTAGTCTCCAGCTGAAGTACCTGGGTAATTGCGTATTCAGGTGGGACACAAAGAGATCAGTTTGTAGGGGACACCACTGATCCTGAATAATCAGGAACATCTACCTCTGGAGCCTCCAATCGATGGAGTCCATCAAGTAGCAAGATTTACAATCCGCTACTACGTTCTGCGCTCCCGGCAGGTAGTTTGCTGCTATGGTCACCTGCTTCTTGTGGCAACAGGGCCAGAAGTCCTTTGCTAATTCTGCCAGCATTCTCGATATGGTTCCTCCCGATGATTGATGTACTGGACCACTGAAATGTTGTCCATCTGAAGAAAAATGCAACATCTCACGCAGTCCTTCATGAGTGTTTTGACTTTGAAGGATCCTGCTAGCAGTTCCAGGAAGATGATGTGCAGGATCAAATCCTCCTGCGACTATCTTCCTCCTGTCTCCAGCTAACCGCAACTTGTGCCCCAACCTGATCTGCTCGCATCTGATTCTATATCCAAAAATGGCACGCCCGTTCCAGGCTTCCATGATGTACAGCCACCACAACAGCTCTGCTCATGCCTAGCCATCTGGGTGAACGAGCTGAGTAGTGCAGAGTACCCAGTAAGATTGCTTGAATCCAGAATGCTAGCAGACCCACTACTCTGGCCAGACTCCAAAGCCATATATCCTGATTCTGGAGAGCCCCTCTCAGCTCTTACTTGATAGCTCTCAGTTTGGGCGCTGGAAGTTCCACTGCTGCCTTAGAGGTGTCTACAATAAACCCCAGAAACTCCATGCGTCTGCTGGGGGTCAAGTCTGACTACTCTCGGTTTATCAGGAAAGCTAGCGACGACAGGAGAGCTGTCGCCCACTGCACTTGGTCGAGCCTTTGCTGCCTGCCCTGGCCTAGAAAGAGGATGTCGTCTAGGTACACTATCATCCTTGCACCCCTTTCCCGATTCGCTGCTGCAACCAGCCTCATCAGCTTGGTGATCACCCAGGGAGCTGAAGATAGCCCGAAACAAAAACAAAAGAAAGTAGAACTACTACCATCAAGGCTACTACCCAATTCTTGTCAGTGAATGAAACAAAAATGGAAATCGGGGAGCCTGATTGGATTTTGCTAAGGGAATGAATCCCTAGGTTCGTAACCCAAGAGTATGTCCAGAAAGAAGAAAGATCGAATAAGGAGACTCACACGTGTCAAAAGTTGTGAATGTAAAAAGTTTGTATTGAAACAAAACTCAAAGGAACACATTTGGAAACAATATATATGAGACAAATTTGTAAGGGTTGTAAACATAGAAGGTTTAAGTCAAAGAAAAAAACAACATCAAGGAAATACATTTAAAGAAACAATGTGTCAGAGACAAATTTCAGTAATCTAGACAATGAATAACTAAGTATACTTTTAAAGAAACAATGTGTCAGAGACAAATTTCAGTAATCTAGACAATGAATAACTAACTAGAATATTTGAGAATATCAGAATAACATCTGAAGACAATATGCGAAAATAAATTTCAATGATCTAGACAGCTAATGGTTCTAGATTTAGGCCATGCTCCATGTGTGGTGCATGTAAGAGTCAAAAAAGTTTGTGGGACCTGTAAGTATCTAGGTCCTGGAGTTGCTTCTATTCATGGAAGCATCTCATCTTGCAGGTGCCAACTCGGTCAGCTTATAAAGTCCAATTGCTGGCCTGTGAATGTCTGTTCAATAGATATTGGTCTAACATGTAAATCAATACAGCCCCCTTTCACATGGTACACGTTTCGGCGGGAGAGTTGGCCCATTAGGAAAAACTTCTGAGGGACACATTCTGTTCTACATGAACCGCCTTCATCAGGGCAAATAGAAGGCCACTGTAGCAAGAGAATAAAGATAAAAAAACAAAGGAAGAAAAGAAAAAATCAATATAAATATCCTTGTGTGTCAAGACCCTAATTCTTTCTGGACATAACTGGGTCATAATCGTAGCAAACAATGTTAATTATGTTAATTATGTTAATTATGTACTAAATCGAGAGTTCGAAAGGCAGACACTTGAACTGCCAAAGCTGCTCCTTCCACAGAAAACATAAGAAAGGATGATTCTCGACCGCTACGGGAATGGTAAGATAAGCGTCCTTGAGATCCAGCCTCATTAGCCAGTCTCCTTTATGTAGGATGTCTCAGAGAAGGTGTATTCCCTACATCTTGAAATGCTGGTACAAAAGCCAGCTGTTTAGTCCCCTAAGATTGTCCACGGGTCTCCCCTTGCCCTTCCTGTGGACTAGGCACATATTGCTGTAGTATTCCCATCCCTGGGGAACACCTTTCTCTATAGCCCCTTTCAACCTGATTTGCTCCAGCTCTGCCTCCAATAACCTTACCTCTATTTGAGAGGATTGCATTGGCTGTGAGGTATTCATCTTTCTGCGGGAAACCCACAAATTCTAGCGTGAAACCTGCTACTGTCTGTAACACCCAGGCATCGCCGAATAGCGCCTGACAATTTTCTTTATACTGACTCATCATCCCTCCCACTGAAGGGTACACTAGCAGCAAAGCTCTCACCGGTTGCTGCGCCTTGGTGCCGGTAGAAGCCTCTACCTCTACGACCTCTGGATCCTCTTTCACAGGACGAGAAGGTGTCTTGCTGTGGAATCAGAAAAAATTCAATATAACGGCTGTTACAGCGAGCAAAGGAAAATACACCGACACGGGCTTATAAAGATTCCCAGAATCTTTATTACAAAACTGAATAGTATTCAACAAAGTACACAAATAGCTATTTGGCCGTCAATACATCACAGAGACCACCAGCAGGGTTCAATGTGAGCAGTGACAGAATTTCCTAGCTGGACATCGACGCATTTATACAGTTCGTAAAATGATGTCCAGCCCTCTTACAGGTTAATCATACACTGGGCTAGGGTCGCGCCAGGTTCACTTTCCTAATTTACATATCTCGTGCATGGGGTTTACTTTTCAATACATTTAATAACACACTCCGTTATTCTTTTAATTTCACATTTACACTCTTTACATGCTGGTTTAATACAGACCAAACAAATGTTTCACTTATTATATTTGGATAGCATTACTGTCTTTTTACACTTGCAGTTTAACTTTGCTAATCCAAGTAAACCCCTGCTCCCGAGGTCAACAAAGGACAAGGTCTACATGACCCTAACATACAGCCTGAGGGCAGGTTGGACATTAACTCCCCTACAGAGGTTGGAGAGGTTAAGGCAAGAACAAGGACACACGAGACGGCCATTTTAGATTACAGGGTGACTTTGTAAAAAACCCAAAATGGTGGTTTCTAACCTAAAATGGAGGCTTGATTCAAGATGGCGTCTTACATCAATTTCTAAGGTCAAGACCTTGCCGTAGAGAGTTATTCGCGTACAATTTTAAGCAACTTGGCGTAGGCCAATATACATACAAATTGTTTGTAATAAGAGGCATAATTTAATATCCGGTTTGACATTGCTGCCTTCTCTCCCAATATTGGGCTCTAGGCCTTGAGGTCGTCTATGTGGCTGGAACCGATAGGCTGCTCGACCCCTGTAGCGACCGGTCCAGGACGATTGTGCCTTCTCTAGTGCTGTGAATGTTCCAACAAATGTATTAATGTCCTTTGCGAATGTCTCCCCAAACAACAGATCCTGTGCGGTCTTGCCTCCCTCGTAGGTTGCCAAGTCACCTAATATATTATCGATCTTGAACAGCATGGTCCTTCTCTCTGACGATATTGCGCAGTATGCGTTGCCTAACATGCAGACTGCTTTTTGCACCCAGTTGGCGAGTGTAAGAGCATAATTGGGCTCACCTGTATCTCTAGCTCTCTCCGCTATGTCCATCATTTTAGCGATAGGTCCCGCTAGATCCAAGAGCTTGTCCTGGCACCCCTTCCAAGTTCTGTCTATGCCTTTGTGGGCATCCTTGGTTGCTTTGGTGATGAAACTGAGCATTCTGGGCTCCAATTCCAGTGTATCTGCTACCTTGCCCTGTAGATCAGGTCTGGGGCACTCAGCTCTCATGCAGAACCTAGCTTCTTTATCCAGAGGCTTGCGTAGGTGCTGGCCCACATAGGCTGTCACTCCAGGTGAAGGTGACCACGTAGAGAACCTAGGTTGCCTAATGGCTTCACGGTCAAACAACTCGAATGCTTCCTCCTCATGAGTCTACTGTATTTTAGACTTCTTGGATGGGCCTGGCCCGGGTGCTTGCTTGCCAGTGAGGCTTGTGGGCTCATCCCCTATATTTTGCACCACTTGGTCAGGGTGTAAAAAGCTGGGCGTCACCGACATTAGCAGAAAAGCTTCTTTCAGCTTCAGTAACGCGTCGGCTGCCTGCAAGTTTCCTCAGTTTTCCCTTTGTCTTGACCCGGCGGAGTAGAAGAGGCTTTCCTCTTCCGGATCCCATGGCTCCCCTGGTGTTTAGCCCTGCCTCAAGGGTGTCGAAGGCATGGAACTTCTTCTGGACTATTGTCCTCTTTCTCATCGCCTGTCTCATGCCTGCGCTCGTCTTTTTTGCTGATGAGAATTTCTAACATCTCCAGCCTATCCTGCAGAGGCTTAACCCCTTTGTGAGATTGCCTGCACCAGGGAGTCTCACAGTACTCTTTTGAAACTGAGGGTGATGTCCAAGTCCTCCTCCCTGAGGAAATCCTCACCTCCCTCATTCTCTTCTTTGTCCATCCCGCAGTCAATTTGGCTCTCCTCCTACTGGCTTCCTTCACTTCAGGATTCAGCCATGTCCCAGCCCAGCACTGTGTCCTCCACTGAAGTCATGACACTATGATGCAGCTTGAATGTACTTGCAGTCACAGCTGCTATGTTTGGATTTCCTATCCAGAAAATTGCAATCGGCCAAATCATGATGAAAATATGTATAATTTGATTTTGTGTGTATTCTTTGTTTTCTTATCTGGTTGCATGTTATGTGCTCCACCAGCGTAGCACGAATTAGCAGGATAATGCCAATTATTGGCTTGTTGTCGAGCTTTCTGCTCCGTGGCTCGCGCGAGTTGTCACAAGACCGTTTGTTGTATTCGCTGGCACTCAATGTGCCTTGGAGAGGCCTCTGACCCCTGAACGTACACTCATTGAAGGGTCCTTTCCTTTAATATAAGGTTTGCGTGCCGAGCCACATTGCAATGCAGCCACACTCAGGCTCGCCGACTGTAATGTACTGCAATATGCTGAGGTGTCATCGTTGTAACAACGGTAACATTATGATCTATATCATGATGATGGAGGCGCAAACCGGCGTCTCAGTACGATCCGAATTGGTCGCAGACCCAGCTCGCGCCTCTGATTGTGCTTATGCTCTTCTGAAGTACGCGCACGCTGTGCGGTGGAGACCCACTGAATTATCAGGCTAACGTGGCGGTGGGGCAAAGCTCTACCACCACAAATATAACATCGATCCCTGCAGCAACGTTCCAAACTTTGCTACGGTAGGCAGGATGTCTTATTAGAGACGCTGTCTGTCGTAGTGCACTCAGGCTCAGCAATAAGATGCTTAAGGCACAAATAAATATAACAGAAGGCTTAGCCCAATATGTATGCAATGTCATACAGATTTTGCTAAGCTAACACGGGTACGAAATACACAAGGTACAAAAAACATTTAGCAGTTGTATTTGACTAGGGTAACACATGAAATTGGGAGCAATTAAAAGTAAAAGTAGAACTTATCTGCTGGAAAACAGCAAAAATAAGAGGAAGGGGCCCGGACAGGACATGACATGGGGCGGTCTGGAGGGTCCTCATTGGTGGGATTTTGGGAAAGGAAACTACTAAAAGAGGAAAGGACTCATGGGAGAGAGCATTTTTCGCAGATTGTTTCCAGTGAATTTGAAGGAGTTAAAAAAAATGTTTAAAAGAATTTTATAAGTTGTTTGTAATATTTCTTCTGAGATTTGAAAGCTGCTGGATAGTAGCATTAAAGAAGTTTAAGTGTAAGGCTTGCATCCGGTTTTGACATAGAATGAGGTACTGTACTATATGTTCCCATATATTGCTGAAACATGTGGCATTCAGGGCTCAAGTCCTAAAAGTTAGGGGCCTCTGACGTCACGTCACACGGGTGAACACATCTTAAAGTGAAATATGCAAATTTCATTACATTTTTCTTTGAGAATTGAAAAAAGCACACAAGACAAATAAGCAATTGCCTTCAATAAGCCAAGGGATCAGATTTGCCTGTAACAATGTAAGCATAAAAGGTGCACACGTTTCAGAACGAGGAATCTGTGTGAAAACATGTCTTGTTCAATAGAGAGCTTTTACACCTTCCGCAACCAGAGCTTTTGGTGGTCTGGTAGGTAAGTGCCTGACTTGAAGCCTCGCTCCTTGGGTTCCAATCCTGACCACGGCGGCACCTTTCAGCTCAGGTGAGTTCAGCAAACGAGATATTTTTAATTCGTCTGTGCATTGTCACGCATGTAGGTCTGGTTGAGAAAGGAACTAAGAGGAAAGGGAGGAGGAATATGGAAATAAAGAGCTACAGACTCGGACATTGCGAGAATGGAGAATGGGAAGAGAGATAGGTAGGAGCAGGCCCGCTTCTTGGCCTGGGCGGGGTGGGCGACTGCCCGGGGCGCAGAGGTAAAGATCTCAGGGGGGCGGCGCAGGAAGTGGCCCACCCGGCTGGCTGCTCTCTGTTGACTTGTGGATGACTTGATGCTTTCGGAATATGTCACCAAAGGAATGCATATTCCAAAAGCAGCGTGTGAGATGCTCTGAGGTGACACATCCTGTGCCCATCATTCTTTGGGGGTCATTACAACCTGGGCGCAAAGGGATACTGGGCACCGGTTATGACACCGGTGCCGGTAATCCCTTTTCACCCTATTCCGAGGTCCCTTTGCGGGTCCTTCCTTAACGCCTGGTTTTACAAGGCATCATGGACGGGACCCGCAAAGGGATACCGGGGTCAATAACGGTACCGCAATTTGCGGTACCGTTATTGCTGCCTTCCCCCTTCCCATTGAGCCCTATGGGGGCTACAGTGGGAATGGGGAATGGCTCTGGTAAATGGGGAATTACCGGTCCCGCCGACCTCGGACTGGACCGGTAGTTACTCCCTTCACCAGACCGGAGTCGGACCGATTTTGGAGGCAGCCATGGCCCTAATAGCGCCATGGCTGCCTCCAAACTCGGAATGAGGGCCTTTGTGTTGACAGCCTTTCAAGCAGGGCAATTTGCAAGTGATGGCTCATTTAACAAGCCATTGTTTTTGCACAGTATGTGCTTTACATTTCAGTTTTAAGAACTGAACATGGGGCATTATTATTCACCAGGCCAGAACTATGTTAGCTGGCCAAACCTATGCATTCTGCAGAGAGAATTCACGTGCCGCACAGAAAAAGTTTAAAACTATTTTCTTTATTTGCATGTCTCTTTGACACACCAAAACCTTTTTTTTGTATATTAGTTTTTTAGTTACAAATGGCACATCCCTGGGAAGGTTAACTGTCATTTCCTTGCTTAAGTATTCTAGTGGCTGCTTTGGGACATGGACGAAATGCATCAGCTTAGCATGAAACGTCTTTTAATTGTCTAAACAAGCCAGCCACTGCCTAGCACGCACACCAGATGGCAACTCAATGTCACTTGGCACCTTGATTAGGAAAGTAGAGTTCATTGTGTGTCACCATTCAGACAGCAGTGCATGGCAAATCAATGCAATTATATGTGTGCAGCAATGTTTTGTGCGCTGCGCAAGTCACACCCTTCTGGTTAATGGCATCTTTGTGGTGCTCCCTTATGTAACAGCACATATGCCTGGAACGTTTTGTGCATGTGACTCTGACAAGCATGCCATACTGTGCTCACACTTAAACACATACAGCAATCAAAGAAGTTGCCTCAAATTGCACATCAACTAGGCCAAACCCCTTTCTACACTGCCACACCATGACTGTCACTAGCTGCGTGACAGCACTAATAAGAGGTACTAATGCCAGCTCTGCGAGATAAAGCATAGGCCTGCTCCTTTCTTCACAAATAACCCAGAGGCCTGCATAATAGTGAGGAGGTAGTGGCTGAGGAACCGTGGACCCTTTAACATGCATTAGATGCCAGTTTTGTTTAAAACGCTTCATCAGGTTACTACTGGTCAGGCTAAAGTTTGTAAGAGGTACAATCCTTTCTATGCAGCCTTTCTGTGCATTGTTCATTGGGTCTCTCTTCTACGGTATCCTGTCCTGTCTATAGATATTATTCACAAAAAATGTTTCTGTATTGATGGTTGGGCGTGCTCACACCGAGACCCAGCCCTCCTCATCTAAAATTCTTCAGAAACAACAAGCAAAAGGGCCCTTGTACCGCATTTGAGTTGCCGATGTTGCAGCTATTTTATACTCACATCCAAACACTTAAGTTGTCCAAATGAGTATGTACGGTTCATGGTTACAAACATTTTAATGTTAGGCTGAGTGTTGTGAACAGTGATGCGAGCACCAAGCCATGCATCTGTTATGAATTTAGAGATTCACACATACAATCCTTTTATCACAGACTTGTTTATCGAATGTAGTGATCTCTGATCACTGGTATAGTCCTGAAATGCTCTGTGATTTAATGCAAAGCAAACAGGAATACTCATTGGTGCTATTTGTCCCCTTTCCCACTCTCATAGAAGTATTTTGAAGGAGTACAATAAGAGTGCACCAGACTGTCCAACTTGGAATGATAACCTTCCATCAGAAAATAACTAATATAGTTACTCTAATATTGCCCGTTGTGAAATACAAGTGAGGTGGTACGAACGGGAACACCTGCAACACAGGGCCAGTGGTCAGTGGGCCCTCAGACCCCGGTAGGCTGGTCACACCGCACTGTGCCAGTACAGACAGTTTGGAACTGCATTCAGGCAAGACCGTCCCTAAGAGCAGATGACTGAAGAACCATTTACTTGGGCAGCAACAGCTGGGTTTTCACATAAGATTTCTTCTGTGAAGTACTTGCTTTACAAAGTAATGAAACCAGCTTCATTTATATAGCAATTCTTTGTTGATATTGAGGGGTTTTGTTGCACGACTCAGAGGTGTAGTTTGGGAACGATGTATGCCAGTCGAGGGGCACATTCTAGTGTTTTCGCCCTGGCGAGAAACTGCCCTGGGTTGGAGATAGTGGATCTAAGTGAATATGGCGGGGAAAAAACAGAATGCAAAAATGCAGATTTCTCTTTTCATTTCTTGCAATGATATGCTGGAAGAGACCGCCGCAGACCCTTCCGTACTCCCCTTACATAATTGATTAACCTTACCCACCCCACACATATACCTGCCATGAAAAGCGAGAAAATAAATGGAGGCATTTTAGCGTTCGGTATTTTAGAGTTCGGTATTTTTGCACTCACACTAAACGAGTGATACCGAGGTGGTGAGAGAAACGAGATGCCTAAAGAACGCTCTGTGCCCTTGCTGACTGACCAACAGCATTCTCTTCTCCTGAGTGCCTCTGACATGGCGCCACACGTTCGCCTCGCACTCTAATGCGTTCGTGTTCCCTATGTCCCAGGGCGCCCGTGAGACAGCAGTCACCCCGTGATGCCTGCTTGGCTAATTACATTTTGTAAAGTTTCCCCTGCTCTGCAGGTTGCAAATGAATAAATTGAACCAGCCGGGGACCATTTGTTTATTAAAGAAAAAGTGAACTGTAGCCTAATTAGCAGGCGAGCTGCAGAAATTGTTAAGCCTTCCAATTGTTGTGCACTGGTGCCCCCCAGGCCATAAGCGTCACTGCAGCATACTCAGCACAGTAGTGGGAGACATAAATGATTAATTGGATGTGATGGACATGTGTGGAAAGCCCCTATTGGCGCCCAAAGATTGTCACACTGTAAGCAAACGCCTAACCTTGCATGGTGCTTGCACTGGGCCTGGATCATCACCACGTTCTTCATCCTCACCCTCCTGGTCAGGCACGGGCACTGCGATGAAGTTGGGACAGCATCTTCCTGCTATCAAGTTGCAAGGCACCCTCGCCACCTGGTCCAGCGGAGTCTCTGAAGCCCTCCAGAGCCGCAGGATCTTCAGAGGGAGTATATGGGGAAGTTGCAGAGCCTCCCTGTGTCAAAGAACCCCTACCCACATTTGAGTAGTGTCATATCTGACTCGGATGAGCCCGACATCTCTTGATTGACAGGACATTGGGCTCTATCACGAGGTTGGCGGTATCCCAGCAGCAATTGCGCCAGGATACTGCCAATGCAAATAGTGTTACCGCTACTCGGTCTGGCGCTATGAGAGTGGTAAATCCCCATTCCCCATTGGGTCCATTGGACGAAATAAGTATGGGGTGGTGCTATTAGCGCCGAAAACAGGCATAAAGGGGACATTTTTATCTCCAGCAAAAAGCTGGAAGTCCCATTTTTTGCCCTACTCATGATTGAGCCAACCCTTAAATGTGGTGGTAATAGAGTAATGAAATGATAGGTTATTTATAACGCGCTTAATACCCAGAGGTTTCTAAGCGCGGGCCCGGGGATCGAAACTGTGGTGCGCCGGGTCGTCTTGCTTCCAAGGTGAGCACGTTGCCCTAGAGCTATCCTCCTGAGGATTTTTAACCAATGGCAGAAGTTGCAGTTTGCTTTTCTTTTTGCATTGTTTTCCATGCCAGTTATGGAAAGGCGGGAAGATCACATGCTAAATAGCAGGTAAAAACAGCAGATCGAGAAACCTATGTGATTTTTGCGAAACCATGACAAAGAAGCAGGATCTATACCAAATTAGCGTCTGTGGTGGGTGGGTCAGATATTCAGGTAGCTCGGAGCACAGGCTGAGCTATCCTCCCGAGACCTTACTGCCACATTTAAGGGCTACCGCCCAACTCGTGATGAGGCCCATTGTCTTCATGGCCGTGTGCACGTTGAAAATCCTGGCCTGGAGAGTGGCCCCTTCATACCAAGCCAACAGTCATTTTTGGGGCGCTCAGAGATCCTTAGAGCAATTTCACCCCAAGAAGTGCCCTTTGCTGGATCAGGGAGTGGAAAGAAAGAAAGCCATGAGTAATGAGCAGCCCGAAGGCCTCCACCAGAATCTGTCAACCATTCCCATGTCCAGATGGCTAGCGACGCTGCCACATCGGAGAAGGTCGCTCCAACCGGTGCTATCTGCTTAGTGCTGTAACCCACTAGAGATAAGACCATACCTGTGGTTTCCCATGATGAAGCAACAGAGGAATGCGCGACACCCCTCCACGGTTAGGCCACGGCCAAAATATGCCTGCCGATTAGTGGACATGGAGGCGGCAGGGGGAGTGCAAAGCTTCTGCCTAGATTCTAGCCACCAGCCCTATTACTAGCTTGGGGTGCGCTGACCCAACCGGAGGAGGAGCTATTGGCCAATCGAAAGAGATAATGCAAGGAAAGAGAAGGGAAATGTTAGTGGGGCAGTAAAAGAGGTAAAGGGCCCGAGGCCAGGGGGCGAGCAGCAGTGGGAGCTGGAGAGCTGATGGAGAACAAACCCAAGCTCCCAGAAGCCCGGAACCCGAGGCCGCTTGAGGTAACTGCAGAGAACAGCTGCGTGATCCAGTGAGGTCCATGAAATATTAGGAGCCGGCTGAGGTCCAAAAGGGACCAGGTGTGGAGAGCCATGAACACAACTGGCCAAAAAGCCACACTTTGCTGGAGAACCCTGGCGGGGATGGCTGAGGACCAGAACCCTCTTCTCCCAGAGGGGCCTGAAGAGCACCCCGATACAAAGGGCACCTTAATCCTCCTTAGTGAGATGGTCACTTTAACCCTTAGAGAGAATGGTGAAAAGGGAATTCTATCCTTTACATGAGTCATGGAAAATAGTGGGACGGTCACTTTAACACTTTGGTTTGAACCAGATAGTGGGGCCTGCAACAAGGTAGCTATATACATATAGAGCAAGAGAGTCAAAGGGAAGAAGGAGAGGTGTGGCAGGGAAACGACAGATGCCTGAGGTTAAAACGCGCCCTCCCACCCTACCAGTGTCAGGACTTGCCACTATATCCCTGCGACTATGATGTGTTCTCGAGATCCTGGGGAGACCAGCATTATCAAGAGCTCATGATTGGGAAATGTGTGTATGGTACTGTTTGTTCCAGACACTTTATTTAGGCCAAACTCTGGGCGGGTATTCAGCCTTTAATAGATAAACCCTAATCCTAATATGCCTTTATCCCTTCCTAATCCTTTGTAGTCAGTGGGTTCTTACTGATCCACCACAGCAAATTGAGCCTGAGGAGTGTATTGTGCAACATGCAACACCAAGCAGCAGCCGTGCTGAGTCCTGTTGACAAACCAGCAATGTTCCATCAGGACCCAAAGGTATGCTGCTCAATCGTGTTCCCGGTGGTGATGTGTGCAGGGGTCAACTCCTGAAAAAGAAAGTGGGGGGACTCATTAACATACCAATTGAATGTGGTGTCACCAGAAATTAGCATATCAAGGTGCCCTCTGAAAAAAGTGGGGGGGTTCTAAAAAAAAGGTGGGGGAGCCCCATCCATCCCGCATGAGCCCTGGATGTGTGGCTGGTTGCAGTGCTGCTACCAGAGTGTCATCGCAGGTCGGTGTACCGATGTCACGATCCAGGGTTATTTTGGATATCCCCAGTCCAGTGTATAGTAATGTAGGCTGTGTTGGACAGTGGTTTTCCTCGTGTGTCTTCGTAAATCAGCAGCATTTCCCACTGTGCATACTTTCAATGCCTTTGTGGTGTTGGTTGTGTATGATCACCTCCATTTTCAAATTCTGCAAGAGATGTGGAGATACAGGAATCATGGAGTTGTTTCTGGTCAACATTGATATACCCTTATCTTTTGTTTGCACGCATTTGCATACATGTAGTTTGATGCACACTTGCCCAGCAGCCAAGTCAGACATTGCTGTATACTTTCCATGGTCATAGGCAGGCGTGCTAATGCTGCAGGAACATTGAGTGCGGGTTCATGTGGGCTCATCCTGGGAAGCGTGCCCAGACATGGATGACGAGAATGTCTTTGTCACAGGCCATTTCCACTTTCACGTTGTTCTCAATTCGTCTTCTCTGGAAGACCTGTTGCCTGGCTTTACGTGGTACAACAGGCGCATGTGTGAAGTCAAGAGCACCCACCACGTTGGGGATTCCTGCAATGTCAAAGTTCTAAGCCTTCCTGGGCAGAGAGGAGGTGGGTCTGTTGGGAAGCTGATCTCCTGATCTTAGAACTGCAGCATGGCAGACTGAATCTGGAGGAGGATTTGTGAGAGGTAGAGCCGCTTAATGCCAAACAGAAGTGCCACTCTTCCCTGGAATTAACCATTTGCGCAAACGCGCATCACGGAGACCACCTTCAGCAAGAAAAGTATAGCTATCGTATCTACTGCTTGGGTGCTAGGTTATCACGAAGGCCCCCAGAAATGTAGTGAATTTTCCAGCTAGTAGCGGCAAGGACAAGCTGGTTCCTTAACTCTGCGGGGTGGGGGGGCACAACCTTGGACAGTATACCCCGACTGCATTCATCCTCCTACTCCTCCTCTGCTGACTTTGCTGCTGAGCTGCTTGTTGGGCAGGCAGAGAGGTTGCCTGCTGCTCCAGCAGCAGGCACCTGTCATCAATATAGGAATTGACCTATTGAGGGGTGCCTATAGGAAGTGACTAGTTGCTCTCTCGATTGCATCAGGTTTGGAAGTTTTCTGTTGCCACCGCCCACCCCTCCCCCACCCTACTAGGGGCATGATCTCCCGGTTTGCACCTGCTTTACATGTGTGGAGGAATTTGCACTGCTTTTCATTTGTTTCCACGAGTATCAGACCCCCTCCCCCCGCCCCCACGGGCAGATACTCCAGGTCTTCTTCTCACCTCATGATGGTGGATAACAGGTTTTGATCCATGCACACGCTGTGGGAAAATGCATGCAGAAATGCTGCATGTAGCTACACTCTGCAGTTTCACTCCCCAGGTGTGTGAGCAGGTGGATACAGCAAAACCATTGCCACTGCATTTGCAGCCATCCCAGGGGGCATGCATGGGTTTGCTTGGCATGATCACGTGGGATGTAACATGTGAGGGTAGTCAGCGCTCGTCTCTGACATGGGGAAAAGTAAAACTCACCCCTTAAAGCCCCCTCATCCTTCTAAGGTCGAGTATTGCAATACCATTCATTTGGGTAGCATTAACAAGTATCATATTATCGCAGTTCTTAGAAAAGGGAGAAATCTGCCGTCAAGTGCTATATCAAAGCTCGATTTTACTCTTATTCTGATCATTGCAGACCTCCAGGAAATGACACTGTTTCCCTTCTGGACTGTTGGTTGGGGGAGAAGGCTCCCTCATGCGCTCATCGGCTGAGGGTGTTCAGGAGAATTGATGGCAAAGTCCAAACCCCTGCGGGTGGTCAGATGAGAAACCTATGGAAACGCTCTGTAGGCTTTTTGGCTGGGGATTGTGGAGACACACCGATTGTTATGAATGAACACTATACTTTACTGTTTAACAATCATAAGTGTCCCGTGTAAGGAAAACATAGAAACAAAGTTCTCTCACCTGGGGATTTGGAGCAGAATAGCAGCTACGGATGTAGAAAACAAAGGTTCCCAGATGGAGATGTTCTAGCTTCAGATGACTATTAGAATTCCCCCCGAGAAACACCCAAAGACCCGGGACAAAGGCCAGGGCAAGGGTAGGTTCCCAGGGAAACCCTCTTGGGGAATAAAACCCTGTGGAGCTGCTAGTGAGCGTAGGCTCCTGAAAACGTCCCGTGGAGGTAGATTACGCTATCCCGAGAGTATGGTGATGAATAGGAGTGTCTTTAAAGGATAGGATACAGAGCAGAGGAATCAGATTGGCTAAAGGGAAATTGTGAAACAAAGTGATTAGAAATGATTCTGCCTAGTACTGGAAAAGACACTTCCAGAAGCGGAACCCTTACCAAGGGATCTGATTGTAGTAAGACTTAGAAATGAGAGTAACCGACGATCCGGTATGATCTGAAAGACTGGATGCACTGGAAGGTGTAGAACAAGGGAAAATAATGAACAAACACTCAAGAGTAATTGGAAACAACCTAACCTCCAAGAGGGGAGTAGAGAACAATAGTTACCCTGAATAAACAGAGACCCCTTCTAGCTTGATGAGTGACTGAGGTTCAGAAGAGATGAGAGTACAGGGTGTTGTGTCTGGAAGACGAAGACAAACTATAAGTCCGCAGGACAAGAAACCAAAAACTCTTATAAATGTTTCAGGAGAAAAGGATGCCTACCAAAGGAAACCCTAGTAACTCAAACCATTCGAAGGCAGATGTTGGAAACAAATTCTCCCAAGGCGAGTGGCTTGGGCGGCTCGGAAAGAACCCCAGAACGGGAAGGCAACGAAGCATCCTAAAGTAAACACACATAAACAACAACAGAGATCAATTTGTTTCAATTGAAAAGTGGCAATAAGAAAATATGCCCCAAAGGTAAGTCTGAGTAGAAAGAGAACAGGATTCCCTGACACGGACTCACGTAGCGTTCGCAAGCTCCTTGGAGAGTAGCAACGCGTCCTTGTCTGGGAGAAGCAGGCAGATAAGCTGTCGGCGTGTCAGCCTGGAAACGTTGCAAGGCATTCTGGGGCGCGGTGACTAGACTGCTGCACATACTGCAGTGGACTGCAGGAGCCGCCATGTTGGGGTCAGGCTTTGCGTTAGGATTAATGCTGATAGTCGTGACAGTATGCCCCCCCTTAGGTTCGGCACATCCCGGTCTGCCTGGATGTCTCAAATGAAATTTTTTAATCAACCGAGGAGCATGGATAGCAGATACTGGTTCCCAGGTACGGTCAGCAGGAGAGTACCCCTTCCAGTCGACTAAGTACTGAAGACGACCCCGATGATATAGGGAGTCGCAAATTTCCTTGACTTGAAATTCTGGTCCAGAGTCCGAACTGATAGGTGCAGGGCGATCAGAAACTGTGGGATGAAATGTACTCTGATTATCGGGCTTCAATTGTGATACATGAAAAACTGGGTGTATTCTTGTCCAGGAACTAGGTAAACAGAGTCTGAAAGCTGCTGTACCTATGGCAGCAAAAACTCGGAAAGGACCAAAGTACCGAGGAGAGAGTTTAGACGGAACGAAATGTCTAGGTAGAAATCTTGACGAAAGCCATACCCAATCTCCGGATTTGATGATAGGAGCTGGTGTTCGATGACGATCAGCGAAATGCTTTCTCCTGTCCTGGGAATGACGTAGAGTGATAACCGCAGAGCGGTGTCCTTGACGAATCTGTTCCATCAGTTTGTTTAGGTCTGGAAATTTAGTGTCGGATCTTTTCAAAGTGGGAAAAGAAGTAGGATTGAACCCAAAGGTGCACTGAAAAGGGTATGTTTGAATAGCCGAATGATACAAGTTATTATAAGCGAACTCAGCCAGTGGCAGGAGATCCTTCCAATCGTCCTGTGCTGCAGAGATGTAACTCCTGAGATATCCTTCTAAAGTCTGATTTAGCCTTTCAGTTTGCCCATTGGATTGGGGGTGGTAACCAGAACTAAGAGCCCGGGATATCCCAAGAAATCGGCAAACTAATTTCCAATATTGAGAAGTGTACTGTGGGCCTCTGTCCGATAGTTTCAGGTAGTCCATGTTGGGAAAAGATATGTTTGACAAAAATACGTGCCATTTGAGAAGCAGAGGGTATCCCAATCAAAGGAACAAAATGTGCCAGCTTTGTCAATGTGTCAATTGTAACCATAATAGTAGAATAGCCTTGAGATTGGGGAAGATCAACAATGAAATCTGTGGATATTATTTGCCATGGACGAGATGGTAAAGGCATTCTGACCAGTTCTCCCAATGGTGCTTGTCTAGGTATCTTATTTTGTAAGCAGGTGGGACATGAAGTCACGTATTCCTTGGTGTCTCTTCGAAAAGTAGGCCACCAAAAGAAACGTGAAACTAGATCCAACGTGGAGGTGACGCCTCGATGACCTGCTATTTTGGATTTGTGGCACATATCCAAAACCTCCTTCTGAAGAGGACGAGTCGGGATGTAAGCCTTTTGTCCCATGAAATAACATCCATCCTCTTTAACCAGATCCGAACGGTTGGATAAGGAAAGTGATCTCTTTGCCATGGAATTAGAGTGAGCTTTAAGGCGAGACAGAAACCAGGGGTTGACACCAGTCCCATGGTTAGTAGTGGAAATATAGGTTCAGATCTGAAAGGATTGTTAACAGGGTGGTCCTTGCGAGACAGAGCATCTGATCTTAAATTCTCCCTTCCGGGAATAAATGAAAATGTGATCTTGAAAGGAGAGAAAAAATGAGCCCATCTAGCTTGACGGCTGTTACAGGTCTGGGCATATTGAAGTATCTGAAGATTATGGTGGTCGGTCCGTACTTCAACCGGGAATTTGGCTCCTAAAAGTAAGTGTCGCCATTCCTCAAAGGCATGCTTAATAGCGAGAAGTTCCTTCTCCAAAACCGTGTAGTTGATCTCAGAGGGCAAAAGAGTTTTAGAGAGGAATGCTACTGGCCTCTCTTGATCTAAGTCATCTGGTTGTAGTAGGACGGCGCCTAAGGCATGTTGGGAGGCATCAGTCTCCACGATGAATCTTCGGTTCTGGTTTGGAGTTAGAAGAATCGGTGCTGAAGTGAATAGCTCTTTAAGCTTGCGAAAGGCTTGATCAGTGATCGACGACCAAACAAACATGACTCCTTTCTTTAGAAGATGGGTAAGTGGCTGCGTAAGACTTGAGAATTCAGGTATGAGTCTCCTATAAAAGTTCGCAAACCCTATAAAGCATTGGATATCTTTTCCTGACATAGGTGTAGGCCAGTCTCGTACAGCCGATACCTTCTCCGGGTCCATTGCTATCCCCTCGGCGGAAAGGACGTATCCCAAGTAAGTTACTTTAGATTGATGAAAAGTACACTTATCGGGGTTACAGAACAAATGATTTTGTTGCAGGCGTCGAAGCACCTCTTGTACATGTTGAATATGTTCTTGCATGGAGGAAGAAAATACCAAAATGTCGTCTAAGTAAACCACCATACTGTGTAGGAGAAGGTCGGAAAAAAGATGATCCATAAAGCATTGGAAAATCGCAGGGGCGTTAGATAGCCCAAATGGCATGACCCTGTACTGATAATGCCCAAAAGGTGTTCTTAACGCCGTCTTCCATTCATCGCCGGGCCTTATCCATATCAGGTGGTGGGTTCCCTTTAAGTCCAACTTAGTGTATATAGTAGCCCCCTTTACTGCCTCCAGAATGTCAGGGATAAGAGGCATGGGGTACTTGTCGGGAACAGTGATCTTGTTCAAGCCACGGAAGTCGATGCAGGGACGTAGTTCTTTAGAATTCTTCTTGGCTACAAAGAACAATGAAGCGGCTGTTGAAGATGAAGATTCTGTGATCAATCCGTTCATCAAATTGGAGCAAAGGTATTCACGCAAAACCTCTTTTTCATTGTTGGACAGAATATACATACGTCCAAAGGACAGAGGTTGATCAGGTATCAGTTCGATGGCACAATCGTCTCTTCTGTGGGGAGGCAACTGGTTATACTCAGAAGTCGAGAATACGTCCTGAAATTTCTCGTAGACTTCAGGAAGACCTGCGATCTGGTTGAGAGAATATACCCCCTGGGTATTAATTGACGCCGAAGAGGCTTCTATGGCTACCCTGTGGTGGCTTCCTATGCAGTGTGTCAAACAAAACTCTGAACCAAGAAAGAATGACCCAGCGGTCCAGTTGATAAATGGGTTATGCTTCTTAAGCCAGGGTAGCCCTAAGATTACCGGATGGTGAGCTGCTCGGATTATATCCAAGGTCAGGATCTCCTGATGGGTGGAAATGGACATTAGGATAGCTTCGGTCTGATCTTTGACGGGACCCGAGATCAGAGGGCTACCATCTACGCTTTCAACAGGAATAGGTTCCTCTTTGGAGGAACGTGGAATCTTTTGCAAAGCAGCCCAATGATCGTCCACAAAATTTCCTGCTGCCCCACAGTCAATTAGAGCTGGAACATCTTGTAAGATAAGGTTTCCTATGGTGAAGGATACCTTTAATACCATCATGCTGGTGGTTGAGTGGTTTGTGCAATATGAAGAATATGAAGCTTGTTAGGAACCTCGTTCAGACTTCGTTCCCAGACTGTGGTTCCGCTTACGACCGGGCGTTGGGATTTCCCGACCGCCAAACCGGAGCAATTGGGCATTCCTGGACGGAGTGGGTTTTGGCGCCACAATACATGCACAGTCCCAGACTTCGTCTGCGACTTCTTTCCTCTGGGCTCAAAGGTCCTCAAGATGTAGACCCCAGTTGCATAGGTTCATCAGCTGGTGGAGATTTAGAGGTTGAAGGAACAAAGGACGTTCTTGTGATCCTTCCCTTCCTTCTTTCAGCAATCCTTTCCTTCATCCTGTAGTCGATTTGCATCACCAGAGCTATGAACTCCGTGAGAGTGGTGGGACGTGGAACTCGAGAGACCTCGTCTTTGAGATCTTCAGATAATCCCCTCCTGAATATCGTGACCTGCGCATCATCAGACCATGTGGTCTCACTGGCCATTTGTTTAAATTTTGTACTATATGCCAGTATGTCCAAATTACCCTGCTTGAGGTCCAGGAGATGTTCTTGTGAAGCAACTTTAATCTCCTGTCGCCCAAACATAGTACGGATACTATTACAGAAAGCTACGTGGGAGTCTAATATTGGGTTGTTGTTAGTAATTAAAGGAGTAGCCCAGGCTAATGCAGGTCCTACCATCTGGGATACCATGTAGCCAACCCGGTCTCGGTCCGTATAAAAAAAAATTGGCTTTGAATGCAAATTGCACCGCACAGGCATCAAGAAATTCTTTCACCCTATGTGGGTTCCCATCGAATTTCCCACCCGGGAGAGGTCCGGGAGGTACCTCGGAACAATGGGAAATACGCGACACCGCAGCCTGTTGAGCAATCTGTTAAGAAGCATGCTGCTGCTGCTTTCTCAAGGAGGTGTTCTCCTGTTTTAGTTGCTGAACTTCACTTGTAAGGGATTGAACTGCAGCAATTAATTGTTGAATCTGTTGCTGCTGTGGATCCATCCTAGTTTATGGTCAGAAAAATGAATTCCTTACCAGGGACAACTGAAAGTTGAAACAGAAAAATAAACTCTCTTTTCTGGCGTTGCTAACTGTTATGAATGAACACTATACTTGACTGTTTAACTATCATAAGTGTCCCGTGTAAGGAAAACATAGAAACGAAGTTCTCTCACCTGGGGATTTGGAGCAGAATAGCAGCTACGGATGTAGAAAACAAAGGTTCCCAGATGTAGATGTTCTAGCTTCAGATGACTATTAGAATTCCCCCCGAGAAACACCCAAAGACCCGGCACAAAGGCCAGGGCAAGGCGAGGTTCCCAGGGAAACCCTCTTGGGGAATAAAACCCTGTGGAGCTGCTAGTGAGCGTAGACCCCTGAAAACGTCCCGTGGAGGTAGATTACGCTATCCCGGGAGTATGGTGATGAATAGGCGTGTCTTTAAAGGATAGGATCCAGAGCAGAAGAATCAGATTGGCTAAAGGGAAATTGTGAAACAAAGTGATTAGAAATGATTCTGCCTAGTACTGGAAAAGACACTTCTAGAAGCGGAACCCTTACCAAGGGATCTGATTGTAGTAAGACTTAGAAATGAGAGTAACCGACGATCCGGTATGATCTGAAAGACTGGATACACTGGAAGGTGTAGAACAAGGGAAAATAATGAACAAACACTCAAGAGCAATTGGAAACAACCTAACCTCCAAGAGGGGAGTAGAGAACAATAGTTACCCTGAATAAACAGAGACCCCTTCTAGCTTGATGAGTGACTGAGGTTCAGAAGAGATGAGAGTACAGGATGTTGTGTCTGGAAGACGAAGACAAACTATTAGTCTGCAGGACAAGAAACCAAAAACTCTTATAAATGTTTCAGGAGAAAAGGATGCCTACCAAAGGAAGCCCTAGTAACCCACACCGGTCGAAGGCGGATGTTGGAAACAAATTCTCCCAAGGCGAGTGGCTTGGGCGGCTCTGAAAGAACCCCAGAACGGGAAGGCAACGAAGCGTCCTAAAGTAAACACACATAAACAACAACAAAGATCAATTAGTTTCAATTGAAAAGTGGCAATAAGAATATATGCCCCAAAGGTAAGTCTGAGTAGAAAGAGAACAGGATTCCCTGACACGGACTCACGTAGCGTTCGCAAGCTCCTTGGAGAGTAGCAACGCGTCCTTGTCTGGGAGAAGCAGGCAGGTAAGCTGTCGGCGCGTTGGCCTGGAAACGTTGCAAGGCATTCTGGGGCGCGGCGACTAGACTACTGCACATACTGCAGTGGACTGCAGGAGCCGTCATGTTGGGGTCAGGCATCGCATTAGGATTAACGCTGATAGTCGTGACACCGATGCACTGAGCGCACACTAAGGGTGGACGTGGCTGGATGTCAATGCGAGGATATGCGCATCACTGCGAGTTTGCCATTTATCTTCTCTGGCGTTTTCCTTTTTCCTTTTTCTATACCTGGCGATCTTAACTGCTACTGAGTCCACCACTGCTGATTTGATTTGATTGGTTATTTAAAACGCGCTTAATACCCAGAGGTTCCTAATCACGGACCGGGGGATCGGACCTGTGGTGCTCTGTGGCGTCTTACTTCCAAGGTGAGCACGTTGCCCTTGAGCTATCCTCCCGCGGATGTTTAACCAATGGCAGAAGTTGCAGTTTGTGTTTCTTTTTGCATTGTTTTCCATGTGCGTTATGGAAAGGCGGGAAGATTACATGCTAATTAGCAGGTAAAATCACCTATGTGATTTGTGAAAACCATGACAAAGAAGCAGGATCTATACCAAATTAGCGTCTGTGGCGGGTGGTGCAGATATTCAGGTTGCTCGCGGCACAGGCTGAAGCTTACAATACAAGCCTGTGTTCTGGGCAAGATTACCAGTGTTCACACCTGCCCGCCATCTTGCTTCCCTCTCCCTGCCGCTGCCGCGTTCACTCCCTACTCTCCCCTAACTTCCCACGTTCACACGCCGGTCTCCCCTAACTTCCCCAGCCTCAAATGCATCACGCCGCTTCCCAGCACCTGCCCAACCACCATGGTAAAGGAAGAGTTCTCCACACCACCGCCATGGTAATGGAAGAGTGTCTCCACACCACCGCCATGTTAATGGAAGAGTGTCTCCACACCCAGCTCCGCCATTTCTTGGTGGACATCTTAGGTGAGTATTTGTCTGAAACAACGGATCTCACGTTCGAAGTGTCCCGCTGTTTCACACAATTCCATTGCTGTCATTTACCCTAAATTGTCAGCCTGGGCTGCTAGTATCAAAAATACCCCCGTCCATGGGTTTCACTGACTGGCAATAGCAGTGCCACCTGGAGTTAAGGACCTTACATTCACTCAGGCCTGTAACTTGGGTCCCGGGCCGTCAGCGGCCTGTGAAGCCCACAGTAGGGGCTATTATCATGTAACTATACTCTCTATTCACAACTCTCGATAAGCTGCTTGATTCCATGTCTGATAGGGATTCTGTGTATTTTTAGTCCTACTCAATGCGTAGTAATAAAAATATTTGATCCTCCCCACAGCATGTTGAAAGGTTGTTGTCCTATAAGTGCAGGGCTGCACTGGCGCATCGCTTCAACGCAAGGGCCAGAAAGATGCTGCAGACTGCCCGAAGGGCGTGATACATTTGTCATCACAGATGCCCTCGTTCTCATCACCATCGTGCAGAATGCACAGAATGGTCATTGCTGATCCTTCGGTGCATTTATTTCCCAAGGGATTGCAGCACTGTGAGCCTCTGCTCCACTGCATGCGTTTCCTTTCCCTAAGCAGGAATGGAAATGCATGAACAATGGTTTAATAAGCATGGCATGCGCTATTTCTGAAATACTGCATGTATGCTTCCTCCTTGCGGTCTGGATACGGCACTCCAGGGGCACTCTGAACATACTACTGTGGTGATTTGATGCAGTATAAAATCATATGAACATAACATGTCCGATGGGAGCGCGAGGCTCCAGCAGACGCAAGTCAGTCAATACAGACATTCTTCACATGTAGTTGTCCCAAAGGTTGAGCACGGGAAATCTAAATTGTGAGGCGGTAGGCCCTACCCTCAGAGGTAAATTGGCTGTTTTGAGCTCCCATCTCTCTCTCTCTCTCTCTTTCTTTCTTTGGTGCTTCTTCTCTTGAGCTTTTCATTTTATTTCTTCTCTCAGTGCCGTACCCCTACCTTGCAGGCTACCTGTGCATGAGTCATGACTGCTCCCACTCCTCTATGTCCTCCCCACCCTATTCTGTGTTTTGAAGCTGCATTCCACAATGCCAATAAAACACAATGGCCTCATTACGAGTTGGGGTGTAGCCCTTAAATGCGGTGGTAATGGCGTTACCGCCGCATTTAAGGGCTGGCCTATCACGAGTTGGTCGTTAAATCGGCTGATTTACCTCCAGCTTTTTTCTGGAGGTGAAAATCCCTGTTTTCGGCGGTATTACAGCCAGCTGTATTAGCCCGCGGTATTAGCACTGAAAATTCCTCATTGGATACAATGGACCCAATCAGGAATGGGGATTTACTGTTTAGGCCCAACCCGTAATCCAGTGGTAATACCACTGGACCGGTCAGTGCTGGGGCTGTTACAGTCGGTGGTATTACAGCCGGGAATACAGCCCAACTCGTGATGAGGCCCAACGTGTTTTATTTTTTCCCTGCTACACTGAAATCAGGACAAGGACAATTTTACCATTGTTAAAACAAACAAGACTCACTCAATGTCGCCCAGCCCTTATTTTTCTGCTACAGGCTGATTCGGTCATTATTGCTCGGTGCTTTCTCACATACTCTCGGAGGGCTTGGAACCCGAGGAAAGGCATTGTGGTTATTTCGGCGTGTAGTATTATTATTTTATTGTTTATGAAGAATTTAGGGAGTTTTGTAGATGGTCTTAATTTTGTTTGATCTTTTTAAATATATAGACAAGAAGAGGTATTATATGTATTTAAAAAATATTGTTTTATACTGAAATCTGCACTCTATATGATTTATAGCAAGATTCAGTTTGCTTCTATATTTGTAGGCGCTTCTATGCTATTTTATTCTTACCAAAATAAAGTCGGAGAAAGAAGAAGACTATTTAAAAAAGAACTTGAATAGCCCTCTGCTGCCTTCGCTCAGCCTGCAATTTCTCTTCCTGGGGCGGTCATCAGATGATGTGAACTCCAAGGACACCTGCATGGAAATACTGCAGGCCCTGCTGCCTTGGGGGTGATGTCAGAACTCACTGCTGTCAGACTGCTTCTCCAAGCCTTGGGGTATCTAGGCACACATGGAAGTCCTAAGTGCTACTAGGAGCGCACCCCACCGCCCAGGCTTGGTTAGGCTAGGTGGACTCAGCACCTTACTGGGTGACCTGTAGCAGAACAGTTCAAGACATGGCAGCTAGGAAGGGGGTGCGCGCAGGCACCAAAAACAGGTAGAAAAGAGAAATGTCGCGAGAGAGGCATTTATTTTTTAAATTGTTTTATTTTATTGTTATCTCGCAAAAATTGCCTGTAACAAAATAAAACAAAACATGCAAAGAAAAAAGAAACATTATAGAATTCATTACACAATAATCAACGTTTCAGAAAAGAAATGCTTTCATTAAAACCAACTTGCAGTACCCTGAATACAATACAATGCTTACACAATGTATATCTTTCTTTTAAAAAATGTGTTAAAACACTTCAAACCAAAAATGTCAACAAATACAAAGGTCCAATACAAAGCATAATAAAGGACTGATATGGACACTTATTTTTATAAGGAAGTATCTGCTCATTCAGACAACGAATTGTCAAAGGATTATGGGTGCAGTGAAAATAATGACCTCCAAGACGAACGAATATTCCATGGGTAAATCATGACGTCACATAGCGATAAAACCTTCGGTGTGACGCGGCCATTCCCAGCACCTGAGTCCCCTGACCGGAGACCACCTGGAGCAGTTTGATTTTGCTTGAGGAGGGACTCCCGGTTCAGTGCGTACAGTTCACAGGACACCACCCTCCGTGGTTTGTTGTTTTCACACACACACATGGGCAGTGCTAGATAAAGCAGTGGGTGGTTCGGCTTCCGGATGTCCTTGAGAAAGGCAGTGTGGTGACAGGAAAGCAGCGAGCACCGGCTCTGGGCCTCTTTTGTTGGAAGCTGAGTAGGGAGCACTGCATGTCCATACATCACTGACCTTGGTCTTTTGGGTGCTGCTGCCAGTTTATGGCTTGGTAGTTGTCGGGGGTCTCTCTTCTAGGAGGGGCCAGTCTTCGTTGATAGGCAGCCAGGGAGACTCCGGATCCAAGAGTCGAGGTGGGATCCTCGGCTGTCCCTGTTGCAGACGATGTCCCTCAGCGGTCCCTCTTCCTGGATGGACCATTGGTCCTCTTTGTTATTAAAAGTTTGGCTTTAAGAATAGGCATGCATGGTTCCTTTCTGTGAGTCCTTTCTTTGACAATTGTAAAGCTGCATTCTAATAGCACGAACCCAATGACCTTCACGCAATATGGCGCGAGCTTGAACGCCAGGACTAGCTGCCTGCGTCACACCTCACACCAAGGTACCAAACATGTCCGTATACTGCCCCACATCCAAAATACTAGAAAAGGCATTGTTTCACAGAAGCATGCATCTTGTTGACATGCATATTGTGAATGCAATGCAGGCTCGTGTACACTTTCCATTTTTAAAAACATGCGTCAGATCGCCGACTTGCCAGCATTAAGTCAAAAAAGAAAGATGTTTATGTGAGGCAGTTATTTACTTTGGAGTAAGCACATATTTAGGAGCTTTTAAATGCTAATTATGCCTTCTCAGCGAGTTGTGACTGTGACGAATAAACTTCCAGGGCACCAGTGTTCCAGGGATGAATATCGGTTTCTAAACTATCAATCAGCCCCACACCTCTAGTACACCAGAAAGGATCCAAACAGATTGGAAACACAAGCAAATTATAAACCTCCTTGTCCAATTTTGGTAACGTGGACAGAACGGCAGGCTTATCTCCGAAAGGTCGTGGATTGTTGGTTAGTTGCAACACAGCGAAAATACTATTATTACCCAATGATAAAAGGGACTGTACAATCAAGGTAGTATACACATATCTACTTTATTATTATCACAACATGCAGCTCTAGCACCCTACAAATACAACCCACCCTGAAAAGGAACGCAGAGGACACACAGTTTCAAAGAAGGAAATGGGATGCCCTGTGGATACTGACAGGAGGGTAGTCGGTAAAGTAATTAATTGCAAAAGTTCAAGGATATTTGGTTTCAACACAGTGGGAGCAATGGGTCGTAAAATGTCACTAGAGGTCTTCAGAGAAGGATCAGAGGGACAGAACCACAATGATTCTTGTGCTTCTAGAAATTCTTGGTGCTCGACAGTGTTGAGTTGGTTTCAAGGCGCTTTGCAGCTTCTGCAACAGAGTTCAAGACGTGAGACAGCTGTGCGTATCTGCGGCAGGCAGTTTGGCGAGCAAGGCTCAGCGCGTGGCTGCTGGATGGCCTACACAGCAGTTCAGGGTCAGGAATTGCTGTCTTAATGCTGGTTTGCGGCCTGAAGCACTGGTCTAAGGCAGCTCGGATGGTGTTAGCAACTGCGGCATAACAACAGCAACTCGGATGGCGTTAGCGACTGCGGCATAACAACAGTCAGCGGTGCAGTCGGTTTCAGCTCGAGGGGCTCGAATCAGGGGTGCCGAGTACGCGGATGCTCTGTGGCCCGGGCACCTACCAGGAGAATGAGTTCGGGGCTGAGCCCCCTTCGGGCCGGGACAGAGGGAAGACACATGTCTCCCTTCCAACGGCCCAGTCAGTCGCACTCGGAGTGTCTGCTGTTATGCCCAGACTCACTAGGCCTGCAAGAACCTGTCCCATTTCTCACCCCTTTACTTAAGCAAATACACTGATCTCAGTGGTGACAAAACGGGCATAAAATGAAGGCAGAGGACAAAAGCCTGCCATGGGGGATATCAGTAGTCCCCCCTGCCCCTATGTGGCAGCTGAAGGCTTAACTGCTGGCTCATCTTTTACATGGCCCATGCTGCCAATTATCAACAGTAACTTTCAAAAAAGTGTATTTGTGTGCATGCAGGGATTGTATGTATACATGCATCTATGAATGTATGCATGCATGCGAGGGAGTGTGTAAGTGGTTGTATGTTTGTATGCTAGGACGTGTTTGCAAGTGCACACCTATGAATGAATGCAGTGTGAATGGTGTAGATGGGTGTGACTGCGTGTTTTAATGAGCGCACATTCTAAATGTTCTGGGTGCAGTGTGAATGGCAGATCAGCTGTGTGGGTGCATGCGTCTGAATGTGTCCATACCTGGGTATCTGTCTGTATGCACGCTGGGGCCTGGGGAAGCGCATTGGAGCATGAACATTTTTTGACAAGAGCATGGCATGTTTTACTGCAGTTTTTGGGCAAAGGAAAGCCAACTTGAGTGTTTTTATGTGATGGTGGGGTGGGGGTGGGGTTGAGGGGAATATAGGCGGGCCTGGCTGGGTCTTACTGTGGCAGGGAATCTTGTACTTGCATTAAGGTCAAAGGCAACATGATGAGTGTTCTTACATGGGGAGGGCTTGTTTCCTTATTTTGACATGGGTTTTTAATTTACTGGTGTTAAGGTCAAAGGCAACATAAATATTCTTTCTTCGGGGGAATATAACATGAGTGCAACATAAGTGTTCTTATATGGGGGGGATTTGTGTAATGATATGCTATTTATATAGCGCTTTCGCCAAAGCGCTGTACAGAGAACATATTTACATGAAATGTATCACCCAGCCGAAGTCTGCACTCATTTAATGAGCTTTATCTAATTATTGCATTTATTGACAGCGCCCAAACCCGTAAGTATCACGGCACTGGTACAACTTGGTGAGCAGAGAAAATAGTAAAGTACAGAGTAAGAGAGAGGTAAGAAGGTGCAAAAGCAACATAATAGTACAAGGTCCGTAGAGGAGGGTAGAGATCACGGAGGTCACTTTGAAGTATGAAAGGCAGAGTTGGCCCTGCCAGGATTTGAAACTGCGAATCACACTCGGAATACCTGCTGAGCTATCTTCCCTGCTAGCCAGCAAGAGCATGCTTTCTTACTATGGCATTGCAGTTTATTACTGGTGTTAAGGCCAAAGGCAATTTGTTTTAAAACCACATCTAAATAGTAAAAATCGTCCTAGTCAATCGTCCAAACATTCATCCACATACATCCGTCCAATAATCCACTCATACATAGCACCAATAAGTGTACAATATAATTTAAAATCTATAAGAACAATTCATGACATATAAATCATCAAGCAATATATTTTTATAGAAAGAATGTATTCAATCAATATGTAGAGCCACAGTAGGTAGTATCAGTGGCCTAAGCAAAATGAGATGGGTCCTAGAGGAGTCCAACCACGGCCTCATCTCAGTTTACACTCGACCGGTTTCAACGTAAATACTTAATTGTAGTGACGTCTTTATCAGGAGTAAACCATTAACATTCTAACAAAAAGGAAAGAAAAAGAAGAAAGAAGGGAAACATAAATACATAAATTCCCTTAGCTTAGATGATAGCATAAGACGATAAACAAATCTTTATTAAACCACTGGCAATGGCAACTCCTACTTTCCTTCTTGACTCAAGAGATGTCATTAACCTTGTGGAATCCAAGGTGTTTGATTCCAGCACCCACTGGAAATTGAAGCTCTTTATACGAACATCCCTCAGGATAGAGCAGTTGGGAGTCTACAAACAATGTTAAATCGGCACCCTCTGCCACATATGGTTTCCCACTGACTTCTTATGCAAAGCAGACGAGTTGGTCCTTAAGAATAGTTTCTTTAAATTCAAGGAGGAATTCATTTTACAAAGTAAGGGCACGGCGATGGGCTGCACTTTTGCACCAAATTTGGCCATTATTTTTATGGCCGTCTTGGAAGAAGAGAAAATTCTCACAACATTGAATCCATTTAGAGATCAAATTAAAGTGTATCGACGGTACATTGATGATATATTAATGATTTGGAAAGGTTCCTCAACATCATTGATATCATTTGTGCAATGGCTCAATGCCATAGACCCGGACATCCATTTTACTTTTGAATATTCAGCTTCTAGGATCTCTTTTCTGGATCTTTCCATCTTTGTTGAAGAAGAGCACCTCTGTATAGAACTAAATAGGAAACCTACAGAGAGAAATACGACACTGAAATACGAAAGCCAACATCCGGCTAGTCTACTTCATAATCTACCTTACGGGATGTTTTTACGACTACGCCGTAATTGCACAGATATTTCAAATTTTGTCAAACATGCGGCTATCCTGGAAAAAAGACTACTATAACGTGGGTACCCAAAGAGACTGATAAAACATTCAAAAAAGAGAGCTCGATATATCAATCGAGACTTCTTATTGCTACCCAAACATGACACTGGTAAAAGAGACGAGTTGGTATGTGTCTCCACCTTCTGCCAACATAGCAATGCTATCAAGGGCATTATTTTAAAGAATTGGAGAATCCTAAATGCATCAGGGACTAACATATCTAAACCTTTGTTTGCTTTCAAAAAAAGTAAAAACTTGAAGCAAAAGATAACCCGTGCCAGTAGGATTTGTCCTAAAACTTATGCCATTCGTGACACTAATTCGAACCCAGTAGTGGGACACTACCCATGCACTTCATGTGTTGCATGTAAATTCTCAAAGAAAACAACTACGTTCTACTCACACAATAAAAAGTGGGATCTTTGTACTTTTACCACGTGCAAGAGTAACAATGTCATTTATGCCATTTGTTGCCCTTGCCAGCTGTTGTATGTTGGAAAAACAACGAGAGAGGTCAGTACCCGTATCAATGAACATCGCTCTAAGATTAAAACACGTAACCTCAATGCTCCCATGGTGATCCATTTTTTTGAGATGGGACTTACAGCTGAAAAACTAGAATGGTTTTGCATAGAGAAAGTATATGCTCAAAATCAGACTCAGCTGCTTAAAAATTTGGATTACAAAGAACAACTATGGATATTTAACTTAAGAGCATTGACCTTGGGCCTCAATACTTTAGAACCATGGCATTCGAGTAACTGATCACAATTTTTGTGACTAATGGGTTATTTTACTGTAGCCGCTTTATTGTGCCCAAATTAGGCAAAATAAACAATACACAGGTTCTCCTGCAATCAGCTCGTGATTGTCCTTAATATAGATTGTGCTTAGCTTACAGTCCCTCCATATTTGGTGCTTTAATTAACCCTTTAGAAAACATGCACTAATTGTGAGAGGTTTAACCATCCTTACTTTCACACGATGGTTGTTTGCATCACGTGCGCATATCACGTTACTATCTAGGGAGCCTCCTTTGAGTTGAGACGATTTGCCTCAACACGGAATCAGGTGACCTAACGTTTGATCACATGATTCGGCCAACGCTATTTTGGCTGCCACGGTTAGTGCACTGACGTTGCTGAGGGCTCCATTTCGTTAGAGCTGTTTTGGGGCATGGAACTAGTGGCCGTGAGCGAGACAAGATTGGAGTAAGGTAAACGCTTCCGCGTTGGGTTATGCATTTTAGAAATTCTGAGGGCTTCGAATTGAGCTTGGTTCTTTTCAGTTCTAAACCCGCCCTGACTTAAGCCCTACAGCCATTGTATGTTGTCAGTGGCTGTCACGTTGAGAATGGGGTACATGTATTTCTACCAGTTGATCGAGTGCTCTGTCATGCGTAAAATCATCGAGATATTTAAATGTCCATTTCTCGTTTAGGCACGGTATACCATCGGTGCAGCCCACTCTGGATCCTTGCAGTTACTGGCATCCTGTGTGTCATTAATTGGACATTATTGGTAAGAATTGTGAGTATTCTACGTTGTATTCTTTAATGAAATGGTGGTTTTCCGCCTGATAATGGGAATCTATTAAAAATCTCTAACTATATTCCACAGGCTAGAACATTCTCTGACGCCCGGCAACTCTCTTATGTGCAGGAATCTCTTTTGGGACGCTGCCAAATAAATTACACAGGTGGACCCAGCTATATCTAAAAGGGAGCGACAAATTACCTCCCTAGGTGTGTGTGAAGGTTAGCTAATTCCAACTTATTGCTTTTCTCCTAGTGGGTCTTTTTCAATCTTACTTTTTTCAGCTTTAGTATACACTAAGGTGGACCTTGGGGGGATGTAGACATCGGCTTTACCACAGCGGACCACAGTACATCTGTTGGTTTCTTGAGGGAGACAACAAATATGTGGCCTGAGTATTTCTATAATACCATGAGTATTTTTACAAAACCACAAATTTTATAATACTATAGCGATTAACTATCTGTACCCACATTCTCTATGCTTGACTATGTAATCTGCTGGTATCCGCTTTGTCCATGATTGGGTTCCCTTGTGACTTTGAGACACCATTTTTTGATAATAGCACTTTTTTCTACTTTGACACCCCAGGTCCATCCCGGAGTAGCCCACCCGGGTTGAGAGCAGGATGTTTTCTATGTCTATCAATTGGGTCTTAATGATGCATAATGTTTTTGATTTTGAGTTTGTATATGGTTTTATGCTATCATCTAAGCTAAGGGAATTCATGTATTTATGTTTCCCTTCTTTCTTCTTTTTCTTTCCTTTTTGTTAGAATGTTTTTGGTTTACTCCTGATGAAGACGTCACTACAATTAAGTATTTACGTCGAAACCGGTCGAGTGTAAACTGAGATGAGGCCGTGGTTGGACTCCTCTAGGACCCATCTCATTTTGCTTAGGCCACTGATACTGCCTACTGTGGCTCTACAGATTGATTGAATACATTCTTTCTATAAAAATATATTGCTTGATGATTTATATGTCATGAATTGTTCTTATAGATTTTATATTATATTGTACACTTATTGGTGGTATGTATGAGTGGATTATTGGACGGAGGTATGACGATGAATGTTTGGACGATTGACTAGGATGATTTTTACTATTTAGATGTGGTTTTAAAACAATTGTTTCCTGCTATGTAATTTGATTTTCAAATGTGCAGATTAATTCATGATTTATTTTCATACATTAAATTTGTATCAGGTATAATAATAAAAACCCCTGATACCCAACTCTTGAATTGTATCCTTTGGATGCCTTTTCTGTGACCTATATTCATATTAATACTCCCATCCAGAGTGTGGAGTCCCCTGTGTCTTTCCAAGTACACGTTAAGGCCAAAGGCAACATAAGTATTCTTACATTGGGTGCAGCATGCAAGGCTGTGTTTTTTTTACTGTGGCATGATATTGTTTACCGCCGTTAGGGAGCAAATACACCATTCTTACATGGGGAGTGAGGGATTTGTGTAGTCAGCAAGAATATGTTTTCTTACTGTGGCATGGCTTTGTTTCACTGGCATTTAGGCAAAGGCAACAGGAGTATGTTCTTACATGGGGATACTTGCATGCATTGGGAGAGCTAGCATAAACATGCTTTGTTATAGTATCGTTACTGGCATTATGGACAAAGCAAACATGAGTATTTTCCTATGTGGGAACTAGTGGCATAAATAGGTGCACCAGAATGGACATGTGTGAGCACAATCGATATGAATTTCTTTCTACACTTGCAGGGTACTGGCATATAGTGGGCAAAGGCATTATGAAAATATGTTTGAAAATGCTGCTGTGCATTCTTGGTGGCTTGGCATCTAATGGCCTTTTTATTTCTTACCCTGCAAAACCGATTGTAAACCGTGTGGCTTTTTACCTAATGTATCACAGAAAGTGTACTGAAAAATGCACTATTTTACCCTATTATTTAAAAACTTTTCTCAGGTGGACAACCCCCCCCCCTTGATTGGTGTGCTCTCCCTCACTACTCTCACTACCGTGTCACTCCTCTGCATTTGGCTGGGGGCAGCAGAACAAGTGACCTTCCTTCTCTGGGCTCTTCTTGATGTGGGCTCTACCACATTAGCTCCAGGCCCCACTTGTTAAAGAATCATGGCTACACCTCTGGTAAATTGAAAGATGGTTGTAATGGGCCAAAGGAAAGCATAATATCTACTCGGCCTCCAGGGCATGGGGAGAGGGCGGTAGGAGGGTGGGTTAGGGGGGTAATCAGTAGGGTAATAGGGAGTAGGGGCAGTGATGGATCACTGTAATGCAACTGTGAGGCTTAAATCTCCTTCTTACTTGACTTTAGTATACGCAGTACATGCTAGCCAATTTTTCCACTGTTCTGCGCCACCCCCTTGCACCAAGTTGGCAACTGCGTGCAAATGCGGTCATATAACTGCCAGTGATGTTACTTCTTTATATTTGGGCACCCCTTGGGAAATTCATAAATCGGCTCCCCCGGCTCGAATGGGTCAAAAATGTCCTTTAGGGAGGACATCAGTGGATGCCTGTCGATGCAATCCTACTGGCTTCTTCACTGGGCTTTTGTCGGCCTTTAAGGCGGACGGCCCAAAGTTGAGGAGAATGTTGCAGGCAACTGCCTTATCCTTCGTTTGGTTCAGAGACTCTCTGGCACTTCCAACCTAGGAAGCTGCAAAGCCTAGCAATGCACACTGTGTGCTGGCTGGGTACTGTTTCTGGACCTGCTGGAGGGTACTCTGGATTCAGTATCTCCCTCTGTTCCCTGGGAGATGGCCAGGGGAGGGATCTTGCTTACCTCTTGGAAATCCTGGCCTTCCTTCACTGGCGTAAGATATAAGGCAGACGGTACCTTCAGCCAGGGTCCATTGCTGAGTTCTTCATGTTACTCCTTACAAACTCTCCAGATGATCTGCCCAAAAGAGGGGCTCAGCCCTCTTTTAAAGCCAAATGGCCCACAGTGATTGGTGTAGGCTAAGCCTACCTTAATGAACCAATCCTGGGTCCCCACCAACAATCTCCGGTATGCATGAGGTCATAACCAGACTGCTTTGCAACAGAAAAGGTAAAGGGGTGAAAACATGTAATACTAAGTCCCACCCATCTTCCTGGCTGTTGTGGATCAAAGGGTTAACCTATTTAATGGAGCTCTCTGTTTTCCTGATAAAAGCGTCAGGTGTCCCTTGAAGCTGCAGCGAGAACAGACTTTCTGACTCCATCAATCCACATACTCGTGCCTTTTGAATGGTGTCCCCCTCTTGGGATGACTACTGTAAATAGCTGTCCCAGACATGACAGTTCACTGCCCTTTTTACTAAAAGGCAGGAGCTGGCTTTAGGTTGACACAGATACATATCCAAGGTTGTTGGGGTTTCCTGTCTCTTTTGTTAGTACTGCGACCAAGCCCCCCATGGGCCTGTTTGAATTAACTCTAATTAGTATGCAAAGCTGCCACTAACAGAGCTAACAAAGGACAGGGCAGATCCATGGAGCATGTGTTAGTTAATTAGTTGGGGCTAAGAGACACGGTGTGTGAATGTTGTGTAGTTAACCAACACTTATGTAAACTAGATGATTGTGCATTGTAATGTTGTGCAGTATATTGTAACAAAATACTTCACATAGGATGGTTTAATTAGTTTTTAGCATGAACTTTTAGTGTTTTATGATGTTTTATTATTGTACGTTTTATAAATAAAATTAAATATGATTGTGTAAAATTTGAGGATGGATGTGAGATCTTATATTTGTCAAAGACCTACCCTTGGTGAATCAATGAGGTAAAACTCATGACACTTATTGTTTAACCTTCCTTTGGTTTATGATATAGCTAATTAGGCTGAGATTTTGTCCTCTCCCTTCTGAGATGCCTTGATGTACTCTATGCTGTCATATCCCAACTAACTATGACAGGAGAGATGGTGCCTGTAGGCTGTGTACACCCACAGTACACAGCTCTACATGTATGTCGTGCAGTGAGCATAGGAAAATTTGTGCTGATTAGCCCCTCGCATTTTCCGGAGGTTGACCTACAATCATTCAATTTCTTTTTAAATTTTAAAAAACCCAGGCGAGCGCACAACCACCATGCGGATGGCTGAATTCCTCACATGCCCCGCAGCCTCAACATGTGAACCACAACCCTACTGAGGGTATGGTTCATCATCAAGGTCTGAGGCCATCTGCATTTCCTTGCTGGAAACCTGGCTTGTGCCAGATATCCATATCTAATCCCTGTAGGGTATGGCCCAACGCAGAAGCTTAGGTATCTTCCCTTGCATGGCCATTAACCATTGAAGAGGCTGGTGGTCTGCCTGGATTGTAAAGTGCAACACAAAGATGTACGGTTTCAGCTTCTTTGTGGCCCATCCAACTGCGTAAGCCTCTTTTTCAACGACAGCCGAGTTCCTTTGCCTTTTTATCAATCGCCTGCTAATGTAGGCCACAGGTTGCGCTACCTCTTGAGAGTTCAGCTGCGCTAACACAGATCCAGTCCCAAAATCACAAGCGTCTGTCTGGATAATGAACTCCTGACCATAGTCTGGCACTTAAAGAACGGGGGCCCTGCACAATCATCCTTTAAATCCTGAAAGGAGTTTTGACAGGCGGGGGTCCAAGATACCTTCTTCTGCATTTTCTTGGAGGTTACATCATTCGGGGCATTGCACAGGTCCCATACACCCTAATGAATGACTGGAATTACCCAGTGAGACCTAAAGAGGCTCTTACCTGCGTCTGTGTGGTGGGGATGTCCCAATCCTTCACAGCCTGTAGCTTTGCTTTGAGAGGGTGTTTCTTACCTTCACCGACCAGGTGGCCTAGGTAAGTCACTGGGCCCTGCGCTATCTGCCACTTTGTGGCTTTGATAGACCGACTTGCATTCTGCAACCCTTGAAGCATTGTTTCTGGTGGGATAAGTGATTCTCTCAGGTATGGCTGAACACAGCAATGAAGTCTAAATAGGTCACACTGAAGTTTTCCAGACCAGACAAAACCTTGTTAACCATCCGCTGAAAAGTGGCAGGGGCATTCTTCTATCCGATGGGCATCACAGTGAACTGATAATGCCCTTCTGGGGTTGAGAATGCTAACCTCTCTCTCGTTCCATCTGTCAAGCTGACCTGCTAGTACCCTGCCGTGAGTTCAAAGGTAGTGATGTACTTGGCAGCGCCAAGCTTGTCAATGAGCTCATCTGCCCGAGGAATGGGGTGAGCATCTGTCTTTGTGACAAAAATCAGACTTCCGTTTTCCCACCACTGGTCTTTTCAGGTAACAGTACCCCTGGGTTAGCCCAGGGGGTGTGGGATGGCCCTAGCACTCCTCGGAACAGCATCTTGGAAATGCCCTCCTTGATGGTGTCGCTGACTGTATCAGACATCCCACTCTTCACCAGTTTATTTTCTCCAGTGTCCATATCATAGGTGCACCAATCTGCGTGACCTGGGGACAATGAAAACAGACTGGCAAACTGTCCCAGTAAACAGCGACCATCTGTCAGTTGCTGTTCTGACAGGTTAATTGCTGGGTTGACACCTTCAATTGACCCATCTGTGGCTTCAGTGTTCAGAAGGTGTGGGAGGGGATCGGTCTCCTCCTCAGTCCCTCCATCAGTCACTAATGCCATGACCAAGTCATCCTGGCTATCATGGGGTTTCAGCCAGTTGACGTGAAATAACTTGCTCATCTGATTAGGTCCTTTCACGTCAATGCGGTAATTCATCTCACTGACTTTATATAACACACAGTAAGGGCCAGTCCACTTGTCCTGAAGGGCACTGGGTTTGACAGGCTCCATAATCCACACCCACTGGCCTGGAGAAAGACTGTCAATGTGGCCTTCTGGTCATGCCAGTGCTTCTTCAGCTCCTGACTGGCCTTTAGGTATTTTGTTGACTGTTCCATATACTTTGCCATTCTAGACCGAATGCCAATTATATCTCGTGTAGCAGATGAGGGGTTGCTCTCCCATCCCTCTTTCATGACACTGAGGGGACCACGTACAGGGTGTCCAAACAGAAGCTCAAAGGGACTAAACCCTACTCTGTTCTATGGCACCTGCCTGTAGGCGAACAGAAGGCATGGTAGGAGAATATCCCATTTTTTCCTCAGGTGCTCTTCCAAGCCACCTATTATGCCTTTCAGGGTCTTGTGGAACCACTCAACAAGCCCATTTGTTTGTGAATGGAAGGATGTAGAGAACCGGTAGGTGACTCCACACTCTTCCCACATTACCTCCATACGGTTATATGAAGTTTTGTCCTCTGTCAGAGATGATTTCCTTGGGGAATTCAACATGGGAGAATATCCCAATCAGAGCCTTCGCAACCACAGGGGCTTTGATGCTCCTCAGAGGGACAACCTCAGGGTACCTTGTGGCATGGTCTACCACCACTAAGATGTAGCTGTTACCTGAGCTACATCTTGGTGGTGTACCCTGGGCTGGTTTGAGGATCCAAAGGACCCACAATATCCATGCCTATTCTCTCAAAAGGCCACCCAACCATGGGTAGTAGAATTAAGGGTGCCTTTATGGTACCACCTGACTTGCCAGAGGCTTGACAAGTCGGGCAGGACCGGCCAAATTGTTTGACCTTTACACCAAACTGAGTAAAAGTGCGCAGACAAATGTTCCGATATCTTAGTTACTCCCAAGTGACCTGCTAAAGGAATTTGGTAAGCCAAATCCCAAAGGAACTTTCTATGGCACAGGGGAATCACCAACCTTCTGTTGCTCTCACCCTCAGAGTCTTGTGGCTCACTGTACAGGAGTCCATCCTCCCAGTACACTTTGAACAGTCCAGCGGCCTCACCCCTAGCCTGCTCCTCCGCCTGCCTCTGCAGACCCACCAGAGTGGGTCACTCTTTCTGTGCTTTGAAGAGGTCAGTCTGATCTGGGCCCCCAGCTGATGAACACTCATCCAGCGTGGGCAGGCCCTTCAGATCTGCACTCACCTGGTCTTCCACCTCAAATTCCTGCACTGCGCCAGGCAACTCTGAAGTCACTGACTCCCCTGCTACCAAAGTAGGGTCCTCAATGGCTACTAGCCCCTCTCTAACAGAAGTAGGTGACTCAGCAGTCTTCAGAAATAGACTGGGGCTAACCGCCATGCCAATCCTTCGAACAAGCCCTCTGAAAGCACTCCAGGCCCTAAGGCTCTGAGGACATTCAATCTGGCGATCTCTTTGGCCCTCGATCGGGTAGCCGATGAGACTATCTCAGGATCAGGAAGATCATTACCCAACAGACAGGGGACAGGGATGGAGTCTTTCAGTGCTACACGGCACTGGGTCATTTCACCTCACCAGCTGAACTCTACTATCACCAAGGGGCACTTAATCTTTCCATCAAACCCACTGATGCAACAATCATGGCTATCAATATACTGGCCTGGCTGTACCCATTGCCGGGTGACAGCAGTGAGGCTAGCCGGGTGGCTCAGGCCGCAAGAGTTTTGTGTCCATTGATATACACATGTTCTAAATAGACTTGAGTATTATTGGGAACTGGGATCCTCGGGAGTTAACTGAAGAATTGCATCGGCCCCTGGTGTCGGTAAGCGACTCATCAGGGCTGCACCCCACAGTACCTCGTCCACCCCCTGTAGCTGAAAAGCCAGCTCAATCACTTCAAACCAGTCAAAAATATCCTTCTGCGCTTCGTAAACCTGCACTACGTCTTTGGGGATGTGCCACCGGGGCTTATCCCAGGCACTCTGGTTTGTGCCACTACTGCTTCTTTCACTAGAGGTTGATCTGTTGGCCTTCTTCTTCTCTTCGAGGGCCAGCTTGTGCAGCTCTATGGTGACCTTGTGTTACGCTCACCTGGCTCCCACAGGGGTGTCGAGCGGAACTGGACAGCCACAGTCTCCACCAACGTGATGCGTAGTGCAGAGATGACTGACTGGACTGGCCCACTTAGCTTCGTCTGCTTGACCCGTAGAAGTAGTCTCCTAAAGACGGGGAAAGGGAATTAGCCACCCGTGGATTTGAGTATTAACACCTCACTGCGTCCCCACTTATCACTTCTGACATTTCCTTTCACAAAGCTCACCTTATAGTTTTGTGTGATTAGCTCTCCATCCTGCGAAGAATGCAGGGGGCGCGTTGATGGCCAGTTACTTCACTGGCTTGAGGATATTGGAAGAGTTCTGGACAAATCTTGGCTCCAGACCTCCGGGCGAAAGGCTGTAAGTATATAGTTCTAATGAATTCAAAATTACCAAAAAATCACTCTTGTCCAATTCCTTGTGTCTTTTGCAGCTTAGACCCAAAAGATGATCATCTTGTGGCAGCTGAAAGCGTTCAGGTAAGAGTCTGTGTTGTGTAACACTGTCGGTAAATGATTCCAAGGTTTAACTCGCTGCTTTCTCTTTTCTTGCAGGTGCAGCGTAGGAAGGTTTGGCGTGCTGGTGGATAATACCTCCTGCGGTAAAATCAGGTAAGCATATGGTGGCAAGAGATTGTCCTTGTTTGTTCCCTTGGCTCACCTTGTTTTCTTGTCCCCCTTAGGTGCTGGAATGCGGCAACCAGGTGATGGAGACAGCACCGGATCATAGAGATGCTGCGAGGAACGGTGAGTATGGCGCGGCGCTGCTGCTGGCGATGCGACGTGTTTAAAATGAAGTCTGTTTCTGGTTTGAAGATGCGCTGAATCCAAAATCAGGTAAGAAATCCAGTAAAGTTCTTGTTCTAACCTTTCTTCTTCTTTCCCTTCTTTCTAGGCGCTCTGGACTCGAGGCGGGCATTGCAGGATGCTGGATGCTGACTGCAGACACGGTGAGCGTTACGCTGCTGGATGCAGAATAACGCAAAGCATGTGCTGCTCTTCGGGCGTGGTTTAAATAGCCTTCAAAGTAGTCCCAGGTAAGTATTCCTCCACAGCCACACCCGAGTAACAAAATAGTCCCTAAAATAGAATAGTCCCTTCAAGCTTCACATGGGCTTGGGTGCTTGAATCCCTTGCAGCATGGTCTGCATCAGGTAAGTTTTAACTTATGAGCCTGGCGCCATAGGCGCCAGGACTGATGTCCCATATGAGCCTGGCGCCAGGACTGTACCCAGATAGCCCCTAACAGGGGTTGCTGGGTTTGCTCCAGGTAACATGATGCCTGCTTCCGGGGTTGATGGACTTGGTCTGGATGCCCGGGGGTAGGCATCATGACACCTTGACCTGTTTCTGTTCCACTAGCGCTAGTCTTCTCTCATCGGCAGGAGCTTTCTAGCGCTACCTCGGCAACAGTCGGAACAATTACTGGTCCACATTGAGACTGTGCTGCGGCCTGGGACCTGCAGGATGCTGCACTAGTCCCTGACCTCAGTGACACTCTAGAGTGTAGAGAAAGCATGCTTGCCCCATGTGGGATGGTTGGCAAGAAACACTGCTCATCCTGTCTTTCTCGTCATCTTCCACTTCCACTCCAGGAAGGTCTTTTCCGTTAGAGTACACAGGGTCTAGTCAGTCCCATGGGGTCTTCTCCCCAACCTCCCTCGCTTCTTCCCAAGCTTGGAGGCTGGTCAGCCACTCAGGTTTATTAGCCTTAGTGTTGTGGGGAAGTCCCCTCTCTTGACATAGGACGCACAGGACATCCTTGGCCATGCCTTTCACAGTCTCTATGTCAAGTTCCATGATTATTATAAATACCAAATGTGCAGTAGCACCTTGGAGGGAATCTCATGCACAGAATGGAATTACCATAATAAATGACCTGGGACCCAAATAACCAGACAGACTCAAAGAAAATGGCAAAGTACTACTTTATTGTCAGTTCAAATAAAGTAGGAAAATCTAGCAAGCATACCAAGTCGCAGCTCGTACACTCTGAGTTACTTTTCTCTTACTAAAAGACTTCATACTTTGATGTACATCAGCTATGACGTCATCCTACGTGGCAAACAATAAAACCTATTGAGGAAAGGGATTGGTTAGAGGAACACATATATTTATAGTAAGTATAATACTGATTATAGCAGAAATACTAACAGCGGATTGGCTTCTTCAACATTGTATAGCATGCTGCTCCATGACCACTCATGATTGGTTGGCATAGTCTCCCAACCTTGGACATTTGGCTCGCTACCAGCATGTGAACAAAATGAAACCCGGATGCAGAGAACAACGTCAGAACACTGCCCATTTTGGTCAATTAGCCTACCATCTCTTATCAGTTAGGCCACAAGCCAAGGCTACTCCTTTATAGTTGACATTGCTGACTGTTCTCTTCTCTGGAACCTTTAAGGTAGTCAGGGTACACCACTATCTTTGTCTGAGTCTTAATGAATAGACCTTGTTTTCAAGTTCTGAATCATGTTTTAGTAGACCACAAATTTGTCCATTTCATCCTTCCATTTACTGCTATTTGATTTAATTGTGCTGGGTGCTATTACTCTTCTTGGCCTCTGGAGACTTGGATGTTCCATCTTGCATATGCTTTTCGTATCCTTGATTGTCCAATACTTGGCACGTGCAGATGTTTTAGCTTCTGCTTAATCTCAGAGAAATGTGCCCTTCATGCATAGCTTATGCTAGTTAACTCCCTTGGTACTTTCCAATTATGCCTTGCTGTGTCATCCTTAGTCTTAGCAAAACAGATATTATTTCTTTCTTGCAGGACGCTGTTTTCTGCAGCGTTTCTATCTGTGGCCCTGGTTTGTCTCTGAGGTAGTTTCAACACGATCTGACATCCACCTTTCCACCATGGCCGCTTTACTCATGTTATTGTTTGTACGGCAGCAAGCTTCTCTGTAACTCATCTACCTTGCGTTTTTTTTTGCATATACACATTAGTTGAGCTTTAATTCACTTGTCTTCTCGGCATCGATGATTTCGTCATCTCCTCATACTTAATTACTTCATTACTTGGATTACACATTCAATCTTTAAGTATAGCATATCATTTCTGTACGTCCTTGTATCTTTCCTTTATGATATCACTTTACTTGTGTCAACTTGCACTTACAACTCTTCTATGTCCAATGGTGTATGTCGACATCCTTCCACCACTTCAGTATGAGGGTACATTCGATATGGCTGTCTGAGTGCATAACGTCTCTCATGCACTCGATGCAGTACTAGGGCAATTCTTGGTGTCACACATAAAGCTCTTCTACTGGTGTTCGCCCATAATGATGGAGGTGAGGGGGTGGGCACTAGGGATGATGTCACCTGCTCCTCTGTATTCCCCCCTCTGGTCGAGTCATCAACCATCTCCTCAATCTTCTTCACTTTTTCTTCACACTGTGGTTTCTTTGGGAACCATATCTTCATCACCCCCCTCAAGTGACCTGCATTCTTGATATGCTCATCCAAACTCCAAGTCATGGTTGTTTCCAGTAGCAACCGGGTTAGAGGACGTGGTAGAGCCTTCCCGGTGCAGGCTGCCCAAGCCTGCAACAAACTCTCAAAGGAATTATGGATGGAACCAAACCTCCTGAGCTTTAGGAAGCGATTGAAAATTACCCTATTTGAATAAACATGACCTTCTTGTGATTCTGACCCCTGCCTTCTCCCTCTTGTTTTATCTCTGTGCCCTGATGCCTGCAGGCTCTGGCGCATTATAAATGGATACATAAATAAATGTGGCAACCACCTCCAGATGGTTGAAGGAATATTTAACATCCTACATACTTCTTACAATCCTTTGGATAGTAGAACTTTGTTCCTGGGAGTGCTAGGGGACTTATTTTTATATGTTCATGGGTAGTGCTCTCATTTTGTATGTTATGTTCACCAGTTTCAGCATTTATGAGAGTCATTAATTTCATCGCAACAGCTTTCTTTGCTGTTTTCTGACATTGTCCAACGATGATTCTCACAACACAATCTCCCATCATTACTAACACCAGTATTGCTCCTAACAGCTTAAATGCTTTTGCCATCTAAGTCAGAATCTATGAAAACAGGGTCAAGAACCAATCATCTCCTGCCATCTCGTCTGATTCTTCTATCATCTTCGTATGCAAATCTGATAACATCGTTATTGCCTCTGTCAGGGTTTAATTTTCTCCGTCATGGGCAGGTAGGTATGTACAACAAAAAGGCCCGATCTTAGCACAAACGCCACCTTGCATTGCTGTAATCCAAGACATACCTGTTCTGGAGGGTCATCAATCGAATAGCCCTAATTCTTCTCGAAGCACATTAAATCTTTTGATTGTCATGTTAATCATTTGCAGCAGTTCCCGTCTATTGATCTGCAACCATTTAGCATTCACTGCAATCTGAAGTCCTGGCATGAATGCGGATGTTATGATCATTGCCGTTTTGCCGAATAGTTTATGCTCTGCTGGAATGTCATTACAAGTATTTATCGATTTTGCTGAAAAATAATTCTCTCTCTTCATCCAGGAGAGGTTAAGTGACCTCTTTCTTCTCTGGCACACATCAATTTTCCAAAATTCTTCAATTAACCTTTTTCTTCTTTGGTGCACATCCATTTACTGAAATTCTTCAATATGGAGATCACTTTGGGTAATCACTAATGCAGGAGCATGTATGAAAGAGCTTATTCCTCCCCAATTTTTAGGCAGCTTCATATAAGCTTTGGATCCACAGGCCCAATAGTGGTCCATTAGCACGGCAGTACCTCCATTCATTCCCGGTGCCTCAAACGTTTACATCCTTTATTTTTTCAGACTCTAACCAGGCCTTCAATCCTGAAGCATGCTGTCACATTCTTTAATGGTATTATGGACATTGGTCCTGGTTCATTGTCAACCCATTTTAATAGCTTTGAAAACTTAGCCCATGACTTTAAGCATATGTCATTTACAATTTGCACTAGGTCCACTGATTCTTTCATCAATAAATGTGCTCTGCATGATAACATTCATTCTTCTCATGCTGTGCTAATGGCAACCCGTCCATATACCAACAGCTGAGGTCGCTCCCAGCATCCTGGTACTCCTGATTTTTCCAATATGTCTGAACATCCCATACTCTACATTTCAGCAACCTTTATTTGTTCTCCAATCCAAAATGAATATACAAGCTTCTTGCTTTTCCACCTTATCTCTTTTTCCATCTTTTGTGTTTTCACATAAGCATCTTCATATGGGAATGTTCTTCTTGATCGCCATTATAGGGTTGCCCTTCTTCCTTCAAATTGTCCTTTGGTTGTACACGCTGCTAGATGACTCAGGCATTTTGCATAATGTACAATAAATGTTCTGATTGTGTTCATGGCACGAGGGATGAGAGAACACATGTAACAGCTTTCCTCTGACGTTCTCTTCCCCGCCTTTCTCATAACACATGGTATTCTTCAAATGGGCAGCATTATCAAGATATGAGTTTATATCCTCATTGTCTTCTGCAGCATTGCTTTTTGCTCCAACTGTTTGGTCAGAACTATTAGGGAAAAGATTCTTCATACCTTGGCTAGGAATAATCATGAAAGTGTCATTACTTAACATTTCATCAACATAATTCACGATTATTCCCCTAAATGCCACAACAATAAGGAAGAAAAGACAAATCATAGTACAGAATGATAATACAATGATCAACCCAAATGAACGTATTGATCTTCTCACAGGCATAGTGCCTCTTGTACTGTTTCCCCTTTTCACAACACATATTGCAGAATAATTGCAATCACATTTCTAAGATTGATAGGACCGTTTTTAGGATCCCCAAAAATGTGACAGCATCCACGTCTGGTCTTACTGAAGTTGGGTAGGACTGGAGAATATATATGTAAAAAGAGCAGCCAGAAATGTGTTCAGCACTACAATTTTGGGTTTCATTAAATGATATTTATATGCATATTAATGTTTAGTTTCTGGCACATTTACTCTAAAATTGCTGTAGTGTTTTAAGCAGTAGACAATATGTTATACAATCTTTGTCTTTTCTTTTAATGTGTAATATTGTTTTTAGTTCAGCTATAAAAGTTTCTTGAACCGCGGCAAGCCCATTCACTTCCTTTTAAACTCTAAGAAATGTCACTTGGTTCCAGAATATTTCAAATCTGTTCAGTCTTTGTCCTTGCCCTTAGTAGCTGATCGGCTGCCGGAGGGATATGGGTCTCTCCTTTGTGAAGCTTCACATCATTCAGATGCAGCCAGGCTCTTCTACCTTTTAAATGTTACTGCGGTGGATGTGACCTCTTCTACTAGGTAGGGTCCTTCGAAACTGGGCTTATTGCAAGTGTACACAAAACCTGGTCCCCTGCATACAAACCAGTTTTTTCAATAGTTCACTTGGATTGTTGGTTTGGCTGTCTTCTTCAGTCTTCTTTGACCCTTCCCTCCGATATTTGATCTGTTGAGAAATAAAAGAAACACTAGCGGTCATATTTGTTAAATAACCATGCGTCTCTTCACCCAAAGCCCTCGATACATTGTGGGCATCAGTTTCTGTTCTAGTGGGAGAAGCAAGGGGTATTCTCATACAACGTCCAGTCACCAACTCATGGGGAGTCAGGTGGTGATCAGAGCCAGAACTTGCAAACAAACTAAGGGGCAGACAATGCAGCCACTCCATCTTCAGACTCAATTTCAATTTAGCTATCCTTTCTTTGAGGAGTTAATTTAATCTCTCATAGATACCATTGGCCTGTGTATGATAAGCAGACAGAAATTTGTGTTTTATACCTAATAGAAGAATAACCTGTTTGAATAGTTCATTTACAAATTGGGGGCCATTGCCGGACCGCAGGACTTCACAAACCCCATCTTGGAAATACTTAATATATGAGAAACATGGCAGCGCATGTGGCATCGGGGTGCATACCTGGACCTGCCTCATTCCACCTGGAGAAGGGACATACTACTACCGGCATGTACCTATAGCCATTGCATACTTGCAACATAATTACATAATATATATATATATATATATATATATATATATATATATATATATATATATATATATATATATATATATATATATATGCTGAAAGGGACAATTAGGCCTTGGGGATTCTCCTCGTACTGTTCTTAAAGTGTGTCCTGCTATGAACCTCTGTCATACAATGCAGTTCACAATAAACTGTGCCACATATTCTAATAGATTTGGTGCAAACCAGTCTTCTGCGATTGTGGCAGCAAGGCTCTCTCTTGTTCTGTGCGCTGGATAGTGAAGCTACTCCAACGCCACCTTTAATAATTCTAGAGGCATAACTGGCTTTCCAGTGCTGTCCTGTCTCCATAAGGCCTCAGTGGGTGAAAAAGAAAACCCCTGTTTTTTCCACAAATCCTGTTCTTCCTGTTTTGCTTGACCTTGCAGCTCAATTAATTGTACAATAGATAACATATTAAACCCTTCCTTCATCCTCATGCATTTTCCTGACAATTGTTTAACACTCTCTACACCAAAATCAGAAATTATTGGAAATATGCTGCCCTTTTGGCTTCTACATCTGCAGCTTCATTACTGCGAGAAATCATATCTGCCCCTTTTAGTATGGGCTGCGCACTTCATGACTGCAATAGCCAATGTAAGCTTAAGTACTTTAATAAGCTTGTCCTATAGCGGTGCATGTTGCACTGGTGAGCCGTCTGCATGGAGGAGGCTCCTCCTTTTCCAATGGGACAATTCTGTGTGTACTGTTGATGTCACATAGGCAGAGTCAGAGTACACTGCCACTTCCTCTTCCTCGTATCTCTTGAGTGTGGCGATAAGGGCCACTAAGTCTGCAGCTTGTGCTGAACAATGCGAAGGCAGTCTCCCACTTATCAATACCTAAAATTAGCCCTTACAGTTTAATTTCACTAATGCCGTCCCAGTATGCCTTTCACCAATCGTTTGGTCAATTCTTGAAGAACCATCAATAAAGAGAACCCCCCACCTGCGAGGGCATTTTCTCTAACATGGGGAATGTCATAATAAAATTGAGTATAAGTTGTACAATCATACACATAATCCTCTTTCCCTACCAATTCTGCTAAAAATGTTTCTGGATTTACTGTTTTGCATCTAACAATTCTAACAATGGATTTGAAATAAAAACCTCATACCCTGATGCTCTCTGTGTAGTCAATGTACTTTTGGGCTTCTCTAGATTAGCAAATAAGGCATGCTCGACAAATAATGGAATTGAGCACCCAATTGTAATAATTACAGCATTTTCAATCACAAATGCAGTAGCAGCTAAGCTTCTTCGCAAGGGTAATGTCCTTGTATTACTGGGTCTAAAATCCCACTTTAACATGCTAATGGTTTATGCCCATGTCCTAACATAGTTTTCTGTGTGAGGACTGCTGTCATCAGTACTCCATTTGAATGCGGGAACAAGTAAAACTTCTCATTATAATCTTGTATTCCTAACACAGGCGCTGGGCAAATTGCTCTTTTTAATTCTTCAAATCCCTCCATTTCCTCAGTCCATATTATCTTTTTCTTGTCCACCCGTGCTTGCTTTAGTCCTTTTAAAATTTGTTGGATATATATGCTGTAATCAAAACCCCAGGCCCTGCAATAATTACATAGGCCTAGAAATTGTTGCATCTCTTTTACTGACTCTGGTTTCGGAGTGTTTCGAATTGCCTCTGCTCTCTCAGGTGTCATTTTTCTCCCCTTTTGAGAGATAAACTGTCCGATATATAGGACCTCTCCCTGACAATATTGTAACTTCTCTTTGTTCACCTTATGTCCTTTTTCTGCTACTATGGTCAAGAGTTGAACTGAATCCTCTCTACACCTTTCTTCTGTTTCACTGAAAATTAGTATATTATCTACGCATTGAATTATTGCACTCTTGAGCTGTATACATTACCTAGGTCCATCTGAAGGACCCTGTTAAACATTGAGGGAGACTTGCAGTGCCCCTGGAGCAAACAAGTGTGTTTCAGGTGCTGCATTGTAAATGAAAATGAAGTCAAATCCTGTGAATATTCATGAAGGGGAATTGAAAAGAACACGTTTTTTAAATATATTACTGACAAATATTTGGCTGTGGATGGAATACTGCACAATACTGTAGCTGAATTTGGAACTAAAGGACACTCTGCTTCAACAATATTATTACGAAGGAGGGGATCCTGAATAAACCTCCATGCACCCCCCCGCTTTTGATTTCTTTATGGGATACACAATCTTATTGCATGGGGAATCGATGGTACCAATATGCCCTGCTTCATTAAAGTGGAAATGTTTTCAAATATGCCCTCATACGCTTCTCTGGACATGGGGTACTGCTTTGAATGTGATAGAATAGTTCCAGGCTTCAGCTTGATTTTAACTGCCCCTACTCCTTTTAGTAGATCTACTAGTCCACAAGATGCTTGGTACATTCTCTAAGTCTTTCTGGAAGTATAACAGTTTTATTCTTACTAATGCCATTACCATGGGGATGTCTTTGTTCTCTATTTTAATTCAATAAGTAAGACTTATGAAAAACACAAATTCATTGTCTGAAAAATCATCCCTAACAGTTCCTCGTCTCTGAAATCTGTCAGTCTGTATCCTTCAACAAGAGCTATTACTGCTCTCCATCCTCTTCCCTCACCGTCTGTCCATGAACAACCACCCTTTCCTCTCTACTACTGCTTCTAATTTTAGAGGAATTATCTGTCTGTCTTCATTACCCATAGGTATTTCTGGTCTGAACAAAAATTCATTAGGTATTCTCAATATTTTGGCTACTAGTGTGGGAAGCCATGTTAACAAAATGGTTACTCCATACAAAAATACTTCTGGGTCTACAGGGACACCTCGTAATGATTTATGCTTTGCAAATGCTAATATATGTTTTCTCACATACAAAAAATGTATTCCTGGAGAGGAACAAATGATCCCTTTGTCAGTAAAAGATATTGTCATGTTTAGTTTTGTCATCAAATCTCATCCCAATATGTTAAGTGGTGTCTGTCAAGAGAAGATTAGTGGCCTAGATCCAACATGTTCTCCTATAGAAATCAGTAATTCTGCAATAAAAGGAACTAAAGTCATCGGGCCTCATTAGGACCCTGGCGGAGAGGGTATTACGCCAGCGTAGTGCATGGCGTACCTCTCCGCCATACTACGAGTTCCCGTAGCGCCATGGAGGTTTTCTCCGCCTGGTTTTACCAGCCGGAGAAAACCATGGCGCTACGGGACCTCGTTGTTAATTACGCCACCGTATTTTACGGTGGCGTAATTAACTCCTTCCCCACTCCCATTATACCCTATGGGGCAAAAATGGGAATGGGGAAGGGCAGAATGGGGATTGGGGATTTACCGCTCCGCCGAGGTCGGAATGGGGCGGTAAATCCGCCAACCCCCATGGCGCTATCGGCGGCTTTCCGCCATGCTTCGCGGTGCATTTAGCACCGCGAAGTCCGCCTGGGTCGTAATGAGGCCCATCGCCCCAGAGAATCCCTGCGCATTCATGGAAAAGCCAGATATTGGGTATTTACCTTCTTGAACACAGAAACAAGTCACTCCAGTGTCGACAAGAAACGAAAATGTCTTGCCTCTTATCGTCATCCCGACCCTTGTTTCCACTTGTGTGCCCGATATCATTGATAGTACTGAACACATCAGGTCACTCTGTGGGCTATCCTATTGTGGGTATACATTCAACCCATTACCCGTAATAGGATTTCCTCCTACCACTGTCACACTCCCTATCCTACGTGTGGATGCTTGTGGGGGCACTTCATTCACGTTCCATTGTGGTGCCACTGCTTGATTCATCAGTACTTGCTGTGCTTTTATAGGCACTTGTTGTAAATACCCTTGTGGCATTTGTACTTGCGCTGGGCCTTGCTGTGCTTGCTGTAATTGCAGCGCATGTGTCTGATTTTGTGTGTGATCTTGGGCCAAATATTCCTGTGGTTCTGCATTATACGGTGGAGAATAACTCGTCCCCCCTCTTGAACCTTGCCAGTTCTGCTGCATGACCCCTCTAATCCTACAGGTTCAGGCTATATGCCCCATTCACCCACAATTCCAACACTGCTATGGCTGTCCTCCATTAAAACCTCCTCCTCCTCCATGGAAGTTTTGAAATCCTCCTCGTCCTCCACTAGGTGCATTCCCTCTGACTCGTGGCCAAATGTTATATCCTCTTTGATCTACTGGATACCCTACATTGCCTGACTACACTGGCTGCAACCCTTGTGTTACCACACTTTCACCACTTGTCAATACTGCTCCTTTTCTTGCAAACTCTGACCATTTTTTCTGGACTAACTTTGCTTCCTCTTGATTTCTACACAGAGCTTTTTTCTTTTTCTTCTCTTGAAACAATGGACAATGATGTAGAATAGTCAACTGTATTTCAGACCAGGGCTTCGCTTCCATTACCACCTGTTTCTTCATTTGCTGTTGCACTGACTCTGGCAGCCCGTGACCAAAAATGTGGTAAAATAATGCCACTGTGTTATCCCACGGTTCTCTCATCTCGAGCCTCCAGCGCTCTGGAATATCTGGAATAAAGGCAACAGGGTCTTCATCCCCCCCATTTTCCTTGTCATAATGGAACCCATGTCTGATGTGTCAGGGTTCTGTGCTCTAAGGGCTCTCCATACATCGGCTCTACAGTTATTGGATGGTGCTCCGTCATGTGTCATGTTATGTGCCGTTACACTTGCATGCCCTGATCATCTCCAAATGTCGGCAGCTCTCACCCCTAGAATGGCTGCCAGTAGGCCTTTTATGTCATCTGTTGGTAACGATATTCCCGCCGTCGTCCTTAGATCCATTTTCCCGCACCTGCAGTTAAACTAGGCAATTTACATTTTAAATTGTCTTCATCCTGGCATGGAATATATTGCGGTTAACCTCCCCTTTTCTCTAATAATGGGAATTGTGTTTAACCTTTCCCATGATTGTGCCCACCTACACTGCTTGTTTTGCAGGTGTGGCTAGTTTCACCTGTCTGTCTTCGTCCTGGCAGATACCTTAATCTACTCACATATGGCAGGGATATATCCCCTGCACTGTGCGATCGTGCTGGTGGTCATTCAGAATATGGGTCCTTTGTTTTCTATTTGGGGTCTCCTAAATCTGACCATTTAACCCCTTTTCTATACTTGAATCTATTGAAAATACACATGACTCTCTCTCTGTGCCTTCTCATTTTTTCCCTTTCTTCATCTGACATCATTATGCCTCAGCTTGTATTGCTATCATCCCTGTCCTCGTCATTACAATCAAACCCAATTATGGTCAGTGCTCTATGTTTGTCTGTCATTATATCACCCAATCTACTTCCTGTTCCTTTTTGTAGAGACCCTTCGCCATCCCCTTTATCTTTGTATCCATCCTCGTCCCTTATTTTCCTGTATAACTACCCAATCCTTTTCCCTATACTTTCTGTCACTTGCTCGTCTGACCATGTCTGTATTCCCGGGATTCCCTGCAGCTCCCTGCAGGGCTGCTGTGATCCTCTCTCTTCTTCCCACCGTTCTCGTGATTCAACTGGCACCATGCTCCTATTAACAAGACAGTATATTTCATCATCCTTTTGTTCCCTACTTTTTCTCATTTCTTCTTTTCTTCTCCTCATCTCCCGGTCTTCTTCTTCCTCTTTCCTTCTTTGCACCGTACATTCTTTCGTTCTGCGGGCTTTTAGTTCATTGCGTTTCCTGTTTTCTTTTCTTTCTTTCCTTCCTCATACCTTCTTCATTCTTCCTTTTGTTTCCTTTCTTTCTCTTTTCCTCTTTGTATGTTCTTTCCTGTTCCTTTTCTTTTTCTTCCCGTGCCTCTCTATATTCCCTCTCTCTAACACCATCATTGCCCTTCCCGTCTTATTTGAGTAATATCTGTCCTCCCATCCATTCATTTTGTACTATAATCCCTTCCTTGGCTCTGTCCTTCTCCTCTTTTTGTCTCTTAGCTTCCTCCTCTATTTCTATCCATCTAGTTGTTTGCTCATCGCATTCTTTTTGTTCATTGTGTGCTGATATATTTTTTCTCTCCTTAATCTTACTTTCTTCTATGCTTTCATCACTCTTGTAAGTGGGAGGTGCATATATTGGATTAACATATCCTGCCACTGCCTAAATTATAAGGCAGACCATACGTTCAGCCAGGGTCCATTGCAGAGTTCTTCTTGTTACTCCTTACAAAGTCTTCAGATGATCTGCCCAAAAGAGGAGCTCAGCCCTCTCTTTAAGGCCAAATGGGACACAGTGATTGGTGTAGGTTAAGCCTACCTTAATGAACCAATGCTGGGTCCCCACAAAAAATGTGCATGCATGAGGTCATAACCAGACTGCTTTGCAACAGAAAAGGTAAAGGGGTGAAAACATGTAATACTTAATCCCACCCATATTCCTGTCTGTTGTGGGTCAAAGGGTCTCTCTAGTTAATGGGGCTCTCTCTGATTTCTGAATAAAGCAGCTGGTCTCCCTTGAAACTGTGGTGTGAACAGACTTTCTGCCTCCATCAATCCGCATACTCGTACCTTCTGAATGGCATCCCCTCTGGGGATTCCTACTGTTAACAGCTGTCTCAGAGATGGCAGTTCACTGCCCTTGTTACTAAGAGGTGGGACCTGGCTTTAGGTTGACACAGATACATATCAAAGTTGTTGGGATTTCCTGTCTCTTTTGTTAGTCCTGTGACCAGGTCCCCATGGGCATTTTTAAATTAACTCTGATAAGTATGCAAAGATGCCACCGGCAGAGCTAACAAAACACAGGGCGGATCCATGGAGCCTTTGTTAGTTAATTCGGCTGGCCATGTTAGGAGGAAGTTGTTGCCTTCCCCCTTCTGAGATGCCTTGATGTACTCTTGGCTGTCATATCCCAACTAAATATGACATGGGTGATAGCGCCTGTAGGCTGTGTCCACCCGGAGTACATGGGTCTATGTGTATGTCGTGTGGTAATCATAGGAAAAAGTGTGTGGATTAGCCCCACACATTTTCCAGAGGTTCATCTACCATCATTCAATTTCTTTTAAAATTTCAAAAACCCAGGCGAGCTCACACCCACAGAGCGAATTATCGAATTCCTCACAGTGACTTGACAGACAAACAGGATATTCCTAATTTCCACAGTTGTGCCTGCACCAGCCTGCTTATACAAAATGACAAATGTGCTACTTAAAAGAAACAGAGGATCTGAGAAAATGACTTTTGGCCACTTGTGGTACCCTGCTGGGACTTTACCTTAACATTCTATCAGAGCCCTTTAACAATGCCTGCCTGGAGTAAAGAAAGCAAGTATTAGCAAAGCCAATAGTTTGGAGGGTGGGGAGGGTTTGTAGGCCTGGGGTGGGCATTTACCAGGTACTACCTTAATGAAACTGCCTGGTCATACGATGGCAACAGCTGTTCAAGTGTATGGGAATCCAGGCAAATTATGTTAGTGCTGGCAGCTGTAAACACAAACCACCATTATTGACTTTGCCAGTACTTGGTTTTAACAGGACTTCATTGAAAGGAACATCTGTGGGGACACATATTTCGATTATGAATCAAGAGGCCAAAGGAGCCACTAGCATATTTACAGTAGCATCTAAGCATTAAAGGATAGTTCCGTGACTTTTTTTTTATTGTCCCTACGGGTCGGCCATGTGTTTGTAAGCATAAATCGGTAGATCGTAGACAACTTTCCTATGGACCTTACCAGACTTTTCGCCCATTATCGCACTCGAAATCAGCCTCCATTTTGTGATAATCCTATCATTTCGCCCCATCGACCTGGCTCACCTGCCTTTGCGGCACTAAATCAAATCCCCCGCCCCTGAGCCTGACATCAGCAGACGCGTACTGCCCATTTCCCAACGCCAAAGCACGTTTCGTGTCAACAATCGCTGCGCCTCAGCTAATGACATGTCGCCATGGAAATGGCAGGACGCCTCTTTCCTCAATAAGTATAAACAGACCGTTTCACAACACACAGCAGCAGATTTTCGATTCCATTCCTCTCTCTGTGTTACTTTGAGTATTCTGTGACTCGTTTCAGTGCTCTGGTCAGCTACCTTCGCCGCTTTTAGCCCGTGTGAACACCTGTACCATCTCGGTAAATTATTTTACTTTCTTTACCACACAATGGCTACAATAATGCCGTATATGTACAAGCCCGAGTACACCGAGGAGGAACTACTGGAAAGGCAAGCACGCGAAAACGATGGGGATTCGGACGGCAGTTGGGAGGACCAGTCAACGGATGAAGAGCCTGGACCATGTCGCATGGACGGCGTCTCCACCTGGTGCACGTGTAATCAGTGCGAGCTAATGCCAACTGAGGAGGAGAACTGCTGCTGCCGTGAAAATTCCGGGTGCTTGGCCTACATTTCGGAAGGCGAGCAAAGTCTGCAGGAAGGCGAGCAATGCATCACCGAGCTGCCAGAGTTCAGGGAAGCCTGCCTCTCACGGACCGTGTTGAGGATGATGATGGTGCTTATGCACGAACTTCGCGGCACTGTTCGTCCGCGTAATCCGAGTAACGAGTAAGTATACTCTGGTTGTGATGTCAGTGATGCCACTACTATTTCATGGTCGTCTCCCACATATAAAATTCCATCTACATATCATTCGAACGCATGTAAATTTGTTCCATATAGTGCATTTTCTAGATATATTTTTTTTCAAAGCAAAATGACATGTTTTACCTGAATCGACATTGATAAGAAAGTTTTGTCATTTTAATACAGTTTGCATCTTTCTTTTTCACAGGTGGTACAGGCTGGTGGCCTATCGTTGCTTCACTTGGTGGCTTCACGGGAGGCTCGGACACCGCGTTCGGAGAGTAATACCTGCCTGTGCGGTACTTGCCATTAGACAACATTTCCCCAGCGACAGTGGACAATACCGCGGGTTTTCCCTAGATGTGCTGCAACCGGAACTTTACAATGTGTAATGTTTATTATTTATGTTCAATTGAAATTAAGATCTAAAATAAAGCCCAAAATATATTTTAACAATGGTTGTTTTGATTTTTTAAATGAATCTAGTGTGTCTCCATTGAATAGTCTTCCTGTGCCTTGTCTTGTCACACCGCATGTCTCCAGCCAGCATCCTCCCTCACGCTGGCCGCCCACCTTCAATCCACATAACCGTTGAACCCATATATGCAGCAGTCATACATATATTATTTTGCGGGTTGGCATCAAGCCTCCCGGCCTTGCCTCCCCCCCCGAAAATACTTACCACACCACTTTGTTCAAGCGTTGGCAATAAAAAGCCGTTGGATTTTATTGATACAAAACATGGTTATAGGTAAATAATCAATATGGTTGATCATAATAAATCATCCTTTTGGGCACCGGGTACAGAGATGACCCCCATATATTCTCCTGGGAGGGTGAGGTATTTATAAACTCACCCCCCTGCCTTCCATGTACTAGATCCTGCAGCCTGCCTCTTACATGCAGTTAGATGGCCTCTCCTTGGTGAGGCCCTGCGGCAAACGGGTCTTGTCTGCACGACCACCGCCCCAATCCACCCCCCGCCCTATCAAAGGCAGTTCGCACCAGGGTACTTGCGCTGGCAAGTGGAGCTGTCAGGGAGCGATAAAGGCCAAGAGGTGCCAAAGACCATGTACACTTCAAAGTGGTCTATAGAGCATGGGTTGTTGTTCCCATGTCTACCTCCAGACCCCGTGTCTCCTGCCAAGCATCCCCCCTCACGCTGGCTGCCCACCTTCAATCCACATAAGTGTGTCTCCATTCACGAGTCTTCCTGTGTCTTGTCTGCACGACCACCGCCCCAATCCACCCCCCCGCCCTATCAAAGGCAGTTCGCACCGGGGTACTTGCGCTGGCAAGTGGAGCTGTCAGGGAGCGATAAAGGCCAAGAGGTGCCAAAGACCATGTACACTTCAAAGTGGTCTATAGAGCATGGGTTGTTGTTCCCATTGTCTACCTCCAGACCCCGTGTCTCCTGCCAAGCATCCCCCCTCACGCTGGACGCCCCCCTGCAATCCACATAAGTGTGTCTCCATTCACGAGTCTTCCTGTGTCTTGTCTGCACGACCACCGCCCCAATCCACCCCCCGCCCTATCAAAGGCATATACACGTCATTCATTCACAAACACACCCCTGTTTTGAATTCCTTATAACCCACTTCATATTTCGAATGAGAACTTCTTTGCGCTTTGCTAGTCAACCCGTGAAGGTGCAGGTTATCTGCTCTTCGTCTCTGTGAACTTCCGTGACCACTTCGAGCAAACTCGTCAGTTTGCAACCTGTGAACTGCTCCCTGTTCTACGACAATAAACTACTCTGATCCCTGCATCTAACTGTTTGTTCGTCAAGGTAAGGCCATGTACCATAATCATTTTGCGTCCAATTTTTTAATTTATATCTATTTGCTAGTAGTCATCAAATTGCATCCATGTTTTCTTTTCGTTCACGACAGTACATGCAAGGAACTAGTCACATGTTCTGAGTTTAGTCAAATTATTTTTCTATTTTTTTAAAGTTATTCAAATACTTATCCGCATGTGAATAACGTGTATAGTTCCAAGAACCAAAACGAACCTTGCATTGAACCTTTTATGTGTCATTTAATTTTTTAACACATTGGTATTCATAGAGAATTGTTGATCTTTACTTTTCAGAACTTTCCACAATGCCTGCCTGTTCCATTGGCGGTTGCCCTTCGAAGACCCATAACAAATCTGAAGGTACTATAATGCATGTTTTCCCTAAGACAATAGACCAGATAAGAGAATGGGTCCGATATTGCGGATATCCACCGTCTGAGCTTGAAAGTAGAGGCCTAGAAGTCTTTGCGGACAAGAGGGGTGATCGTTACCGCATCTGCAGCAGGCACTTTAGTTTCCCCATTTATGTATCCACTCAATATGAAGGCGGAAGATTCTCCATCCGTGTCATTATTGCAGTCATCAGCCACTTCAAGCGCCTATCGGGTAATCTTACTTAGCTATTCTGACACTGACTTGTTTTAGGCATGTAAATCAATAGTTTTAATTTATCGTGTAATTATTTTACCTAATGGTACACCATAGTACTCGTCCTCTAGTCTTTGTTTTCAGTTATAATTATTGTTATCCAAAATAATGCAAGTACTGTCTTTCAGGGAGATGCTGAGGAGTCCAACGCATTGACGACAACCGTTGATGTCACTCAGATGCTCGAGGTACGTTTCCGGACAGTTCCATCGATGGAGATCATCAGATCTTGCATTCTTGTAGCGTGATTGTTACACACAATGTTTCTTTCGTTTTTAGCCATTGATATGTCCTTCTGACGTCGCCCTCCTATGTGTCTTCTTTTTTCAATATTGTGTTCATTACTAATGAAAGTCCTATGTTTCAGGGAGTCGATGGAGCATTAGTCCAAGAAGAAGGGGGAGCATGCAGTTACGGGTCGGCGCAACAGCTTGCAGAAGTGTGCACCGCAGTTACAGCGTCCCTTGATGTTCTTATGCATTTCGAGGTATGGATACTGACAGTTCGATCAAGCGAGATCATATGACGTGATTACATCCGCTATACTTCCTCCTTTATTAACGCAAGTACTATGTTTCAGGGAGATGACGGAGCTTCTTCTACAAGAACATCACCCCTAGTAGTTGATGCAGATCTCTGAGTGGTGACACTTCCAACGATGGAGCAAATCGAATCATATTTAGATATCCATTATTTATTTTAGACAACTGATCATTTGTGCAGGTCTATTTAGATGAGCCGTTGACGCCTGCACAAAGTTTATGTTCTTTTTAACTAAATAGAAAACCATACTAATGCAATTACTGTGTTTCAGGGAGTTGCTGAAGCGTCATCTTCAATAATATCATCAATGGAAGTCTATGCGGAGCCCAAGGTATGGATCTTGACAGTTCCATCTAACTAGATCAACAATGCGTGAATAATTGTCGTTTGAATGTTCTACACAATGCGTTCATTCGTGTTTTGCTATTGAGATGTACGTATGGGTATTGGTCCCCAAGTACATTTTGTGTTTTCAATATTATTATACATACTAATGAAAGTTCTATGTTTCAGGGAGTCGATGGAGCGTCAGTGAGTGATGGATGTGTTTATCATGAAAATATAGTAGTTGCAGCGCGAGAGGAAGTGGAGACATGCACACACGAGTCGGAGCAACAGCGTCCAGATGTTGAAGTTCGAGGCAAGAAAGTTTCAAAGAAAAGAAAGCAAAAGAAGGTTAGTGTCCTGGTCACTATATTATGTTGTTTTTCACTGTTAATAGTTCAATACTGTAAGTTGTGTTTAAACTGAACATCCCTTTTCCAATCTGTCCTCTAGTTGCGAGTGGGTGTACGAACTAGATGTACACAGACAGTGAAGCGAACGAGAGATGTTGCTTGTCAAACCTTTTGGCAGGGACTTGAGACTGGAGATGCATCGTGCCAATGGGAAGAATATGAAGTGATAGCCATTGATAGTGAATGTCCTCCTGGTAGTTCGGATGCAGTCGGAGATCAATTCACAGAATCCACACCCGCAAAAACTAAGAGCGCGAGAAAGTTGAAGAAATTGTTTTTTTCTCCCATTGCTGGAGAAGGAACAGATGTTGCAATGGAAGAGAATGAAATGGACGACAATGAAACACCATCAATATCACTGAACATAGCGGAAGACGATATCAGAGATTGTACCTTTCATGTGAGTGACATGTCCTCAACGTTACCGGCCGAACCAGCTGGGATGCAGAGTGACAGTATAAGGAAAGAGGCCAAATTCATTGTATTCGATAGTTGTTTGATGGATATTATTATGATGATGAAATGTGGGCATTGGGTTGGTGGGGAAGTATGTGGGGAGCCATTGATTAATGTGACTCGTGCAATTCGAGGCACTAACCTTAAAATACATGCCACCTGTACACAATATCATGCGTTCTCATGGTCTGCACAACCCATGCTGGGGCAACTGCCAGCAGGCAATCTACTTTGTGCAGCGGCCGCACTTTTTAGTGGTTCAAGTTTTAAAAAGTTACAGTATTTCTTTCAGTTTGTGGGAATCCATTTCATTGCGAAAACTCAGTTCTACAAATACCAAACCAATTATCTATTTCCAGCCATTAGCGAAGCTTGGAGAATCGAAAAAATGTCTATTGAAAGTACATTCGCGGGCAAACGGTTCAGGCTAGCCGGTGATGGACAGTGCGACAGCCCAGGATTTTCAGCCAAGTACTGCACCTACCACTTTCAGGACATGGAAAGTAAGAAAATTGTGAGTTCGGTGGTCGTGCAGGTGTCACAAAGTACATCCTCAGTGGCCATGGAGAAAGTTGGCTTTGTAGCATCATTGTAAGAACTACAATCGCGGGGAATGGTGATCGACCTGATAGCCACGGACAGACACGTTTCAATTGCCAGGACAATGAGAGAAGAGTACAAAAATATAAATCACCAATTTGACGTATGGCATCTTGCAAAAACAATCAATAAAAAAATGTCGGCTGCAGGTAAAAAAAAGATATGCAAGGTATTTCACAGTGGTCAAAGTCAATCAGCAACCATCTTTGGTGGAGCTCAAAAACATGTGACGGGTCGTTGGAAATTCTACTGGAAAAATGGCGGTCAGTAATGCTGCACTGTACCAACGTTCACCGCTGGTCCACAAACCAACATTTCCACAATTGTGAACATGGCCATTTGTCCACAGAGGAGGCACGGAAGAAGAAGTGATTGATTCCTTCATCACCCACTCACAAAGCCATTGAAAAGATTGTATTTGATAAAACTATAACAAGAGATTTGAGGGGACTCACGGAATTCTGCCACACAGGAGATTTGGAGGTGTTCCACAATATGTGCCTAAAGTACAGGCCAAAACGGTTGCATTTTGGCATGGAGGGCATGATAAATCGGACTCTTCTAGCGGTCTTGGCACATAACCATAATGTTGGCCGTCAACAAAGTAGGACGACCGGAACTTTAGGGACGCTTCGCTACAATAAGGCCTTCACCAAAAGAAGTAAACAATGGGTGATCAAACCAGTGTTTGAGGATATGCAATATGAGTTTATTGAGAGACTTATCGTAGATGTCCTCGATAGGCACATACATGGAGTTGTGAACGAACCTATGCAGGGGACAACTGCATTGCCACCCAACATTGCCTCTGTTCCATGTCCACCTAAAGCAGAGCTCATTGAGAAATACACATCACGGTTTAAATAATTGTAATTTGATTGTCTGTTCTCTCGAGTCTCCTCATGTCGCAGGCCCATTGTACATGCAATGTGTCTCTCCACCCTTGCCCCTCCCTTCAGCGTGCAGTAGTGCGAACCACCCGGGTGTCACCTGTGACTTTGCTCTCGAGTCTCCTCATGTCGCAGGCCCATTGAATATGTGTATCTATGTAATGTGTAAATAAAAGTGATTGCTCATTGTACATGCAATGTGTCTCTCCAACCTTGTTCATTTGCGCATTAAATTAAACCAAACAGTAATATAAATGATTTTTCAAAAAATATAGAATGTCTCCGTATTTATGGTTCTTTGGGGCTGCAAAGCACGCAGACAAGATGGCCTTACACTGACTGTAGCTAACTAGGAATGTGTGCTCGCTCGTTCAAAGTGAAGGTCAGCTGCTTTGATTTTTTGCTCGGGTGCCGGAATGGCCCACGACTCAGTATAAGGTTCTATTGTTATTTGACCTTGACAGGCCGGGACCATCCCGAAAGACTTCTTTTTGGCGGTGTGGTGCAATAACGTAAGAAACGATAATTAATAAAATTTCAGAAACGATAGCCACGTTCATTAGAAGAAATAACGTCGGCATAGAAGGAGTGGTATTTCGGGGCTGCCCTACACACAGACACAATGGAAAATGCAAATATAATGTAAGTAACTTTTGATGAGTTTATACCGCAATTTAATTACTATACAGTGGCTTTAAAGACGGGTTAAGTGGTACTTGTTCGTTCTATGTGGCATATTGTTTTGTACCGCGCACTATCTATCTTTTACGGAAGCACCTCAAAACCTGCACTGCCTCACTGTCAACCCCTGCACTGGGGGACTGTCTCAGTATCCTACACCCCCCCCTTCCCAGCACTTGTTCTGCACTTACCTTGCACTTGCCACCAGCTAGCCCTATGTATTTATTATTTTATGCTACTTACCTTGTACTCCACTTCCCCCCCCTCCCTGCCTCGCCACGCCTTCAAACACTTGTGTACACCCAGTAGCGCTGTCCTAGCTATGAAATGAATAATTTTAATAAAGATCTGATGGTGAGACTAATTTAATTTTTTCTGTTTTTAAAACAGGTACATCCTGCATTATTGTCTGTTTCACGAGTACCAGACACCGGCGGACGGGTTTTTTAACCGCCAGTTGCTTCTCCGCGTGAACAACGTTACCACCCTGACCATTTTATGGGACGATCGCCAAGTACAAGTATGCCCTTACACGGTACTAACGGTTAGATGCAACATACATACCGTTGTGGTGGCCTAGTGCCTCGTTGTTGGAACAGCCATGCGATTATCAGTGCGACCGAAGAGCTTATTTTTATCGTAAACCAACACCCTGTGTACTGCACACGAACATCACTTCCCTCAAGACAAACTATTTTGGATCGAGAGCAAAGAAAAATGCAAATCGCCGAATATTCTCTAAACATTTGATGTCCAATAAATGTACTTTGCCAAATGTACAATCTTGCCGTTTGCTTTTAAACCACAGTTTCACATTCCGAATTGTGGCGCTGTATTGTGAGATGATCTAAGACCCTGTGTACAGCAAAGGACCATCGCGTTCCACAAAACGAACTTTTTGGAACGTGAGCAAATAAAAATGCAAATCGCTGAATATTCTCTAAACATTTGATGTCAAATAAATGTACTTTACCACATTTACAATCTTGCGGTTTGATTTAAAAGTACAGTTTCATATTCCGAATTGTGGCGCGCTGTGTTGTGAGCTGATCTGTGTTGATTTCCGGGTTCTGTGTGGAGTCGCGTAGAAGACGCCTGGGCGCGTTTGCCTACGCAGCACAGTCACGTCACGGATAGAGGCGGGGAATATGAATGTTTTCATAAAGTCTGTTTCAGGGGCGGGGGATTTGATTTAGTGCCGCACAGGCAGGTGAGCCAGGTAGATGTGGGGAAATGATAGGATTATCACAAAATGGAGGCTGATTTCGAGTGCGATAATGTGCGAAAAGTCGGGTAAGGTCCATAGGAAAGTTTTCTACGATCTACCGATTTATGCTTACAAACACATGGCCGACCCATAGGGACAATAAAAAAAAAGTCCCGGAACTATCCTTTAACTCTCAAACGGCTGCTTAGAAATAACACTGGCAGGCTATGTGCAGCACAAATGTTAATGGTACTGTGTGATAGAGCTAGCTCAATGTTATCCCAAAGGGTAATATTTTGGGTGGGATGGGCAGGTAGTGGGACGGAATGGCCATAGAAATTAGCATAGCTTTGGGCGGTCAGTGGATGGGTAAATAGCCAAACACTGCATATAGCCTGTGTGTCTCACCTGGCATCCCTTCTGTCGCCAATCTGTACTCAATGCAACCGTTTCCACTTATATGTGGTGCTTAAGCGCCACCCATTAACCAAATTTAAAAAAAGCAACCCTTATTTAGGAAATCCCTGAGGTAGACCGCAGTGACTTTCACTTTAAAAACAGCCCGCTTTACTGCATTTGTTTATGTTGTTGTTGTTGTTGTTAATGTTAAAGGATATTTGTACCATGTACTATCACCACCGGAGTGGGCCCCTGTAACTCTGGCGGCACTGAAAAAAAAAGGGAAGGGGGGTGTGTTAGTGGGAATAAGCTGGAAAAGTGCAAGAGAGCAGTGATGTGCTGTTGGCGGCCTCAACCCGCTTAACTCTGTTGGCTGGTCTTGGGGGTGTTTTTCGGTCGGTAGTCGTTGTGTGCTGTTGTGCGAATCTATGTGTGTTTTGTTGTTCCAGTGTAGTGAAGTTTGTGCGGCTTGTTGTTACAGGCTTGTGGTTGTGTTTGGTTAGAGTTTGAGAGGTGTGTGCAGAGGGGTGAAATTGTTAGTGGATTGGTTAATTGGTATTGCTGTCCGGAAGCGAGGCGCTAAACTTTATGAACGTGTATGCACACCAAACAAACTAGTTCAATAGCACCACTGGGGTATTTCACTTGGCTGAAGCCCTGCACCAAAATGAGGCCAAAGGAGTATTGCAGTGTGGGACCCTAGCGCCTCACTGCTCCCATTTCAGGGAAAGGAGCTGGTGGGACAGAGTACAGCAGGCACTCCAGGACAGTGTGGCATTGGCTCTCTGCAGCTTCCTTGGGGGTGGGGGAGGGGGACTTCCATGACTGTGCCACCAATGTTTTTAGAGCAGAGGTTGAAGGCTTGGTGCTCAGACATGAAGACCAACGCTCAATGACTCGCCTGTGTGGGCTTCCTTGCAATCCTGAAGGCAGGGTAGAGCAGAGCTCCTCTGGTGTAGAGGCTTTGCCCAGAATGTAGCTCCCCACCCACCAGGATTGTCCACAGAGTCTCTGAGACAACGTTGGGAAGTCAAGGGATTGAAAATGCAGGCCCTGGGGATTTAAAGGCAGGTGGGCCGGATATCTCCACTGGATTTCACAGTGTTTCCTCCCATGCAGTCTGGCAGAACTGGGCCTCATTACGAGTTTAGCAGTGCAGTAAGCAAGTGGCGGTAAATCGTTTACCGCCATACCAGTAACGAATGTTTACTGCCACTTTTACTGTGCCGCTAATTTCCAAGAATTGGAGTTAAGTGGAGGCGCTGCCATTGGTTCAAAGCTGGAAGCAAATCCGTGACTTTACCCTCCAAAATATGAAGGATTTCCCACGGCTGAATTACCGCTCGCAGTGAATCCTCCAAAATCCCCATTGAGTCCCATGGATTCGAAAAATGGGGACTGGCTCAACTGTTACCCCACTCATAATCTCTCTGCGAAGCCGCTAGGCTTAGCGGCAGTAATGATAACCGAGTTGGGTAGTTTTCCAGCCCGAAATACCGCCAAACGCAGAATAAACCTTAGCCCTTGGAGGCAGGGTGATCCTGCTGCCTTGTCAAGGAGCTGGCGCGTCTGGACCACCTCTCGGAGTGCCTCAGCACTGTCTGCTGAAGCTGCAAGCCCAGCATCTTCTCAGAGGGAGGCCAAAGTTCTGCCTCTGAGTCAGCACAAAATGGGGCAGGGAGGGGCGTCCACACACCCACGCACTCTCGCCAGGTCACAAGGGAGTCCACCTTCTCTGCTTATGTAACACATCCAAACTCTCCAGTCACAGCACGCGCCTCTCCCATCTGTAAACCGCGAAGGATAGTCGGTTACTTATTTATGTATTTATTTATTTATTTATTTATAGTGTTTTGCATGTGTGCCACATGCAAGGTCAATCACTTCAGACCGCTAACTAGTACACAACATATCAAATAGATTGGTGCATAGTTAGGGGAGTACAGAACAAACTTCAGGTGTGCCCTAAGGAGTACATTTACAATGGGGTTTCACGCGACAAGCTATCAGAGTTGCAAGAGGGGGCCAGTGGACCTTTCTGGGGGCTGTAGGAAGAATGGTGCATTCAGGTCTCGCGCGGGTAAAAGGGCCTGAGGTTAGTTCTGGGGTTCTGCAGGCATTTCCTTTGTTTTGCATGTCACAGCAAATGATTGTGGCCTTTGAATTCCGGTTTGATTTTCGTCCACGTCTCCGGTGGCTGGCTAGGGATCCGCAGTTAAGGCTACTTTTCTCCAGCGTGGAAGTCGATAGTCTCTGGAAAGTGGGGGGAAGGTATGTACTTTTTGAGTAGTTCGGCCAGACATCGAGGGCCAGTCTCCCAGGAGCATGTAGCTGCCTGCCACCCACAATGTTTTGAGGGTGATCAATGTCAGCGAGTATAAAGCAGGGCAGCTATTGATTGAGGCCATGGGTTAATCTGGCTGCTCTATTTTGCACAAGTTCAGTTTGTTTAATGATGTGTTTGGAAAGCTCCAAGTAGATTATTTATTTATTTATTTATTTATTGCATTCGTTACACGCCCAAACCCGCAGGTATCACGGCGTAGATTGCTTAGAACACTGAATACTGTTGTACTAGTCTAGTTTGCCAAGGTCTAGAGATTGCGCACGATTCACGTTATTATTGCCTGGGGAGGTAAAGGAAGGTAGGAGGTTTTTTATAGCGTGCAGGTGAATATGCGCAATGGTGGTTCCTGTGCTAACCTGTCATCCAAAGGGCAAGTTCGAGTAAGAAAAGGACCCTCAGGAGTTTGGCATTGTTTGCTGGAGGGGGTCTGAGTCCTAGGAAGCCCACCAGGGGAAAGGTATTTCGAAAATGGGGGTTAATCCCTATATTCAAAATGGATGGAGTTTGATATTTATCATCTATTTCCAAACTGCAAAGAGGAAGTCCACAGTTTTAGTCTATCTGTGTCTCTACCTTTTAGTGTTGAAGACGCGTAGTATGCAGGGGTGGGCTGGGAACCGGAAGAGGCCGCAGAAATAATGTTCAAAGTAGCCCCATATTACACATTTCCATCTGGCCCGATTCCTGTGAGAAAATGTGCATATGATATGATATGAGGTGGCTTTTATAACGCGCCTATACACAAGTGTTTCAAGGCGCGACGCGGCAAGGGAGGGGGGAACAGAGGGAAGACTGAGATAACAACCCTACTAGGCCAGGTGTGATTCAGATCGCGCAAGTGCAGGGGAAGGGGGAAGTGGAAAAGTGCGGGGTTTGGCAGTGCATTACATTGGGTAAATATAACAGATAAAAACAATAAGAGAAGCACGGCCAGCTGGTGGCAAGTGTAAAGGGTAAGTGCAGACATCAGGTGTCAAGTGCTGGTGGGGGACTGTAGGAATACAGAAAAAAGTCCCCACGTGCAGGGGTTGCCAGGGAGGCAGTGCAGGTGTGCAACTGGAGAGGGAGGGGACCTGTGCCCGAGATCAGAGGGTAGCCAGGTAACCAATGCAGTTTCAGCCAGGAGGTCAGCAGGGGCGAGGAGGAGAGAAAGCAGAAGCAAAGAAGAAGGTTTTGAGGTGCTTCCGGAACCAGAGATGGTTCTCCTCAAGTTTCAGGGAGGCAGGGTGGCTGTTCCAGAGGTCGGCCCCAGCAGAGGACAGAGATCTACCGCCAACTCGCTGCTTGGAGAAGTGACTGACCCTGAGGGAGTTGGAGGGGGATGAGCGAAGAGCCCGAGAAGGAATGTATTTAGAAAGAGAGACTTGAAGGTATTGAGGCTCCAGGCCCCCAAAATAGGTTAACGCACAAAAGAGGCCCAGTGGGCAGAGGTCTAACAGGAAATCTCCAGAGTTTGCTGCAGGCCAGTCACCCCCGGTTGTGCGCCGTCTGCAAACAAGTAGATGGTGTAGGTGCTGCTGATATCATCAAGAGTGCACTTTTATGTGTTAAGGAGGTGAGGTGGGATTGCAGAGCCTTGAGGTACTCCACATCCAAGCCTATCTGGGTGGGATTTCCGAGTGATTAGCAGTTTGCACCTGCATAATGTTGGTACTGATGAGGGATTGTAGCCATAGGAGAGCCTTGCTTCCTATGGCATGTACTCTATAAGTGAATGTCATGGTCTGTCTGCTACATCACAGGCGGCTGATAAGGATGGGCACTGCATCCTCCATCATATCCAGTTTGCGTTGGATAACTGCTCGGTTGTTCTGTGCTCCGATCAGGGTCAGAGTTTTGTTTTTTAGTCATTTATGTAGCGCACCGGACGAACCAAATCGTATCTGGGCGCAGATTAAATCCAAATACACTCAAGCGAACAATGCAAGAAAAAAAAACATTTCCACCAGAATCCAGACCTTAGTTCTGAGGAAGCTGCTACATGGACACCATCCTCTCACAGTTACTTAAACAAATGGGTCTTTAAAGCTTTGCGAAAAGAACTGAGGGTTTTTATGGCCCGAATTTCCAATGGTAGCTTGTTCCATAGCTTTGGGCCATATATTGCAAACCTACTATCACCCCTAAATACACAATTTGAGGGGGGCATTTCCAATAACAATTTAATGAAGGACCGCAACTGTCGAGTTGGTTGGTACTGAGATATTTTTTCTGTAAGATAGCCGGGGGCCGGCATATTCACACATTGAAACACCAGAAAGAGAACCTTGAAATCAATCTGATCCTTCACCGTAAGCCCGTTCAAGGATTGGTGCAGGCTTGAGATCGAGGAGGATTTCATTACTCTAAAGATCAGTCGAACAGCCGCATTTTAGGCTTTTTCTAGTCTCTGGATTTGTGTAGCTGGGATGGGGTTGGATCCTAATTCTCTATCCTGTAGAAGTTGCAGCCTTTAGCTGTGGTCATGCATTTCGGTTGTTGCTAGTCTTTCCATTATCCTTACGATAAAAGTTATGTTTGTGGCCATTCCAAACGTGTTGTGTGATTATTATGATGGAGATGTCAAAGTTCATGAGAAAGGTTTGTCCAAAGCATTTGTTTATATCCTATCCTAGTTGTGGAGGTAGTCCATGCACTCTTCTCAGACGTGTACTCCACGCAGAGGTTGCAATCTCCACGGACTAATGTTTTGATCTTTGGGTTCTGCAGGTCACTGATTGGTTCTGCCCATTGATCGAGGACTGCCATTGGTGCGGGTGGCACATGCAATCATCGGGTTTGGGCTACATTTAATGGCAAGCTCTGCAAAGGATTGAAAGGCTTTGGTAGAGATCATGGTGGTTTTCCAGTTATCTGGAAAGATGGTGGCAACACCGCCCCGACCTCCCTTTTCCCACTTTTGGTAATAATGCATTATCTAATGAGCCACAAATAACAGGGGATGTTCTTTGTGGAGCCGGAGGCCAGTGCACTGCAGAAGAACACCCTTCCGAGTGTTGCCTTTGCCATGAACATTGGTGTCCCCTGTGATGGAAACATCAAGTTTTGATTGACACAGAAATCAATATAAGGATACTGCGTCCCGCGGGACTCGCGATTCTTGTCTCTCTGTAAAAGTAGGGTTTCGTTCTCTAGGGTTCTCAGAAGAAAGAGTTCCTGCAATGAAAAGTGTTCCAATCACTGAACAATGTGGCCTTTATTCACAGAGCATTTTCCATTGGGGTTTTGCCATTATAAAACGCATCTGTGAATTAGGCCCTATGTGTCTTTATAAATTATTGGGTGAAGACATATTTTGCAGAAAGGTAAGGTAGTAATCAACAAAAATATGAAGTCTACAAAGGCTGGAAAGGCGACTTTGAGGTACAAACAATCAGTCCAAAATAAGGCTTTTCCGAGTGGAGGCCGAGCCTGTCACAGCACACATTAAACCGCAACTCCCACTACAGCACAAGTCGCAAGACTCAATGTTTAGCAAGGGTTTGAGCTGCTTACTGTTGCATTCGTGTACTATGAGGTGAGTTGCAATTCGTGGTGTGATGGACTTTGTATTATGGAGATGCGTCATGTGGGCATAGTGCATAGACCTAGACGTTGGCATTCCCAATGTTTGTAGACTTAGATTATTCTACCTATTTTTCGCCCATTTGGTGACCTATCATGGCCAATTTTACAGAAGAAAGCATTTTCTACTAAAGTTTTATATCATCTTAATTATAGTGCCACTAATGCGACACGATATTGATGGTGTATATTTTGCTGCTGCAGCCGTAGCAAAATGGATCAATTTACTATGCAGAAGAGAACGCAAATATGTTTCCCTCTGTGAACTTTTGTTCTCATCCAGGAAGGTTCTTCAATGTTGGCAGGCTCCATGTGATGATGTCGCTGTGAAAAATTCGCCTTTTTCCTGACCCTTAAAATGAGTTCCCAAATATTCTAAGAGGGGCATAATTATATATTATTACCTCCAATCCTAGAATATTTGGGGAAAGTGTTTGATTGCCTGGGGGGTGCATTTCTGGGAAAAATGTCGCAACTGTCGGCCTGTTATTGAACCCGGTGTCCCTTTGCGGGTCCCGTCCTTAACGCCTGCTAAAAGCAGGCGTTAAGGAAGGACCCGCAAAGGAAACCCGTAGTAGGGCGTCATTACCGGTGCCTGGTATCCCTTTGCGCCCTACTTGTAATGAAGCCCACTGTCTTCATTCAGTATTTCACGACTTTGTGCACACCTTCCTATGATGTCATCAGTCCATTTCCTTAGCTCTTTCTCATATTCCTTCAGGAATCGCCTCCTGCAGGCTGTCATCAACTCTAGGGTACATTCGATATGGTTGTCTTAATGGATACCGTCTTCCAAATACTCGCTGCAGTATTGGTACAATAGCTGGTGTTAGACAGGGCATGTCTCATGTCTCGAATACAGGGAAGTAGGGGGGTAGCATCTCCTGCGGATGTGTACGTCTGCTCCTCTACACCAACGGCGCCAGGTGACATTGTCCTAAAAGAAGAAAGAATTACAGAAAATCAGAAGCAAGAAAGGGTAGTGAAATCAATAATGTTGCCATCCTGAAGCCACATACAGAAATGCATGCAGTGGTCACCCCAGAGGCGGTGGAAGAGGCTCTGTGGCATGCAGATCGTTGAGGCACACATCCAATTGGCACACAGTCCAGTCCACCAGCTATTGGTGAGCCCCAAATGGGAGGCCAATCATACAGTCAACTGTATGGAAAGAACAAAGGAAATGCTGAAGGATATTGCATCGAAAACAGATATCCCTAAGGCCATCGCCAAATTATCCAGTGAGTTAAAGGAATCAAGGCAAAAGCAGTCTCGTATCCACCACGAAGATTCAGGTCCTCGTGGCTGTAAGCAGGACGCGGGAACCCAGAGAGGATTCTGTAGTCCAATCGTTCCATCGATTGCATACCCTGCCATCAAACATTGTGCTAAGTCTGCATGCAAGTGAAACACAACAGTTGAAACATTCCAAACACGCAGAGGATCCATGAATGGCAACGAGCAAAGGTTGCTACCACCTACAGTACACCATAACCTCCGTAGCCCTTCCAGCAATGCATGGCCCGTTACAGAAAAGGTAACTTTGGAGTAAGTTGAGGCCGCATAGAAAGTGGTGGATAACGATGGCTCAATTGAATGGTTGCCATGCGGTCAAAGCCTTAGCAGTCATTGCCCTAATGAGGGGCCCAGTTTTTTGGGCTAATCACTTTTATCCCAGTATTTCTTTACCCCAATATTTGACATTCTTTGTTTTGCTGCAAAACGAAGGGAGGTGATGGGTGAGGCAATACAGGGTGGGCGGGCTGGGGGAGAAGTGGTGGGGTTTGTGGGGTGCACTAATGTTTGTTAATCTTGGTTTGTTGTTGTTTGTCCAACACAGTGAACTGAATGCAACGTCTTGAGCGACGTTCTAGATGTCAGGTGGTTCACTCCCATGTGGAGATCGATAGTCAGAGAGTTCTATAGTTTGGACGCCAGTATAGAGAACGACTTAACCCCGTGTCTTTTCCTCTTGGAGTTTGGAACTAGAGCAACGTTACTAGAGATTGGTGACTGGCATGTCGATAATGCGGATATGCCATTGTGAAGGAAGCTGGGCTCTCTTCCTAGTAGGTGCAGTCAGATATTGCATGTTTTGAAATGCATTATTGTCTTGACGGGGAGCCGGCGGAGCGTGCTAAATGGAGGTAAGATGTGTTCAAATCTTTTCATCCTGAGCAGTATTCTATGGGTGCTCTGTAGTTTTTGCGTGAGATGTTTCAATAGTCCGACATTAAGCCTATTTACCTAGCCCAGTATCACAGTCATGGTCCTACGGGTGTAGGATAAGTGAGGCTGATGGGTGGTAGAGTGCCGAGTTGGAAAAGTAACCTCTGGCAGCTCAAGCATAGGGTTACCATTCAAGGTGATTCTGAGGTTCCCTGATAGGGCGATGGTACGGGGCAGGTTCTTCCTCGTCAAGTCCTGGAATTGATGTGCTGAGCAAACAAAGCGCAATGCAAATCATGAGTCCCGTGTGGTAAGGTTCAGCTTTAATCAGTTTGCTGTCCCCCATATTTACACCTGTGCAAGGCACTATTTTAGGGTTCCATGTCATAATGTCGCCACAAAAATCTCGCCATGGAAAAATATCGCCGAAAAATGGCAGTTTTTTGTGGCGACATTATTGCATGGAACATGCGGGGGACACCCCCGCAACCTCCAAACTTTTTTTTTTCTTTTTTCTTTTTTTTGTTTCATTTTTTTTTTGCCCCTGTCCCCATATATATGGTCACCCAAATAATATCGCCACGACATTTTCCCAGCGATATTATTTACGGCGACCATATATATGGCGATATTATTACCTGACACCTATTTTAGGACAGGTGAGTTAGCTGATTGCTTCTTCATCAGTTCAGAGGTAAGCTGTGTCTCATTTCCGTAGTTGTAGCAGGTGAGGCCAGACACACCGATGACTGGTGTCATATAAAGGTAGAATATAAGAGGTGGCTGGGGGGATCCTGGGAATACCCCACAGGTTAAGGGGCATGGCCGTTTATCTGATAACAGGTTCTCTTCAGGGCCATCTCCGTTGCAGTCTCTCACACCCAAACTCAACACTGTGTATCCAATTTTGAATGACTAATTTGCAATTACAAACGACATAGATCACAGTTGAACACATTTAAAAGCACACCAAAACATCACACACACTAACCAAATGTGCATTTGTACTATGTCACTTTAAAACACTTCAACAACATATCAAAAATCATGTAGTAAGATCTCTCTTATGGTACCTGATGTGCAATTTCAAAACGACACATCACAGTTTGCCGGACAGAAGTGTACCAGTTTAATAGTTTTTTAAAAATGTATTTGCATTTATAAAGCGTGCAAGCAGCCCAGAGGCATTGTGGCGCTGTTACAAGGAAAACAGCTTAGTTACGTTACAGGGAAAAGCGGCTTACTTACATTAGCCCATACATGTGTTTAGATATGCAAGATTGGTAACACAGGTGATAATGCCACACAGGGTTGCATATTGAGCTGCATATGAGAAATACATATCAATAGCATACAGTTGTTTGTCGTCGAACACACATCGCTGGCTGGGTAAGGGCCTTAAAGGCGGTGTGTATGAGGTTTGTAAAGCAAATAGTCTGGTTTTGATGGCTTTGCGGAAAGCGAGGTGTGAAGGTCAACTCTGAGGGCACGTGGGAGGGAGTTCCATTGTCTGGAGGCAATGAAGAGGAAGCTGAAGAGTGAATTGTAAAAAGCAGTGCAGTATTCAATATATTACAGATACAACTGCTAGACACTGTCAGGAGGTCAGATGGGGACACACAAAAGAATGGTGCTGGATGGATAGTTCACAGTTTTCTTTATTGACGCATCCATCAATGAAAATGGGGGGTGGAGGCTGCGAACATAAAAGTCAAGTCTCCCACACAGTGTGTGACACTATCGCACCTCACATTGGCAGCGTGAGAATCCCGGGGTTCCCGAACCCTTTTCTTCGACCTCAACTCTTTACTGTAAAACCTCCCTCTCAACCAATTAGACTATTTCTGTGACCAGCGGCTGGTGTAGCTGCAGTTTCTCCAAGGGGGAGGGGTTCTCAGGGATCACTTGCAATGATGTTTGAGGCATTGTCTTTCCTCAAACCTGTAAACACCTCATCCTGAAGTCTCTGGGCCCCTTCTCCACTTCCCTGACTACTACACCTCTATTCTCCTTGCCTGGATGTCGTCACAGAGGACACCTGAGGCTGCTTTGAGCTCAAGGAGCTGGACCATGCCCATAATTGACATGTCCCCCATTTTGGATGTGTTTTCCTCACCTGGCTTTGCCTGTTGCTGCCTGTGATGTGCTGAAACCTTCGCTGCCACCTAGAGGCTGGAAACACAATGGGAACGCTTTCCGAACACTTCGTATATGAACATTGAGCAATCAGTGAAAACAAAACATTGTATCGCTGGCAGGGCAACAATGCCTCAGGTCCTTTTTTCTTCCTGTGCTGTAGCCTCAGATTTCGGGAAGTCTCAGACTGAAAACATTACATCTGCAAAAATGCGGAAGTCACAGTGATTCCAGCGAACATTGTGAAATGACTCCTTTGTTGTGTCAGATGAGGCAACAATTCCATCAAAACACCTGCCACTGTTGAGTGAAGAAAGATCATTTCCCTGAAAGGGAAAGCTGTTCTTTTCTACAGTGAGGGCCCGATTCATGGAATTTTTTGCACAGTTCAAAGTGAGTGCACTGCTGAAAAATGACTTGGCATTGCCGACACAAACCGTGATTCATTGAACTGTGCAAAAGTGTATTTTTTCAGTGCAAAGTCAGTACAAAGTCATTTTTGTAATACAATCTCTCAGGCATCCACGGCTCAATTCACTCCCAAGATCATTAATATAACGACTGAATAGAAGGGGGGCCTGACAACATCCCTGGCGCACACCCCTCCTAGATTCAAAAGTTGAAGATAATTTGCCTGCAGTGCCGTTACCGTACCCGTTATGTCTGTGTGCAGTGCCTTCAGCAAATTAAATACATTGGGCCTCATAATGACCCAGGCGCTAAGTGTTTAACGGCGCCGTAAAAGGCTGCGGTGCCGTTAAACACCTAGCGCCTAATTACGAGGTCCCTTTGCGGGACCCGACCTTAACGGCTGGCTTTACCAGCCGTTAAAGTAGGAACCCACAAAGGGACCTTGGTGCTAATTACGGTACCGCAATTTGCGGTACCGTAATTAGCGCCTTACTCATTCCCATTGAGCCCTATCGGGCAAAAATGGGAATGGGGAAGGGCCATGGCGGCATGGGCAATTACCGCCCCACCAACCTCGGAATGGGGTGGTAATTCCCCATTCCGCCATGGCGGACTCCAGCATGGACCATGATGCTAATAGCTTTAGCGCCGGAGTCCTAATGAGGCCCATTCTGTCTTAGTCCTGTGAGGGGTGAGAAATGTGAGGCAGGCAACTTTGTAAAGAGTGTTTAACTTCTGTCATTTTATTAAATAAAACAGGTTGAATAAACGCCTCACTATCCCTACACTAACGTGGATTTCTCTGGCAATACTAAACTATAAGGGAAAACTCTAACCAAGGGATCTCTAACCCCACACTTATACAACAATCAAAACAAAAATGTATAATATGGCAACTCAGTTCAACAAATGTATACACCATATAACCTGTTTCACAGTATAATCAATGTCTCTTGTCATGGACTGGGCAAACTCCCCTTCCCCTGATCCAAATAAGGGTTTTCTTCACAGTTCAAAGGAAAACCAGGGAAATCCAACTTTAACGCAAAGTTCCGTTGTTTCAATGAAGTTACTTGTCAAAGTCAAAAGCTCTCAATCCTCCTGAAATAAGAACTCTCCCACAGTATCTTGAAGGGAAAAAGTCAAAAGCTCTCAGATTTCCTGGCACTCCTTCACATCTTTGGCAACAACAAATGGTTTGGTCAGAATGGTCTGCTTCAAGAATGACTGCAGGAAGAATTGTAACTTTTCCTCAATCAGCATTCACAATTCTTCCCCCAATTGTCACAACTTAATGTGTTGCTTTCCAATTGTACCACTCTTCAGCACTTGCTTCTTCTACTACCTGGCGTAACCTTTCACCAGGTTTCTTCTGGGCAATTTCCTCTTGCCCTACATGTCTACTCGCCTGCCCGCCTGCCAAAACGGATAAGTACTTCAATGGTAACATTCATAGTAGAATAACAACAACGTCAATGGCCTTCTTTAAAATAGGCAGATTAACAGCTTTCAGGTAAGAGAACATTCAAATGTGTCCTTATCAGGACCTCTCCACAAACGATGCTCATCTCCCTCTGGATAACAACCTCCAGAAGGGCAGCCTGTTTGCCACCTTTCTTTCCCTTCTCCATGAATACCGAAAATAGTGTTCACGATAAAGGGCCTCATTACTAGTATGTCCCAAAATTGGCGATAACTCTGCCGTGGCGGAATTAGTGTTACTACTGTGTGGATCAGTGGAATTACCGCAGTATTACAACATGGCTGGCACACGCACAGAAATCTGTCATCGAGGGAAAAGGAAGCCCCGTGGAGGCCATTTTGAAAAATGCAATCCACTCAAAATGACCAAAAAGGATTGCCATACAAGCCTACAACACACCCTGAACATGTGCTCAGGCAAAGTAAAAGGGAAGGTGACAGAAATGTGGCAACGAAAGCCAAAATATAGCGAGCAGGAGCTCACTCTGCTGGACGAGGATGTGGTGGCCATTGCTTACAGGCTATATGCGCCGTGCCACAGAAAGATGTCCCCCCAGAACAAGGCAGCCATATGGACCGGGATAAGGGACAGGGTGGCTGCCTCGGAAAACCACCCATGGGACATGGATGAGATACGGAAGCAGTGGAACCACTTGAGGAGCAGGTTGCGGATGCTCATCAACACCCACTGCAGGGACGGAGCAGACACAGTCGGAGGCAATGTGACCCCATTACAGCTCACGCCATCCGAGGAGAGGGTCAAATTCATCACCAACATGGAGGGCCAGGAGGGGGTGGACACTGCAGAACCAGAAGCCAGCTGCCACGAACATCCTGGTGAGTACATGAGTAAGTGGATCATGTCCCACATGCACAACAATGAAATGGCAACAGGCCCACCTTCAGTTACCCAGCCAATGCAAGAACAAGTGAAATACCTTGGTACAGTAGAATAATGAGCACGTCAGGGGTGAACCCCATCCAAGAAACTGCGTTAGCAAGGACGTGGGCCACTTATAGGACATACACAACCACCATGGCATGGTAAGCCCTATGGACATTCACCCATGCACAAGGTATACAGCAGCCACCTGGTGGAAACATGTCTAACAGCCACGTAACATGACATCTGCCAATAACCCGCTACACACCACACCACACAAATGGCTTACATGCAACAGCTGTAGATGTCAGGGAGACACCCACGAAATACTACATAGCACTAGCGGGAAGGCCTCAGCAAAGAGTGCCCCCATTCTTAGTCACAGTGACACTACCATGGCTAGCAGGGCATCCCTCATGTGATAGGAGACCAGGACAAGCTTGCAACAATGTACCAGCCCTGCACTGGCACACATTCCTTTGCACAGTCACCAAGTACATGCCAACACAGCCCAGGCAAGGCCCATATACACAACATATGACGTACATACAGCAAGATGATGTCACTTATTCCATCGAACTGCCTGTCATGTCACATGCAACAGGCCACCCTGGGGTGGTGTGTCATGGAGACCCCACTACACATTGCGTACACTGCTTATGAGCACACCCTACAACCAACCAACAAGTCCAATTGATGCAATTGATGCACTGTTTACTGTCTCCTGACAGGCACGCAAGACACCCAGGACCCCATGGAGGACACCAGTGGGACCGGCACACATGGAGAACCAAGTGCAGGGAATGTTGCAAGGAATGCCACACCCATGAGGACATACCCCAGGAGGAGACCTCCAGCATGCCCCAGTCCAAGGGCCATGCAGTTCACACCTCTGGGGATAACGGTACACCAGCCACAGTTGTGTCAGTGGAAGGGCAATCCGCCATGGACACTGGCACCACACCTGCTGTTACAGCGGCACATGATACTGGTGCCTCTGGCTCCTCCTCCTCCCCAGCTGCCGCTCCTATGAGTGAGATGTACCAGAGGTCATCCCCCCTGCCCGGTCACTTGCCCATGCAGTACTCTCCCTCTCCTTTGTCTTCTCACCGTGCCCTCAGTTGGCCCATCACTGAGGACACATATCCATGGGCAGACGACAGTGACATGCGTGGTGAGCAGACGTCAAGCCGCCTGAAAAGGCACCACCTTGCATCACCAAGGCCAATGCAACAACAAACCATGGATGACATTTTGGAGGGGCTCAGGCAGATGGAGCGGCGTCAGAACACAATTGAGTGACAGGTGGTGTGCCAACAGTCTCACGCACGTGCACTGCATGAGGCGGTGCTCAATCCCTCCAGGATGGTGTTCAGTGCCCTGGCTCGCCTGTGTCGCCGTGCGGCAGCAGGGACTGCAAGCACCACCCTCATGAGCAGAAGGCCACCAATGAAAACATCTCTCGGGCCATCACCCTCACACTGCAGCATATCCGGGACAGTGAACCATGCACTTCCATGTCAGACACCCCTACAGAAGGATCTGTTGCGCGCACACCACCAAGCCAGTCTCAGCGCTGCACCACACATAATGGTACTCCCACAACAAAGGGTGCCAAGAGGAGGCAGTAATTGACACGTGTGACACTGAATGCAGGGTTATCATGTTTGGGATGAGGATGGGGGTGGGTTTCATGTTGGGGATGAGGGTGGGGGTGGGTATCATGTTTGGGATGTTTTACACTTGTGCAATAAATAGCAGTTGGCTTGGAGCAATGCTTGTGTTAAGACGGATTTCTGAACTCTGTCCTGGTGGCGCAGAAGTTCAGAAGGCCAACCTAATTACTTGGAACAGGGTAACCTCTGGACGAGCCAGACCAATCAAGGTAGCGATCGCGGCGGTCAAGACTAGGTCTCATGAGGGGTGAGGGTGACTGAAAGCCCGCAATGAGCACACAAAGCAAGAGCGCTTACAAACTACTCCAAACAGTTGTTATATCAAAAATATATACACATTTATTTTAAGGCCTTTAAAATAATGACCGTAGCGAGAAAATCACAATATCACAATATTAAGCCAACACATACCATATCAACACTATATATATACAAATACGACAGTCGCAAGCGTTATATGCACAAAATGTGTAGTCCACCTGAAAGGGAAAGAAAACAGGCAGTGCGATAATGCTTTAGACTCAGTTCGCCTTCAGAGGCACCTAACTAGATGGAAGTCCGAGCCCTGCGAAGAGTGGAGCCTTGTGCTCAAAGTACCTGCACACGCTGGTGCCAACGGGCAAAAGGAGAAGCTCTTCGGAGGAAGTCAGGCAGTTCGGGTTAGTGCACAACAGAAGAAGAACAGGTTCCGCGACTCAAGCGCAGCCTCCACAGTGAGCAGAAGCAGAGCGCGAGTACGGACAAAAGGGTGCTGTTTTTACACAGCGGGGAGAAGCAATGGGCTACTGCAGGAGGGCGACCAGATCCTAGTTATACTACTCACCGGTCCCCGATGCAAGCAGACCCAGGCTTCTCCACGTTAGTTTCAGCATCTGGCAGGTTCAGAAGAGCCGGGAATGCCTCGTCGTTGTGTAGAGAAAAAGGACGTCCCAATCGAAGAAACCTGCACAGTTTTGTCACCACAGCAGGGCAACGGAGCGGCCGTGTGTATCTGAGCCAAATGTACACTACTCACTTCAGACTTGGGAACGCCAAGTGTACTAAGCGTGTGAGAGTGACAAGGACTCGAAATACAACACAACCTGGCGGCGGTTACAGAGCAAGACTCCCTTGTAAGCTGGTCAGTCAACTGGACGGCCCAGAGACGCTTCCGAAGGCTTACTGGCAGGAGATGATGAAGATGCCGAGAATAGCTGTTCCCGCTATTCCAAAGGTCGAAGTACCAGTACAGGCCTTCTGGTTCGATCAAAGGAGGAAAGGGTTTCACAGGACGACAGCAGTGCAAAGGAGGAGTCCTTCAGCGGGTCGCCAGCGATTCCTCGGTCCAGCCTCTTGGTTGCAGGATACTTGGCTCCTGTATTCCTTCGTTTGTGAGAACTCAGGAGATCGACATGGTAGTGGTGTTTCCAGCCCCCTCTTATCCGCGGTTCCCTTCGTGCCAAAACGGAGGGGAGCCAATGGGAGATCCGCTCATCAACACACACACCATTCGTGGACCAATCACGGACCACGGTGGTCCCAGGCATTCACACTACCCTAGACTCTCTGGCACCCAGGATGTGTATTGGGACCAGACATCCCAGCCCACACCCTGGAGGCACACAAAAGACATGTAGAAGCCCGCAAAAGCATCCGTGTTTCGCGGAAAAGTACATGCCCAAATAAGGAAGGCCCCGGGTCGCTCGACCTGGGGAAGGTGAAGGGAGCAAGACGGTCAGTGGACAGGACAAAGGAGCCTCGTGGTCTGGCCATTTTGGGAGCCAGGCCACCATTTTGGGTTCAGCGCGAAAAACGCGCTTAGAACGCCAAAAGGAGCTCAAAATACACAAAACGATCGCTGCCACCATTCCAGTCCCTGAATGACTTGCACCGATCAAATACAATCCTAAACGAGTATCTAGGGCCTGTAGAAGGCTAGAGACCCAAGAGAGCTGTAACTTAGCTTACAGTGCCCTCTTGTGTCATGTTGCACTAAAGCCGCAACATGATAAAAGAAACTACGGGAAACAGCGTTCCCCGGTACTGACTGTCTTAAGGGCATGTCAGTTTCCCCGTAAGAAAGGAGCAAAAGCCCAGAGGAGTGCGGCAGAAGGCTGCACTTCTCTGGCAAAGTCAAGAACAAGGTGAAAAACAACAGCAAAAAGTTTAGGGGTTGCCACATGGAAGGAAAAATTACCTACAATTACGAAATCTTTCCTAACAGCTTGTACATTCCTTCTTGCGTACACGTGACTCCTACTATACCTGCAAATGTGCAATGGTGAGCAGCCTGTGTACATCGAAGTGACCATAAATGGTTGCATTATAGATTTTGTCACATCAGCCGTCCATCCCGTCCCTACTTCTGCTCACTGTCTGTCTGTCAGCACTGCACTTGGGGGCATTGGATCTTTTTTGTCTCCTGGTGGTGGCATGTCCTCATCAGAGGGCAGGGGTCGTTTGACCTGGGGAACATGCATCACAGACATTACATTGCATTGTCCAGCATCTACTGATTCAGTGTGTTGGTGGCTGATATCTGCAGGTTGGGAGGGCAGGTCCTGCATGTACAGTGCCTAGACCTGCCATGCATTGTACGGTTGTTGTGTTGTCCCCACCATCACATCGCATTCCACTGGTGCTGCAGAATCAATCAGTGTGATGGCACGTGTACCCACCCAGTACCCAGGTCTGTTGCCCTCTGTGGCTCTCCATGTGTGTGGGCAGTGCAGGGTGTTCAGCTGCTTGTTAGTTGAGGTACAGCATGTGGCATGAGCCAGGGGATGAGTGCTTGCATTGCAAAGCATCTCCTCCTACTACTACTGCTCCGCCTCTTCCTCCTCTATGCACCCTGTACCCTGCGCTGATGCTCATGCCTGTGCAACTCACTATGGGGCGGGGGCAGCTGCGTGTCCCAGTTTGCAGCAGCTACTAGCAGCAGGGTGATGGGTAATGTGTTTATGGTAGGTGTACACCTTTTGTGCTCCTCCTGAGTGGTTCTGGTGCACCTGAGCCCTGATTTCTGGGACCTGTATGCATTTACCTCCATTGTTTTTGTGGAGGTAACTGTGCTGTGTTTTTTGTTGAATTGCCGTCGATTTTTGGAGGTAATTCACTGATTTTGGACTTGTGATGTGGCAGAAATGGGTTTTTTGGAGGTAATTCCGCCAACGGAATTAGCCCAGGTGCTAATTCTGTCATTTCTTGGAGAAATTACTGCTGGGGGTAATTCCGCAGTAGTTAATTCTGCTGGGGCTATTACCGCCGATTATTCTGTAGATCATAACTTGGCATAGTGGTAAGGTTGGGGGTAATCGAGTTACCACCAATTTGACCACTTACTGCCTTGCTAGTAATGAGGCCCAGAGTCTTTTCCTGCTTCTATTTTGGCTGCAGCAATGTGAATACATCAACCACAATGATAGGTATCCCCAAACCTGAATGGCAACCTTTACAACCTTGGGGCTTCTCAATATTCCCCTCTTGTGTTTGGCAACCTTTATTGTACTGATATTTCCCGTTTTTCAAGGTCTCTTGGCTTGGCTGTTGGTGGTAGGTCTGGGTTTCTAATACGACTTCCTCACCAGCTGTTTGATGTTTGCCCAATTTCACACTTTCATTCCTAGACCTCGTTTGGTTTAATATCAGCTGCTTTTGCAAGTCTGCAACATTTGCTTCTTCTAAGGACTTGCAACGGTCACAGTGTCTTCCAGCTCCTCTACTCCTGTCTCGCTCAGCATACACCGCCAGCGCTTCTGCTTCTCAAACTGCTTCTGCTTCTTTTGTAGTACCAGAACCTTAGGGGGGCTTTTATGCCTGCCAGTCTCCCTATGGTGTAGGCCATTCCTGTTAATTAGCTGACCACTCGGTATCCCTCTTCCTCATCTCAGTACTGAGGGAATTATGGGACTTGAAGTCCTGAATGAAAACTTTTTTTTTTTACTCTTTCCACTTTACAATATGCCATCAACATACTGGGATCTCGGGAAAAGTTAAATAGAGGATGTTTCCCTTCCTCTTGACCTGTTTCCTCCCTCTTGTGATTCTCCCGCAGAACACCAACCCCGGGGTCGGGATCAGGAATTGTTTGCCTTTCTCTGGCTACACGAAGAAGGTCCCAGGCCGAGGCTTTGGTGGGGAATGACTACAAATTCATCACAGTCCCTTCTCAGATAATTGTGTCCATAATAGGGCCTGGAGGATAGCGCAGGGGCAATGCGTTTGCCTTGGAAACAAGACAATGCATAGTAACACAGGTTCAAAGTTCAAATCCCGAGTTTACGCTTAGAAACTGGTCCAGGGTTTTAAGCGCATTATAAAAGTACAATTATATATTATATAATAAGCCCCTGTTTAAACAGTCAAAGGCATAGTACAGATCCCTAAAAGCCAGGAGTACTGGAGGAATGTAGCCAACCAAGTATTTGCTAGTTAGTTGAAACCTATGTAAGGCCTACTCTGTGGTGCTAAAGCCTTTGCGAAACCCAAATGGGATGGGAGATGTAAAATGTTCTTGACCAATAGCAACATTCTGGAATATAATAATTTCCAAAACAATTTGGCAACTGCACCCAAAAAGGAACTGGGACGGTAACAAGAAGGGTTGCCCCGATCAGCCTTTTTTTAAATCTGGGACAGGATTGAGTGTTTCCAGCTAGCCAGCTCCTGCTAACAGCATTAAACAAACCGGAAGGAATTGCAGCCAAAAAAGCAGGGTCAAACTTGTATACATCCTGGGCTGTGTTAGTATGAAAAAGTTCTTCTCATCCAATACCCTTCTGATTGTAGATATTACATTGCCCATTGCTAAGAAATTGCGTTTGTTCAACTTCTATAATGTAAAGGGAGGGAAAGATATGGGGGCCCGCTAGAGGAGTTACTCCGTCAAGTGGGAGTGATGCCTACTGGTGATAACTCCCAAAGTAAATTCTAATACTATATAGCAGGGGACCTCAATCTAAAGATGGGAAATGCATTGTGTGAGATGGCTTCACAAAGCAGAGAAGATATGGCCTTGCATCTTCCCATCCCAGTCCTGTCTGATCTAACCTTTGATGCTCCTGGCCGTGAATTCCTGCTCAAGTTGGATTCGGCCAAAATGACCGAATCCAATTTACCTACTCCACCAAAAGACCTAATATACATACCACAAAAAGTTTGAACTACCAAACGTTTGACTGTGGTAAGTATATTAGGTCTTTTGGTGGGGTGGGTAAAAAAAGAAACACAAAGGTTGCAGGGGCTGTGGGGTGTCCTCCGCAACACCCCGCTCACTATACTGTACAGTATAGTGAGCGGGGGTTAGGGGAGGACACCCCCGCAGCTGACCCAAATAATTGAAATAAAAAACAAAAGAAAACAGAAAAGGACCCTGTAGCGCCGGTTCCCGATCACGGAAGTGAAAGGGAACCAGCGTTGCAGGGACACAGCACATCACAATGAAAGATAAGTAGGGGAGTGAGGGTGTGGGGGTTTGTTGGGGGTGTGGGCAGGGGTTGGGGTGTGGGCAGGGGTTAGTGATGGTATGGATTTGTTTTTTTTTTACTACGGATGTCCGAATGAGAAATATACAAACATTTATGTATAACGTACATTTCTCATGTGGTCATTTCCGTCGCAAAGATTTTTAGCCTACGCCCTGTAAATGGCAGGTGTACCTCTGATGCTCCAGCTATGTATACTTTTCGTAACTTCAAATTGCATTCTATTATTGATTATTTTATTATAGACCTATCTAGCTGGAACCTGATATATGATTTCGAAGTGCTTCCTCGTCTGGAAAGCGTCCTCGACCCTTTGATTTTAAGTGTTAATTTCTGTTGCCTTTTTTTAGCAGCCAATCTTCTTCAGGGAAATTAAAAACTATTGTCAACAATATCTGCAAACCATTATTGTGGCACCAATTTGATCATGAAAATATGATGCTGAAATTCATTAGAAATGCCCTTCCTTGTCCTGAAGTGTGTCTGAATCATTTTACCGACTCAAGCAGGGTGCTAAAGGATTGGGGATTTATAATGAGGATTGTAGGCGATGCTTTTGTTGGGCCTAAAAGGAAGCAAAGGCATGATAATAAACAGCTGTCCTGGTTTGGAAACACATGTAGGTCTGCTAAGCAGTTATTCCTCATAGCCTTGAAGTGCCCGATTAGGTGCAGCAGGGAGGTTACAGCCACTAGGCAAATGTATGAAAAATGCAATTATTAAGGATAAAGGTGACTGGGCTGCAGAAAATGGAAGGACCTGGAAATGGCTGTTCTCTAAGGTGATACCAAATTATACTGGAGAATGATTGCTGTGGGTTTAAATTACAACTGCTGCTAAGATAGAGGGGGAACTGCAGAGATTTCAGCAAAGATAAAGGGGGAACTGCAGAGATTTCAGCAAAGATAAAGGGGGAACTGCAGAGATTACGGCAATGAGCTGGTTTGAACATTACTCAAGTCTATATAATACCAGGGTTCATTCATCCACTATGGTATCAAGGTCCTCTCCAAGTGTAACAAATGGAGCGGCGCTTAACCCCGCGCAAGATGACCATCTTTGTTTTTCTATAATGGATCTAGATAATGCACTTAAAAACTCATCAAACGGGAAAGCTGCCGGTCCAGACTTGGTCCCAATAGAATTCTTTAAATATGAACGGGAAATTTGGTTACCATTATTTACGAGGGTGTGTAACATTATTTCACGTAACAAGACCTTCCCACGTAGCTGGAACCAGGCTACCATTCAGCCGATCTTTAAGAAGGGGAACACTGCAGACCCAACCTGTTATCGTCCCATCTCCCTAATTGATACAACAGCTAAAATGTTTGGACGGGCACTCTACGGGAAATCATGGACTGGGTAGAAGGAACATGCCATTTTATCAGATATCCAATAGGGTTTCTGCAAAGGCATGGAGACGGCCAATCAAATTGTGAACTTGTCCCTTATTTTGGGATAACACGTTCATGGCTATAGGGGCCCATTTGCGTAGCCTTTATGGACCTAAGTAGAGCTTTTGACTGTGTAAATCGTGGGAAGCTGTGGACATATCTGAAACCCCCTGGCATGCTGTCTTCCCTACTGGATTTGCTGGTAGCTATGCACACAGACCTGTCAGTAAGAGGACGAGTTAATGCTTCATGGGAGTTATCTGACCCAATAAATACAACCTGTGACGTTAGACAGGGATGTGTGCTGGCCCCATTGCTTTTTAATTTGTATATTAATTTGCTGCCTGCAACCTTGACTGATCTCTCAAGTGTTGAGCCTACATTAGCTGCAAGGCTTCTTCCAGTACTAACGTACACAGAGGATGCGGTTCTTATTGCAAAAACTGGAATGGCCCTCCAGCAGTTGGTGAAGGGCTTTTGCAGCTATAAATACGCAAGAGATCTGAAAATAAATGCAGCAAAATCAGAAGTGATGTGCATTGGGACCACACAAAGTGACACAAGAATCATATTGACTAAAGGACATGCTATGCAATGGGTTCGCTCCTTCACGTACCTGGGCGAGAAATTCTCAAAAGGGCAGGAGTGGCAGATGCATATTGAAACGCAGGCCAATAAATGGCCCTATATTGCGCTATGGGCACGGCATGGCCAGGCTCCCAGTTGATCACTCCTTACGCATTTACAAAGCAAAGTCGGTACTGGTGGCCACGTACGGAGCAGCTGTTTGGGTGCACCAGGTGCCATTGTCTATCCAAAGGATAGAAAATCAGTTCCTTCGAAGAATTATGGGGATGATTTGGGCAGGCGTACTCTGGTTTCATACGTCATCAAGAATACAGCATGCTTTTGCCACAAAGATCTGGAATTTAGAATAGTGCCTAGTGCCTGATTTACGTTCTCCCAGGACTGGTCCTCAGAGCGTTGTCTCCCTGGGCTCATGGCCCTTGCATAGTTCTACCTCCTCGGTGCAATCTCAGCAGAGTTCTAGGATGTTTTTTGAGAGAAATAAATAAAAGCTACTTTTTGCAGCCCCACGGTTGCTGTCAAATCAGGGGATGGGGTCTGTTCTGGACACAATGTGGGCATCAAGGGTGGAAATCAGTCGAGGTTAGATGCCTTGCTTCAGAGAGAATCATGCCAAGTCCATGAAAAACATCTGGTGGACCAGTTGGATGGAACAAAGCTGCCACAAAACTTTGACTCTCCCCTTTGATATGGGCCAGTGGAGACCGTATTGCAGATCGTCCCATTTAGTGCTCCATTGTTGTTAACTCTATCCATGTAGAGTACACTATTGTGGGGTTCCGACAAACACAAGGCCATCAAAATAAAAAACCATCAAATGTCTTCATTGATTAAAACATTATCCAATAATGTATTAATACATAAACAAATGTCCACCCCCATCCATGGTATGCTGTATAAACCACATATCTTCTGTTAAGTCACAAATGGTCAAGCACACCCCAACAAAATAATTATGTCTACAATTGATATTGAAATTCAAATAATTTGCAAAATTATATGTACATACAAACTGTGGTGAACCCGAAGAAGGACTCGGACAGCAGTGGATCATGTCTCAACGTGATTTACTTAGATGAAAGGACAATGCCTAAATGGTCCTGTAGCTATAAGGGACGTTCCCTGCCTTCTAAACCAAAAACTAAGGGTGCTTGTTGAAGTCCAAATCAAAACAGTCCAATGTCCAAATCATAGATAACTAACAGGCCCTACCACTATAGGAAATATAACTAAAATAAAAAAGGGAGGCTTGTACAACAGCCTCGGAGTGAACTTCTGCCTGGCCCAACTGGTATTTGACTTATCCTCAGTCTCAAAGTTCTTTGGAAATATATTGTCGCAGTTCACAATCTTATTATAGGTTTTGTCCGTTAAAAATACAAAATGTCCTCTGTGTTGTTTTCTCTTCCCCCTTTGAAAATAGTTATTAATCTTACTTTACTTTTCTCAGAGTTTACCAGTGGTCAAATCCCACACTTCTCTGTGTCCCACTCGTAGCACACAGATTCCCCAAAGTCCTGTGGCTCATCAGTAGGTGCATTGGGTCTCAGTTGGAGGTGTTGCTGGGGGGGGTGAGGGGGTTATAGCCCCGGGTCTTTTGGTTGTAGCCCCGGATAGAAGCTCAGGAGCTACAAACAAAAGACTAGCTAGCCCGAGTCTCGACAGACCCGACATTAGTGTAACCCTGGATCTTTTCCAGACCTAGCAACACCCCTGGTCTCATAGGGTGCATGTCCGTTTGGTTTTCTTAAGTTTTCATACTGTTGGTGACTTTCCCGGCTTGACAAATAGTGCTCACATCTATTTCACTCTGCTTTACCCTTCGTCAGCTTTCCCAGCCTTGATATGAAGCAAAAGTATTTCTCTCCCTCCTTTTTACTTAGATTCTAGTAATATTGGCTGCTTGCCTGCCCTTGTTATGTACCGTCTGTATATTTTTCAGCCTTTTTCAGACTGTTTTACCTGGGTTGACATTCAGTCCCGTCGTCTCAGGCTTTTGTACGGTTGTCGACTTCGGTCCTCTTGACATCCAGAGTTCTTAACGCATGGCATTACATCAAACGGGATTGAGTCCATCTTCTTTGATTATGGCCTTCAGATGAAGTTCAGCATTACCTGAAGCCAATAGAGTGAAAGTAGGGTGTTTGTTGGTTACATGTATAAAAGGAGATGCCAAAGACTTTCCAACACCCATAAAGGCAGAAAGGGTGATCTGGACTGGGAGTTACTTAATGGAACGGGAGTACTTGTCCCCAAGAGGGGAGTCACTCCCTGTGAGGTCCCGCTTGCTGGGACCCCCTAGGGAGGGTCTTGCTGAGCAGCCTCACCCCCCCTAGCCTCAAAGTCGGTGGGTCCCCTGTGGGGGAGAAGGGACGAATTGTACAGATTTGCCACATAACAAAACAATACTCAAAAACGGACGTAAATAATATGCACACATTTATGATGGGCACATTTGAAAACCTAATTGAAACCGATTTATGAAAGCAGTGAAGAAAGAATGTTGTTTTTACAAGTTAAAGTTACCGTCTATAAATAGTTGAAGTGTATACATGTTGGGAATGCCAAAGGTAAGTATGACATATACATATAACACATAATAAATCCAACATTGTTGCAACTCTAATCCTCACAAATTATAAGGGAAAAGGTAATATAAGCATATAGGTATAGCTTTGCGATGTACGCAAACACCAAACTGTCAGCACTTACCATGCCGCCCTATTGCAGCGATGGAGGTGCTCGCTGTACGTCTTTTCCTCAATAGGGACAAAGGTGGGATATTGGAACTAGATACCCATTCTGGTCTGTCGACGCCGTCATAGTGCGGAAGCACGCCCAATGCTATGACATCACCAAAAGACAGGCAGATCCGAGGAAGACACCAACTCTGCTTAAAACAATGGATTCCTGGTATGCCGTTATATCACAAATTTGTTGCATCGGTGTATGTTTCCTGTTGTTTTCGTCCTCCAAAGGCTTTCTACTTGTTATCTAATCTGCTCTGCCTCTACCTCTATTTCCTGGACCCTCGTTCCTGGATGTCTCCTGTCTCCAGTCTTCCGCAGTCCTTGTTCCATCCCGCCATCCGGCCTCGCTGCTACTCTAAGTAGACCCCAGTCTTCAGCTTCTACGCTCCCTCTCTGAGGATCATTAGACTTGCTGTACTACTTCCAATCGGGGGGTGGGGGGTTTGTCCTGGGTATCGAGCCCGTCGTGGGCCCACGCGACTTCTAGCATAACTATTCGGGAGAGTCATGTCTGTCCGAGGGGACATCCCAGATACGAACCAAGAAGTCCCACCGAAGAAACACATCGCTGAGACAAACAACATACATAGCAAAAAGCAATACAATCTAAAGCACACACCAAATTAACCGTTCAAATAATATACACCTTATATTAAATGACCTCAAAACATACCCCAACAGTCACACCTTAGATTAAATTACCTCAAAACATGCACTTATAATCACAATTTATAATAACTAAACTCAAAAGGTGCATCCACATAAATACCTCACCAAACTAATCTCAGCACATACATTCATCTTTACTAAAATAGCTACGTCACAACCACATGCACTCTTCCTACTATCTCCATACCACATTTCATATTTGACAACAAGCCACATCCACACTCCAATTACAAACAAGCACATACGCTATCAGTAAAAAACTAAACACAAACTGCTACTAACACATCAACACATTCACGGTTTGACGAAAAAAGTGGGTGCGTTAAAGTTTCAGCAGTGTTGATGTTATTGTATGTTATGTTAAGTGCTAGTGTTAGTTTAGGGTCTAATTATATATTAAACCACAAAGTTGTCATTGCCAATGTTTAGAGACCTCAATAGTTTATACATAGAATGTTTAGCTGTTTTAAATAAAAAAATATTCTTGCTATATTGAAGGCTACCAGCAACTAAAGGTGCCAGGCACGTCTAGAAAGGTTCCCCTCTCAGATGGTTCCTTTCTTCCCCATGCAGTGTTTGACTTGAATAACAAAACTATCAACTTGGTCTCCGGATGTTTCCATTGTCGATCACAGACAAACTGCAAATTAGATAAAAGGTCCCAGGAACTGAATCACTGTACAGTTTGGGATCATCTGTCCTAAATGAGTTTCCTCTGCTTTGGGGGTTCTGGTCTGCAGTCAGGGAAATACCTCAAATTATTTGGGACTGGGGAAACTCTGGGCCTGCAGGGTGGGACGCCTAAATCCGGGGAGTTTTGGGCAAGTAGGTTGGGCCTTGGGGAGGAAGGGTGGAGAGGAGTGCAGGCTTTTAGTATGAGGTGTATGGACTGAGAAAGACTAATGTCTGACAGAGGGACTCCCAGGACCCCCCTTGTTAATATGGACTGAGAAGCCTCCAGGTGTTTGGGACAATGAGCCTGGGGCTCTTCGGGTCAACAGGATCAACTCCTCACCTCGGAGGGAGCTCTGAACCAGTGGGGATCTAAGCTTGGCACTATTGACTTATACAGATTATATGCCTGCAGTATAGGGTCTGCTGGGCCTGGAGAGGTCCACCATGTCTGTAGGGAAGAGCAGGAGGGTATCAGGCCTTCCGTTTGGGGCTATTAGGTCGTGAGGGTGCGTTGCAAAGGGTCTTTCCATCTGAACTGTGGGGTTGTTTGTAGCCCAGGCGACTCAGACTCTTGGTGTGTGCAGACAGGGTGTGGGGTGAATTTCCTTTCCCTTGCACTGAGCAAGAAATGATTTTGCACCCGACAGTGCCCAACAGGGCAGCTGACTGTTGACTCGTGAAGTTTGTGAGTATATCACTGTCATTTAGTTAATAAGTCTACCTATGTGTCCCTGAACTCTTTTCTAAATAAAATGTCTTGCAGAGAAGTTTCAGCAAACTGGCATGGGACACAGTGCCCTTTTGCTTTGGCAAAACTATGTTTTCTGACCGGCTCAGCTAGCTGGCAGCCCCCTAGGAAGTCCGTTGCCACCCAGAATGCAGTGCCACTCCTGCAGCATTTCAGCCCCACTGGCTATTGAACGTATATTGGCTGCCCTTCCAGAAGGACATGCCTCCCCTCCTTCTCAAAAGGCATTGCCCCCCCTTCCAAGACTTGACACAGGTTGTGTGAGAACATTATGAATACACATCCCTCTGACTGGTGCATGACAAGTTCCCTTCTGCCTATATCTTTGGCCGATCTAGAACCCCAAATTTAAGGCCACTTGAGGACCCGTCAAGGTATTGCACTCCCAGCAGTGGCAGTGTGTACTTTTAGGAGTTGTGCCACCCAGTGCCAACTTTCCATTGGAACAGCAGGACTTGCCGCGTTCTGCATGAGATCCTGCTCAGAAGTGTGTCTCCCTACCGGCCATCTTGCAAAAGTACCATATTGGAGGGCAAAGTCTGCTTGCCTGGGTGCCTTGCTAACATGCCCGGTGAGAGAACCAGCTGATTGGCCCATCTGGAAGGACTGACTTTCCTGGAGAGGATAGATGTAAAGATGTGCTCCATTGAGGAACATACAGAGACACCAGGTAGGGAAGTGAACTCTTCTACTTAAGTTCCAGTTGACAAGGTGAGAGCAAGCAGGTACGTTACAAGGTAAGTACCGACTCCCACTCTCACAGGCTCTCCGCTCCACTAACATCTACAGAACATTCGGGGCACTCACACCACAACATTCTACGGATGAGCATTCCACCAGGCATTCCATATTGCTAGTATTCATACAAGACCAGGGCAAGGGAGACACAAGACACAACAATATCTCAGACATCCCCCGTCATCTTGAAACCATCACTTCCTCCGTGTGGGAGTGAGTAGCATGATATGATAGGTTGTTTATAACGCACTTAATACCCAGAGGTTTCTAAGCGTGGACCCGGGGATCGAACCTGTGTTGTTCCATGTCGTCTTGCTTCCAAGGCGAGCACATTGCCCCTGAGCTATCCTCCCGAGTCTGGATGTGGTTTTTGGGCTGCTGCAACTGCCTCAAGATTTTACAAGGTTGTCTATCCTGGGTCATTCAGGCGTGTGTCTACTTGTCCGATTGGGAGTCTTACCTTCGTGGCGCTACCTGAAAGCAATCTTTGATCTGCTTGGCTAGCTTAGGGCTCAGAACGACATGAAACAGTTTCCCAGCCTTTGTTCAAAATCTTGAGGTTTTGGAAACTAAAGGAGACAAGTATAGGGGAAAAGTAGGCTCAATCGCCAAACACATTACATGGATCTGTTTTGGTTTTTCTTTCTTCGAGTGGGGGTGATGGAGGTG